>NC_050504.2:1200000-1557500 GCF_012460135.2 Molothrus ater | reverse complement strand
CTGGAGAGTGTCCTGGGCAGGAGCCCTCCTGTGCTGCTGGATCCAGCCCTGGGTGAGCCCCCCAGGGCAGGGTGGGCAGGCAGGAACCCAGCAGGGATGAGGGGACACTGGTGGGATCAGGCTCCTCTCCCTGGTTTGAGCTACAGCAGCTTCTGCTTGTTCTTAAAATAGAGCTGGAGCCACAGGTGACCGTGGCTGCCCAGCCCAGTCCAGCTCAGCCCATCCCAGCCCAGCCCAGCCCATCCCAGTCCAGCCCATCCCAGTCCAGTCCAGCCCATCCCATCCCATCCCATCCCATCCCATCCCATCCCATCCCATCCCATCCCATCCCATCCCATCCCATCCCAGTCCAGCCCAGCCCATCCCATCCCATCCCAGCCCAGCTCAGTCCAGCACAGCCCATCCCAGTCCAGCCCAGCCCAGCCCAGTCCAGCCCATCCCAGCCCAGTCCAGTCCAGCCCAGCCCGGCCCGCTGCCACCACCCCCCGGCCATCCTGGGGACAGTCTGTCTGTCTGTCTGTCTGTCTGTCTGTCTCCTCCCGCCTGACGCTGGGTGGGTTTGGGTCTGGCTGGATCCCTGATGGGATGAGCAGGTCCTGGCAGTGTCCCCCAGCCCAGTTTGCTGCCTGAGGGAGCCCTGGGTGGGCCTGGCCCTGCCCTGTGCCTTGCACTGAGCCCTGGGAAGAGGCAGGAGAACAGGCCCAGGGGTACTCAGGGGCACTGGAGGGGACACCGTGGGACAGTGGGACCGTGTCCCAAACCCCTCGGGTGCTCTGTGCCCAGGAGGGTTGGAGCATCCCAGGAGTGGCAGAGCCCATCAGTCACCCGGGCACCCGGAGATGTTTGGTCCTTCCTGCCCCCAAGCCACCACCTGGGGCTGTCCCCTGCCCTGTCCCCTCCCTGTGGCAGGACTTTGTGCCTGGTGCTGGCTGGGATCGTGTCCCAGCCCACGTGCTGCCCATGCCCTCTCTGTGCACACACATCCAGTGCCCCAGAAACGGCTCTGCCAGGGCTCAGCCTGCTGGTTTGTACAGCACAAACCCTTCCCTGGGGTGCCAGAACATTCTGTGCCAGCCCTGGTGCTCAGCCCGGCGCTGCCCGCTCACGTGTGGAGCAAAATGAGGTGTCTGACACCCAAAATAGCTCCAGCCCTGCCAGCCACCATAGCAAAAGGTTGTTTTGTAGCAGAAAATGATGTTGGTGCTGCTTCACCTCCCCTGGCCCTGGTTTCAAAGCCTGGCTCAGCCCTCAGCTGGTGCTGGGTGCCAGCCAGGCTCGCCCTGGTGTGGGCATGGCTGGGGTGGCCCTGCAGGCTCGGGGGTGCTGTGTGGCACAGCAGGGACGTTGGGGGACACTGGTGGCACCCACTCAGTGACGGGCTGGGCTGGGAGGCTGCGGGGAGCCCTGGGAGGGGCAGGATGAGGGTGCTGGGGACAACTCAGTCATCATCCTTGGCTCCTTCATCCTTGGCCCCAAAGGAGCAAGAGGAGGAGGAGGAGGATCCAGTCCTTCCTCTGACACCCGTGGGGTGCTTGGCTGCTGCCCGGCCCCACATCAACCACTGTGCCCACATCATCCACTGTGCCCCACATCTCCTACTCTGCCCCACATCACCCACTGTGCCCACATCACCCACTGTGCCCACATCATCCACTGTGCCCCACATCACCCACTGTGCCCACACCATCCACTGTGCCCAACATCACCCACCCTGCCCCACATCCCCCACTGTGCCCCACATCATCCACTGTGCCCCACATCTCCTACTCTGCCCCACCTCCCCCAGCAGCCGTCCCCCCTCTCGGCAGGAAATGAGAACCGGTTTTTTGTTTTTTTGGGTTTTTTTTTGTGCTGCCGGCTGAGGCTCCTCAGCGGAGCCGCTTCCTCCCCGGCACCACAAGCCCACCCGGCAGGAGCCACCACCCACTTTGTACCGAGCTGTGCCACATCCTGCCCGCAAGGGAGGGACCGAGGCACGGCGGGGCTCGGGGCAGAGCCACCTCCAGGGGACAGCCCTGCCCCACCCTCGAGCTGGGTCCTGTCCCACCCAGGGTCCTGCTGGGTCCAGGTCCCACGTGTGATGCCTTAAAGCTGGCCTGTGTGGCAGGTGCCACCATCCCCTCTGTGCCAAGGGTGTCCCACAGAGGTGCCTCAGGTGTGGCTGGGGTGTCTGGGTGTGTGATCCCTCTTGGCACAGCGCTGTCCCTCGGGCTGACCCTCACCCATCCCAGGAGGGCAGCTCGGGACCAGCAATGGTGACAGCCAGGTGCTGTTGTCACCTTGCCCATTCCAGAACCCAGTGGCCTCACAGTGAGGCCATTTCAGACCCTGATTTGTTCCCCTGCCCAGCTCTTCGTGCCAGCCCCAGCCCAACCCAGCTCCTCCCCACCCACAGCTCCTGCTTTTGGCTTCTTGCAAAAGCAGCTTGACAGGTCCTCCCTGGAGCTGGTGGAGAGGTTTCTGCTCCTGCCCACCACAGTGGGACCTCTCCCCTTGGACCTGCTCTTCTGTGGGCAACCAAAGCCCTGGGAGATGCCTTCCTGCAAGGATGTGGTTGCTCCAGCATGGCATGCACCCCAGCTCGTGTCCAAGGGATGGATCCCAGTCCTGCTGCATCCCCAGGGAAGCTGAGCTCTCCCTGCCCAGGCTGGAGGATCCTTCTCCACCCTGCAGGGATGTCCTGGGGGTCCTGAGCACCAGGGGCAGCAGGGGGACACTGGACCCCATCTGCAATCTCCAAACCCCCAGCCCAGTCTCCCCAGCCAGCCCTGCTATTTTTAGCTTGGTTTCCCAGGGTTTCCCCACGTGCCCATCCTCCTCCTCCTCAGGGAACCCCAGGACTGGGATTTAGGGGTGGCTGGGGCTGTGCTTTGCTCCATGTGCCATCGTGCACCTGCCACCCACCAAAACATGGGTTTTTCAGCAAAATAAACCACCCACGAGCCCAGCTGAGCTGCAGCCTGGCCCAGGCCACGGTGGTGTCCCATGAAGGTGCCCCATGTGTCCCTGAGCAGGGGCAGGGCCGTGTCCCACTGGTGGCGGGGGTGGTTTCGGCAGCGGAAACCACGTCACATCCTGTGGGGGCTGGGGGGACAGCGAGGGATGCGGGGACAAGCCAAACCTGACATCATCATCTCAACAAACGCTGCCTTCCCCAGATGGGATCGTCACCATCTGTGGTGGGGGGAACTCAGGGGTGACCCCCCAGGCACAGCCCGGGCTCCTGGGTCCCTCAGTTGTGTCACCAGTCGTGTCCCTGGGTCCCTCGGTTGTGTCACCAGTCATGTCCCTGTCCCTCGGTTGTCACCAGTCGTGTCCCTGTCCCTCGGTTGTGTCACCAGTCGCGTCCCTGTCCCTTGGTTGTGTCACCAGTCATGTCCCTGTCCCTCACCCCGTGTGGCACTGCTGGGACTGGGCTGGCTGAGGCACACGGGGCACTCATGACATGGGTGGGTGTGTCCAGTTCTTCCTCCTCCTGTCCCCCACCCCTCCCCTTGGTGGCCATCAGGTGAGGACATCACTGATGGGTCACATCCTGGGAATAGTGGTGTTCCCAAACTCCCAGGGCTGTCCCCATCATCCCACCAGTGTCCCCATCATCCCACCAGTGTCCCCATCCTGAGAATGCTGCTTTCATTTTCTGACCATGATCCCACCCTCCCACCACTGTTCCCATTGTTCCATCGCTGCCCCCATTGTTCCACCAGCGTCCCCATTGTCCCACCAGTGTCTCCATCTTCTGGGATCTTCATGTCCCACCAGTGTCCCCATCTTCTCACTGGAATTTTCATGTCCCACCAGTGTCCCCATCCTGAGAATGCTGCTTTCATTTTTCTACCTTGATCCCATCCTCCCACCACTGTCCCCATTGTCCCACCAGTGTCCCCATCTTCTGGATTCTTCATGTCCCACCAGTGTCCCCATCTTCCCACCAACCTCCCCCATGTCCCATGGGTGTCCCCATCTCCCAGTGCTCTCTGAGCAGGGGGTTCTGCATCCCTGGGGTGTTTTTGGGGTGACCCCCAGCACTGACACCCTTCACCCACAGAATTCCATGAACCTGCCCCCAGACAAGATGAAGCTGCTTAGCCAGTATGACAACGAGAAGAAGTGGGAGCTGATCTGTGACCAGGTGAGGTTCAAGCTCAGAGTGTCCCCAGTGCCATCCCTGTCCCCAGGTGCCATTTGTGGCATGGTTTGGGTATCAGTCTGGCTGTACCAAGCCCTGACATCCATCTCGTTACTGACACAGCACCTCATTAACCTCATTAAGCAGGGGTGGGGACAGGGACACTGTGGCTGCTGTGGGGACAGTGGCACGTCCCTTGCCACAGCGGGTGGCCCAGTTTCAGCCTCTCTCTGGGCTTGCAGGAGCGTTTCCAGGTGAAGAACCCCCCATCTGCCTACATCCAGAAGCTGAAGAGCTACTTGGACACGGGTGGGGTCAGCAGGAAGGTGAGGGGTCCCCTCTGCGCCGTGGTGCCCTGGTCCCCGTGCCAGGCTGGGCACAGGGACAGTGCCAATGGCTGTTCCTGTCCCACAGTTCAAGAGGAGAGTGCAGGAGTCAACGCAGGTGCTCCGGGAGCTGGAGATCTCCCTGAGGACCAACTACATCGGGTAAGGCTGGGGTGGCATTGTCACCCAGCTGCTGCCACCACCTCTGGGATGGGGATGGACATGTGCTGGCTCTGCCTGGAGGGTGACAGCAGGATGTGGGGGCTGTGGCCTCATCCTGCCCCCTTGGGAGGGCTCTGATGGGAGGCTGAGGGTGCTGAGGCAGCTGTGGGTGCTGGGGGGTCTGAACCCCATTATGGCTCCCTGGTACCCCCAGGGTGCCCCCCCCGTCCCCATCCTGAGTGTCCTGAGCCCTTGTGGGGTGGGGGGCGCCACTGTCCCCAGGGCCAGGCTGTCCTGTCATGGTAGTGGTGACAACAGTGGCAGTGGTGGCAGGAGAGCCCTTGGGCTGTGTCCCCCCTCTATCAGGTTCATCGTGGCACTCACAGAAATGCCAGCTCATGGTGCCACCTCATGTCCCCAGCGTGTTCCACCCTTGCTGGGCACCTCTGAGCAGGGGGTGGCTCTGCTGAGTGTTTGAACACAGGGGGAGGGAGGATGTGGGGGCTGGCAGAGCCCACTAACCCTCTGCACCCTCCAGCTGGGTCCAGGAGTTCCTCAACGAGGAGAACAAGGGGCTGGACGTGCTGCTGGAGTACCTCGCCTTCGCCCAGTGCTCCGTCGCGTACGTCCCCAGCGGGTCCCCTGTCCCCAAGGCTGGGCTCAGCCTCCCTGGGCTCAGCAGGGCTGGGGTGGTCCCTGGGGGTGCCTTCCCTTGTCCTCAGGGCAATGCTCCATGGCTGGGGCTGAGCAGAACCTCCCCAAATCCCTGAGGGGCATCTGCTTGTATTGGGGTGCCACAACTCACCTGTCCCCGTGTCCCCACCAGGTACGACATGGAGAGCTCAGAGAACAGCCCCGGCTCTGACAAGGGCAAGGAGAGGTCGCTGGAGGACCTGAACAAAAGCAGCTCCTCGTCCCCCACGCAGGGCTCCTCCAAGCCGCGGCCCCTCACTGTAAGGTAACGTGTGGTGCCGTCCCCAGCTGTCCCCGTGTCCCCGCGCCGCGTCCCCGCTGTCGCCTCGCTGCACCCCCCGCTTGCAGAGGGGCTTGGCAGGGAGAGAGACGCAGGCCCGGCCCTAAAAATGGGCGCCCATTGCTGGTTTGAGGGTGGCGACAAAGCCACATCCCCGTTGTCCCTCTCCTGGGACCGGGTCCCCACCCCGGCACTGCTCTGCGGTGCTTTGGTTAAACCCCAGGAATTCACCAAAATTGGGGGTGTTGGAGATTTTGGGGGAACAAATGGCAGCCCCTGGGTTAAACCCGGGGCGGAGGGACGGGCCTGTGTCCCCCGTGTCCCCCCAGCCGGTCCTGGTGGCTCTCGCTTGGTGCCCGCAGCCCCGTCTAACCCCGCTCTTCTCTTGCACGCTGCCGGGGACGCGCTGACGGTAGGTGACGGGGCACCGGCGGGACGGGGACACCCCGCTGCTGGTCACGGCACTGGGGACAGGGCCATCCCCGGTGGGCGGGGGGGTCCCAGGGACACCCCATGGGCAGTAACGCGGCACCCCGGGCAGTAACGCGGGGGTCCCTCGGCGCCCGCCAGCAGCTCCGCAGGAGCCGGGGTGTCCCTGCCGGCCCCAGGGACAGGTCAGGAGGGACGTGGCAAGGTCCCATCCCTTGTCCCCCGAGCGCGGGTGTCCCCGGGGCGGCGCGGGAGCCCCGTTTCTCCCTCCTGTCCTGCAGGCTCTAACGCGCCTCCAGCTGCTGCCTCTCGAACCAGCACATCCACACCCTCCTCCTCCGCCACGTCCACCCCTGCGGTGCCCCGGGCAGCGATGGGGACAGTGCCCCCAGGTCACCCGGCAGCTCCGGCCCGCCCCGGTGAGCCTCCGAGACCGCCCGTGTGCACGAGGGGACCCCCAAAACCCACCCCATCCCACAGCCCCAGGGCTTCTAGACGGGCACGGACACAAGGGTTTGTCCCGTGGGTGCCCCGGTGTCCCCGCCCCGCTGCCACCCCCCTGCGCTGTCCCCGCTTTGCGCTGCGCCCGCGGCTGCCCCGGGCCCCGCTCAGCCGCGCTCTCCCCGGCCAGGCTGAACCCCTCGCACAGCAGGAAGACGCTGCGCAACTCGCGGCTCGTCAGCCAGAAGGACGATGTCCATGTGTGCATCATGTGCCTCCGCGCCATCATGAACTACCAGGTGCGAGTGGGAGCGGGCGGCATCCACCGGGACCCGCCCGGGGCTCCCCCGGCATCCCCCGGCATCCACCGGGACCCGCCCGGGGCTCCCCCGGCATCCCCCGGCATCCACCGGGACCCGCCCGGGGGTCCCCCGGCATCCCCCGAGCCCGCGGGGGCAGCTCCGGGCTGGGACCGGCTCTGCTTGCCCTGGCTCTGAGATGTCCTCGCTCAACCTCCTGCCTGGTGGGGACCTTGAGTGCCTCCGGGGGGACACAGGACCCCATGGATGCTCCTTTCCCCTCCCCAGTCTGGCTTCAGCCTGGTGATGAACCACCCGGCCTGCGTCAACGAGATCACCCTGAGCCTCAACAACAAGAGTGCCAGGTAGGAGCTGTCCTGCCCTCTGGTGTCCCTTGTCCCCCCTGTCCCCTCGGTGCCAGCCCCCTCACACCCCCTGTCTCTGCAGGACCAAGGCTCTGGTGCTGGAGCTGCTGGCTGCTGTCTGCCTGGTCCGAGGGGGACACGACATCATCCTGGCTGCCTTTGACAACTTCAAGGAGGTGAGCAGGGACACTTGGTCCCCAGCATGGACACCCAGTCCCCACCTGAACATCTGTGCTCCAGCTAGGTTTGTGCCTCAGTTTCCCTGTGTATGGCAGAGCCCTGCCCCACCCTCAAACCTCTGGCTCGCTCAGGGATGTTCCACTCACTGGGTTTGATGTCCCCATGCCACCATGTGTCCTCAGAGCCATGTCCCAGCTGGGCCGGGTGCCTGGCAGCACCAGTCAGGGTTGGGATGGTGTCACCAATAGGCACCTCCTGTGCTGTCACCCTCCTGGGTGTCCCCTGGCCATGTCCCCCCTGCTCCCCCAGGTCTGCGGGGAGAAGAATCGCTTTGAGAAGCTGATGGAGTATTTCCGAAATGAGGACACCAACATCGACTTCATGGTGAGTGGCTGCTGGGGTCCACGCTCTGCTGTCCCCAGGGCATCCTGTCACCAAGGCTGCTGCACTGTCCCCAGGCCATTATGCCCCAGGAGCTCCTAAGCCACCACATTGTCCCTGTCCAAGGATGCTGAGTGACCAAAATTCTCCCCAGGCCACCAAAACTCTCCCCAGGCCACCAAAACTCTCCCCAGGCCACCCCGTCCTCAGGGGCTGCTAAGCCACCGTGCTGCCCTGGGGTGGCACATCCCAAGGACTGCCATGTCCCAAGGGCTGTTCTGCTGTCCCCAAGGGCTTCTAGGCCACTACACTGTGCCCATGGCATTGTGTCCCCAGGGCTTCTAAACCACCAAACTGTCCCCAATGCCATCATGTCCCAAGGCATGCTGAGCCGCCAAACTGTCCCCAAGGCCATCATGTCCCCAAAGCGTGCTGAGCCACCAAACTGTCCCCAAGGCCATCATGTCCCCAGGGCATGCTGAGCCACCAAACTGTCCCCAAGGCCATCAAGTCCCCAAGGCCACCACGTCCCCAGGACTGTGTAAAGCCCCTCAGGGGCACCGTGTCCCCAAGGGCCACCAATCCCCCATGCAGCCCCCAGGGCACCGTCCCCAGGAGCCACCCTGGCCCCGTGCTGGGCCGTGTCCCCGCAGGTGGCCTGCATGCAGTTCATCAACATCGTGGTGCACTCGGTGGACAACATGAACTTCCGAGTGTTCCTGCAGTACGAGTTCACCCACCTGGGGCTGGACCAGTACCTGGAGGTGGGAGATCCCAGGGGTGGGAATGGGTGATCCCGAGGGTGGGTGATCCCAGGATGGGGGATCCCAGGGATGGGGATCCCAAGGGTGGGAGTGGGTGATCCCAAGGGTGGGGGATCCCAGGGATGGGGGATCCCAAGGGTGGGAGTGGGTGATCCCAAGGGTGGGTGATCCCGGGGTTGGGGGTGGGTGATCCCAAGGGTGGGAATGGGTGATCCTGAGGGTGGGTGATCCCAAGGGTGGATGATCCCGAGGGTGGGAGGGAGTGATCCCTAGGGTGGGTGATCCCAAGGGTGGGTGATCCCAGCGGTGGGAGTGGGTGATCCCAGGGATGGGAATGGGTGATCCCAGCAGTGGGAGTGGGTGATCCCAGGCCGGGGGTGTCACTGTCACCGCTGGTGACCCCGGTTTGCTGTCCCTCGGCAGACTCTGCGCCTCACCGAGAGCGAGAAGCTGCAGGTGCAGATCCAAGCCTACCTGGACAACGTCTTCGACGTGGGGGCCATGCTGGAGGACTCGGAGACCAAGACGGCGGTGCTGGAGCGCATGGAGGAGCTGCAGGAGCACGTCAGCCAGGTGGGCCGGGGGTGTGTGGGCAGAGCCGCTGACGCAAGCCCCGAGGGAGGGATGGGATGGGGACGGGGCTGAGCGGCGGCGCCTCGTCCCCCACAGCTGACAGAGAAGCTGCAGGATGCGGAGAACGACTCCATGGCCAAGATAGCGGAGCTGGAGAAGCAGCTGAGCCAGGCGCGGCGGGAGCTGGAGGCGCTGCGGGTGAGCCGAGGGGAGGCTGGGGCTCGGGGACCGGGCTCTGAGGGACACGGGTGACCTGTCGGGGGCTGTCACCCATTGTCACCTGTGCAGGAGCAGCTGAGCCCCCCGCGGCCGCCCAGCCCTCCGTCCCCGCAGCCGCAGGAGTGTTACCGGCTGGCGCTGGAGCGGCGGCTGGCGGAGCTCGAGGAGAAGGGGCTGGTGCAGATCCTGCGTGGGCCCGACGGAGACGTCGCCATCGAAATTGTCCCCGTTGTCATAGAAACCCCCGCAACCCCCGTGGTTTCTGGGGACACCACTGCCACCTGCGCAGGTATCGTGGCCGCGAGGGGATGTCCCCTTCCCGAGGGGACACCTGGCGCCAGGGAGGGGTGGCAGCGATTCCCTGGGCACGGAAAGCGAGGCGGGGGTGTGGGTGTGTGCCCGGGGACTCAGGGCAGTGCGGTGGCACCGTGCCGTGCTGTGTCACCGTCTCACCCACCTCTGCTTTCCCTTGCAGATGCTCCGGCTCCGGCTCTGGCTCCGGCCCCACCTCCGCCACCCCCCCCACCCCCCCCACCTCTGCCGGGGGCTGACCCCGTCCCTCCCCCACCCCCCGCCCCCCCCCCTGCCCGCGGGCACCCCCGCCCCCCCCCCAGCCCCCCCCCTGCCCGCGGGCACCCCCGGCCCCCCCCCAGCCCCCCCCCTGCCGGGTGCCCCCGTGCCACCGCCCCCCCCACCGCTCCCGGGGGGGCCGGAGAGCCCCGTGCCCCCCCCTCCGCCACCCCCTCCCCTCGGTGGGGAACCCCCAGCCGGGCCGGGCGCCCCCTGCACCGCCAATGGCTCAGGTGAGTGTGACCCGGGGATGCTGGGGATGTGACCCAGGAGGGGTCTGGGGTACCCTGGGGTGGGTGTGATGCGTCCCCCCCCGCCTGTGACCCTCAGTGAAGGTGAAGAAGCCGATCCAGACCAAGTTCCGCATGCCTGTCTTCAACTGGGTGGCCCTGAAGCCGAGCCAGATCGACGGCACCGTGTTCACGGAGCTCAACGATGAGAAAGTGCTGCAGGTGAGCCTGGGGACAAGGGCACAGGCACAGGAAGGTGAGCAGAGGGGACAAGGGCACAGGCACAGCAGGGCTCAGTGCCCCCGGCCATGCTGCTCTTGCCTCCTGCCCACCCTGCACCCACCCACGGTGTCCGGGGCTGCAGGAGGAGCTGGAGGTCAGGAGAAGTCCTTAGCACCATGGAGAGGGACACAGCATCAGGAGGGCTTCTCCTCTCACCCTGTCCTTGTCCCTTTGCTCCATCCACACCTTCACATCCTGTCTGTTTCTTCCTCCTCATCTCCATCCTCTGGTCCCACCACCCCCTCCTCACCCCTCCCTGTCTCCCTGTTCCATCCTCATCCCCTTGCTCCATCTTGGTCCTCACTCCTCACCCTTATCCTGCTCCTCTGGCCCCATCCTCAGCCCAGATGTCCTGTGCCACCTCCCTGCCGTGTGTCCCCACAGGAGCTGGACATGAGTGACTTTGAGGAGCAGTTCAAGACCAAGGCACAGGGCCCTGCCCTGGACATCAGTGCCCTCAAGGCCAAGGCCACGCAGAAGGCCCCCAGCAAGGTGACCCTGATGGAGTCCAACCGTGCCAAGAATTTGGCCATCACCCTGCGCAAGGGCGGCCGCAGTGTCCAGGACATCTGCACGGCCATCGAGACGTGAGTGACCCCCCCGGGGGGGCAGGGGGGGATAAGGTCAGGAACAAGGGGTTGGGGTGGTGGAGGGCTTAGTGGGATGGAGGGGTTGGTGTGGGGATGCAGGGACAAGACACAGAGAGATGGAGGGTGGAGGGATCAGAGATGGAGAATGGAGGGATCAGATACAGGGAGATGGAGGGATCAGATGTGGAGAGGGGAGGGATGGAAGGATCAGATACAGAGAGATAGAGGGGTGGAGGGATCAGAGATGGAGAGATGGAGGGATCAGATACGGGGAGATGGAGGGATGGAAGGATTGATACAGAGAGATGGAAGGTGGAGGGATCAGAGATGGAGAGATGGAGGGATCAGATATGGGGAGATGGAAGGATGGAAGGATTAGATACAGAGAGGGATTAGAACGTGGAGGGATCAGATTGTGGAGAGATGAAGAGATGGGAGGATCAGAGATGGAGAGATGGAGGGATGGAAAAATCAGAGATAGAGGGATGGAAGGATCAGATACTGGGAGATGGAGGGTGGAGGGATCAGAAGTGGAGAGATGGAGGGATGGAAGGATCAGATACAGAGAGATGGAGGATGGAGGGATCAGATGTGGAGAGGTGGAAGGATGCAGGCACCAGCTGTGGAGATGGAGGGATGCAGGGATGAGATCTGAGACAAAGGGCTTTGGGGACCAGGCACAGACAGACAGACGGATGCAGAGAGCAGCTGTGGGGATGGAGAGATGCAGGAACCAGCCATGAGAAGAAGGGATGTGGGGACCAAAGAGAGGGGATCCATATGGAGAGACAGAGAGATGCAGGCTCCAGATACAGAAAAACGGAGGGATACAGGAGCCAGCTGTGGGGACAGAGGGATGAGGGAACCAACCGAGTGTGACAGGGGGGCATCGGGAATGCGGCAGGACCTGACCGTGCCAGGGGTGTCCCCTCCCCGCAGGTACGACCAGCAAGCCCTGAGCCTCGACTTCCTGGAGCTGCTGCTGCGCTTCCTGCCCACCGAGTACGAGCGGAGCCTGATCGGGAAGTTCGAGCGGGACCAGCAGCCTCCGGAGGAGCTCTCGGACGAGGATCAGTTCATGATGCGCTTCAGCAAGATCCCGCGGCTGGCCGAGCGCATGAACGTCATGATCTTCCTGGGCAGCTTCGGGGACACGGCCCAGCTGCTGATGCCGGTGCGTGCGGGGCCGGGCGGGGCGGGGGCGGCTCCTGCGGCCACACTCACACCCTGCCCTGTAGGATTGAAGGGGTTTGCACGGTGGGGATGGACGGAGATGAGAGATCTCTGCAGCCAGGGCTGGAACCTGGGGTTTATTGCAAAGGGCCTGGGTGCAGGGCCCTGCTGGGAGCTGCCAGGCACAGCTCAGAGCAGGGCTGAGAGAAGAGAGGGGGAGAGAGGATGAGAGGGTGAGAGAGTAAAAGGGTAAGGAGCATAAAAGACAGGAGCTGAGAGACAAGAGGTAAGAGCTAGGACAGCGAGGTTCCCATTCCAATACAATAAATCTTCTCTGTGTTGAATATTCTAATTCTCACTAACCAATCTAGTCCAACACACAAATCCTATAGCATTTCCATACAGCCTATAAGAATCATTACATTACCATACTGGGTTACATTTTAAACCCTAAAAACTCCTCTTTGGGCCCCTTCTGCCAAGCTGGCAGGGTCTGCTCTGCCCCTTGGGCCTGTCTGCAAGCAGAGGGTGTTGTTCCATCAAAAGGGGATCACCTTCAGTGGCCACACCATTGTTTTCCAGTTGTTCAGTAACTGAGGGATCTCAAAGCTTGCTTTCATTTCAATCTCACTTATAGTTTCTATATTCTCAAAATCTTTTGCCAGACAATCATATTTCTAAGGCTTTCCTGTTTCATCTTCCCCAACACTTCCCTCCTTCCCTCCCTTCCTCCCACAGCAACTCAACGCCATCATCGCCGCCTCCATGTCCCTCAAGTCCTCGAGCAAACTGCGCCACATCCTCGAGGTGAGGGCTCGGGGGGAGGCGGCCCCGCTGGTGCACACAGAGTGTCTGTGGGCACTGTGCCCTCCTGGCCTCGTGTCCCCAAGCCCTGGTGTCCCTGCAGATCGTCCTGGCCTTTGGGAATTACATGAACAGCAGCAAGAGAGGGGCTGCCTACGGCTTCCGTCTGCAGAGCCTCGACGCGGTAGGGCCGGTGTGGGTGCCCTGGTGTGGGGTGATGGGGACACTGCCACTGCCAGGGACCCCCCTGGGGACAGAGGGACACAAGGACCAGCTGCAGAGATGGAGGGACATGGGAATCTGTGGTGGGGATTGAGGGATGGAAGTACCAGCTGCAGGGATGGAGGGACATGAGGTTTGGCTGTGGGGACAGAGGGATGAGGAGACTGTTGGGATGGAGAGGCAAAGGGGTGGAGATACACAGGAATGGGGCTGGAAGGATGGAGACCTGATATGGAGAGGTTAAAGGAGTCAAGGATGTTGATGAGGAAGAGGAGATGAAGGAAGATGGGGACCAGTGTGGGGATAGAGGGAGGAAGGTCACACATGGGAATGTAGGGATGAGGAACCAGATGCAGACCCAGCCATGGGAGGGAAGAATCAGCCATGAGAGTGGAGGGGTGCTGACCCGGCTGGGGGATGGAGGGACGGACACAGACCCAGCCACACGGACAAAGGGCCACCAGAGGCAGCCCTGAGCAGGGTCAGGGGTGGTGGCTGCGGCTCGGGGCTGACTCTGCTCCGCCTCAGCTCCTCGAGATGAAGTCCACAGACCGCAAGCAGACGCTGCTGCATTACCTGGTGCGGGTGATCATGGAGAAGTACCCGGAGCTCACCGGCTTCCACACCGAGCTGCACTTCCTCGACAAGGCAGGCACAGGTAGTGCCCAGGGGCCCCGGGCTGGGGGTCGGGGCAGCCCCTGGCACTCGGAGCCTGCCCTGACCCCGCCCTGCTCCCCTCCCGCAGTGTCCCTGGACGGGGTCCTGCAGGACGTGCGGAGCCTGCAGCAGGGCATGGAGCTGACCCGCAGGGAGTTCATGAGGCAGGACGACAGCCCCGTGCTCAAGGACTTCCTCAAGGTCAACTCCGAGGTGATGGAGAAGCTGCAGGCTGACAGCAAAACCGCCAAGGTGGGTGCTGGGGTGGGGCCGTGGGGGCAGTCCCTGCATGGGGACAGTCCCTGCATGGGGACACCCTCTGCTCACACCTCTGCCCCGTGGGAGAGGATCCTGCTCGGGTCAGGCAGGATGGAGAGGTGGGAGAGGCTGGAAGGAGGTGCTGAGATGGGGCTCAGCCCCCACATCAGGTGTCCCTGCCCACAGGAAGCCTATGAGTCAGCCGTGGAGTATTTCGGAGAGAACCCCAAGACCAGTCCCCCCACCACCTTCTTCCCCATGTTCATGCGCTTCATCAAAGCCTACAAGGTAGGAGGGGACGTGGGGGTCTCTCTTTCTGAGGGCTGGGAGGAGATTTGGGGCACCTGACTCCACTTTGGAGCAACCAGCAGAGGTCACAGGCAGAATGCCTTTGGGGTGGTCAGAGATTTTGGAACTGGGTTGGGGTGAGCTGGGGGCTGTGAGGTGAAGAAGGAAGGAGGCTGCAGTCCTGGATTCCCCTGGCTCAGCACACCCTTCCTGCCTCTCTCCCAAGAAAGCAGAGCAGGACATTGAGCTGTGGAAGAAGCAAGAGGCTGCAGCCAAGGAGGCAGAATCCGGCTCCCCTGGCAGTGAGCAGCAGCCTGAGGTGAAGGTGCCCCCCTGTCTGTGTCCTGGTGGGGCCCCAGCCCCAGCCCTGGCTGGGATGAGGGTGGGGAGGGAGAGCTGGGTGGGAGGTGAAGGGGAGGGTACCCCACCTCCTCTGGGGTGTGATCACACCACTCACGTGCCCTGTCCCCTCCCAGCTGCCTGTCCAGAAGGCCAGGAGGCAGCAGATGGACATGATTGCTGAGCTGAAGAAGAGGCAGATGGTGAAGGAGCCTCTCATCTATGAAGGCAAAGATGGGGCCATTGAGGATATAATTTCAGGTGAGAGATGAGTTCAGGTGAGCAGCCAGGTGTCCCCACATCACAGATCCATTGCTGGGGGCTGCAGGGGCTGTCACAGGAGCTGGGGGTCACCAAACCCCGTCACAGGGACCAAACCTACCTGCAAACACCTTCACATCCCACATGGCAAAGCTGCTCCCCTGTCTCATAGCTCTTCCTCCTGTTCTGCTTCTTCCTCCTCTCTCCTCCTCCTCGCTGTCTCTGGGTCGCTCTGCTCAGCTCTCAAAACTGTTCCTTTCACGGCCCGGACGGGCAAACGCTCGTCCCGCCTCTTCTGCGACGTGAGCTTCAACGAGGAGAGTCCTCTGTAGGTAACGTGGGGCGGCGCAGGCGGGCGGGGGCTGCCGGGCTTCCCCCCTGTCCCCACCGGGATTCCTCCGGGATTTGTGCCACGCTGACACCCGGGATCAGCCCCGGACACCCGGGATCAGCCCCCGGGGCGGTGCTGGGCTCCCAGAGCCGATGCTCGGGGTCCCATGGGCTGATTGTTGGTAGCTGCTGCTCCTCCCATCCCTGCGTTCGGCCCTTGGCTCCTCCTGGGTGTCCTCATACCCAGAGGGGCGAATCCCGGGCAGACAGGACAAGGGAAAGGGGTTTTAAATGAACAAAGGAGAGTTTTAGGTTGAAGGTTTGGAAAAAATGTCATTCTGTGAGGGTGCCCAGAGCAGCTGTGGCTGCCCCAGCCCTGGCAGTGTCCAAGACCAGGTTGGAGCACCCTGGGACAGTGGGAGGTGTCCCTGCCATGGCACTGGGTGGGCTTTGAGGTCCGTCCAACCCAAACCATTCCACGTTAACGCGATGGCTGCGGGACCCCGGCCATGCCCGGTGCTCACCCAGCCCCGGTGCTTCCCCCGGTGCAGATCTGCGGAACAACCCGTACCGGCGGGGGGACAAGGCCCGCGGCAGCGCCAAGAAACGGGCGGCGGGGCAGGGCCTGCAGGCGACGCCGGACATCGCGCTGTGACCGGCGCCGTCCCTGCAGCGGCAGCACCGGGCCAGCACCGTCCTCCCGACGCAGGTGGGAGCGCAGGGTGTCAGTCCCTGGGCCCGGGGCTCGGCGGGCTGGAGGGACAGTGCCCGCTCCGAGCTGCTCCAGCCGCTTCATGTGCCAGCTCTGCCCGCCTGGGCTGGGCACAGCATCCTCGGCGCTTGCTTGGCCGTGTCCCTGAGCTCCTGTCCGCAGCCTGGCAGGTCGTCCTGGCTACAGGGAAGCACAAAAAGGGCTCCAGCTTGTCCTGGCAGGAAAAGAGAGGCTGTCCCATCCCCACCCCGGCCCGTGTCCTTGTCCCACCCTCGAGCGCCGCTGCGGGAGGGGAGGGGGTGTCAGCCAGGGCCGCAGCGCTCCCCGCACATCTCCCTGCACATCTCATCTCGCCCGGCCCGCAGAGCCCCCAGAGCCGCGTTCTCCTGCTGCAAAGCTCCCAGCCCGGGCACCTCCCGGAGCCAGGGGCTGGCAGCGGTGCTATTTTTCATGGTTTTCTAAGTCTTCCTTCAAATTCCTCTGTGCTGCGGCAGCGGGGATTGGAACACCCCCACACAGGGTGGCCCCAAGGCTGTGGCGAGCAGCGCTGCGGAGGCTCCGGAGCTGCGACAATCAGCAGCAGGGACAAGTTTCTCTGCGAGGTGGTGGCACCTCCGCCCACCTGCATCCCCAGCATCCACCTGCAGCCTCTGGCATGAACCGGGACTGTCAGCCCTGGGGCTCCCCGGTTTTCTGGGGTGGGACACGCAGGAGATGCCGGCAGCCCCAGCCCCTGCTGCCGCCTGCAGGAGCGGCCCCGGAGCCGCACGAACCTCTCGGGACCGGCCCGGACCCGGCTGTCGCTCCCTGCCCCGCTCCGCTGCTGCTGAGTGACCCCGCAGTGCCGCAATTAAACCTCTCCTGGTGCATCGAACCCGCTCCTCCCTCCTCCTGTCCCTCCTCCCGTCCTTTCTCGCTTCAGCCACAGCAGCCGCTGCTTCCTGCTGTATTTAAGCTGCTTCAGCGCCGGCTCCGTGTCCGGGGAGGGATGGGAAATGAATGTGTAACTTATAAATGCCTTTAAGCCAGAAATGTAAACCATTAACTGCTCATTTGTATACATTATTTTTATATACTGAAAGCCTCTTTAATCTAAAGCAGAACTGGTAATAAAATGTCTCAGAGGATGAAGGACTTGTCTGGCAGAAGGGTTTGCATGGGGGGGTGATGCTGTCATGAAGGGAGCGAGGGAGAAAGGAAGGAAAGATGGAGTGAGGGAAGGATGGAGGGAGGAAGATGAAGGGAGGGAGTGGCTGTGGCTGCCCCATCCCCAGGTCGAACGGGGCTTGGAGCACCCTGGGATAGTGGGAGGTGAGAGGATGGAACGAGATGATCTTCAGGGTCCCTTCCAACACAATCTAGTCTGGAATTCTAACAAAATTCTAACAAACCACCCACCTTCCTTTTTTTTTTTTTTTTTTTTTTTTTTTTTTTGAGGACAACAGCTCTGAGGTCTGTTCACAGCACAGACATGTGGGTGCATGACAGCACAAAAAATGTGTGTCAGGGTAAGTGTCCTCACTCAGCAGCCTGGCCACAGCCCCTCCCCAGCCCGCTGGGGAGGATTCAGCTCCTGCAGCAGAGGGGCTGCAGCCCTGGGAGCTGTGGGGGGATCCCCAGAGCTCTGCCCGCCTCACCCCTGAGCTCCCAGGGCAAGACTGAGCAGCTCCCAGTGCAGCAAATCCCCTACAGAGGGAGGACAAGGGACTGTCTGCTAGGAAGGAGAGATGCCAGGCTGTTCAGCAAAGCCTGGGATCCATCCGAGTCAGTGCTGCCTCTTCAGCCCCAGAAATCACAGAATCCTGGAATATCCCGGGCTGGAAGGGACCCCCAAGGATCATCCAGTCCAACTCCTGCCCAGAGACACCCCAACAATCCCACCCTGGGCATCCCTGGGAGCAGTGTCCAGCAGCTCCTGGAGCTCTGGCAGCCTCAGGGCTGGCACCATTCCCTGGGCAGTGCCCAAGCATCCTCCCTGACTTCTCCTGAATCCCCCAAACCCCAGTTATACAGCAGAGTTCATTCAGACCAGGCTCCTCTTCCTGGAAATATCTCATTCAGCATCACCATCTTGTTCACATCAAACCACCAGCAACGACAACAAAATCTTCTCTTTTTTTAGCTTTATTTTTTTTCCCTGTGAAAATGCAGGTCAAAAACGTTAACTTCAAGAAATCACAGTTTTATAAAGTGTCATTCATTCCATACAAGCTCCTGGTTCCAGCACCTTCCCCCACTGCCCATCCCAATGAGATCCTCAGCTCACCAGCAGCGATTTCTCCAGACTTCCAGAAGGAGCTGCACAACAAGAGCCATCTGTGTTTATCACTCCTACTTGTCCTCCCCACCCTGAGCTGGGGTTCTGTCCTAAACACTCGTTATGAAACCCTGACAGTTCCAGCCAAATTTGAACAAGGATAATGCAAATCTTTCCCGACTTTCTGCTGTCAGTATTGCCTTCATCTGGAGGCCGGGTTGTTTGTGCCTGTCACAGCAAAGTGACAAGGCAAGGGAAGAGGAAACTGTCCTGGCAGCAGGAGATAGCCAGGGACAGCCCAGGCTGGCTGGCAGCACAGCCTGGAGATCAGCCCAGAGGAGCTCAGGGACTGGGAAGGCACCGGAGGTTTGTGGGGCTGCCGAGGTGTCTGTGCCCAGGCAGGGATGTGACACCACACCCCACCCTGGGAGCAGGGACACGGGGAGCCTGCAGCCTCACTGGGCACTTGTGGTGGCAGCAAAACAGGACTGAAGGCTTGGGACAAAACTGGCTAATGCTGCTATGAGGGTACTGAGGAACATGGACATGTCCATGGGCCTGGAAACAGAGACAGCTCCATGGGTCTGGGGATCTCCATGGGCCTGGGAACACAGACATCTCCATGGGCCTGGGGATCTCCATGGGCCAGGGGACATGGACATGTCCATGGGACCTGGGAACACAGACATCTCCATGGACCTGGGGATCTCCATGGGCCAGGGGAACATGGACATGTCCATGGACCTGGGAACACAGACATCACCATGGGCCTGGAAACAGAGACATCTCCATGGGTCTGGGGATCTCCATGGACCTGGGGAACATGGACATGTCCATGGGCCTGGGAACACAGACACCTCCATGGGCCTGGGGAACACAGACATCTCCAAGGGCCTGGGGAACACAGATATCTCCATGGGCCAGATCTCCATGGACCAGGGGAACATGAACATCTCCATGGACCTGGGGAACATGGACATGTCCATGGGCCTTGGGATCTCCACGGGCCTGGGAACAGACACATCTCCAAGGGCCTGGGGAACACAGACATCTCCATGGACATGGTGATCCCCATGGGCCTGGGGAACATGGACATGTCCATGGACCAGGGGAACACAGACGTCTCCATGGACCTGGGAACACAGACATATCCATGGACCTGGGAACACAGACATCTCCATGGGCCCTGCAAGGACATCCCAGGCCCAGGAAGGTTCCCTGCCCTTGTGCAGGTGGCCTGAGTTCAGGTTAATGCTGCAGATGCAGAGCCCAGGAGTCCTTCAGACAGTCCTGCTGCTCCAGGGCTCAATGCCTAGGCACAGAACTAGATACCAGGACATGGGAGCATCCCCCAGGTGACACAGGTACAAGGTGCAGCCTTTGGGATGGAACCCACCATGCTTTGGGATACACACATCACCACACACTCACAAAAACAACCAAGTTTTCCTCCTGTCCCCTTGGAGGAAGCTCAGGAAAGGAGTCAGGCATGCACTGAACCTGTGCTTGGGAGCTCCTGGGAGCCCTGCAAGAGGCACTTTGATCCCTCCTGCTCCAGAGCTTAAACTTTTAGTAGTTTATGGCATCTGAAAAAAGAAATGGAGCCAAACTCCCCCTTCCCCCACTCCCTCCTGGAAGACATGTGCATAATGTGTTAATTATTTACTGAAAAGACTCTGAATGTGGCATAGTAGATATAATTAGGTGCCTATTTTGGACAATCTATTAAGTGCTTTAGAACAAAAAGTGCTATAAAAATGATACCCAAAGTGGTGACAGGTTTCATTTTTCTTCATGAATTCCCCTTTCTTATTACATCATTCTTATTACAAACTTGAGTTTTCTGATCAGGGATGTCACTGTCTGGTGGAGCAAAACCAGCCCATGCTCTGGGAGACCAAAGGGAAAGAGCATCCATTGTTTCAGGAGTGCTGCTCCTCAAAAAGGGAGGCTCAGAGCTCAGCTTTTCCCAGCTATTTTCTAAGTGAACTTCCCTTGGGAACACTTTGCTGCCCGATTGTGTCTCCCAGACCAGCACGGACCTGGCAGAGCCCACCTTGGCTTTTGGGAGCTGCTGCTCTGGCCCAGGCTGGATGCAGAGCCCCTGCTCAGATGCAGCCTCAGAGCTCTGGAGAGCCACAGCCAGAGGGAGGGATTGTGATTTCCAGGTGTGCCAGGCCTGGAACAAGCACAGCCCTGAACAAGCACACTGGGAGCTCACACCTCCCTCGGGATCTGTTCTGGGATGGAGAAGGGTGAACGACACCCACCCACCTGAACGTGACCTGTGAGGTTTCAGTGTGTTCCAAACATTCACAAATCAGTAAAAAAAAAAACAAACAGTTTAAAGCTTAAGGCATTCCAGGCCCAGCTGCCCATCCCACTCAGTGAACCCAGTCTGAAGTGAGGGGAGGAGTGGGAAGCCTTGTGAGACCAGGCTGAGCTCACAGAACTGGGGCACTGGGCTGGACTGGGAGCTGGGAGGGAGATTTTTATAAACTCTGCCATAAAATTCAGCCCTGTCACAGCTGACAGAGCTGATGTCCCTTATTCCTCCAAGGATGGGACAGTGCACCTGAAGTCCCACATCAGAGATGGGAACAGGATGGAGGAACAACCCCTCCATGGAATTCTGTACCCTTCTCCTGCCCTGCCTGCCAGGGACACCAGAGAGAGCAGCAGCTCCTCTGAGACCTGCAGGTGGGAGCTGCAAGCAAAGCTCTTTCTGGGAACAAAGTTCTTTTCTCATTCAAGAACGAAGCAACTGCGGGGAAGGGTGGGAGGTGAAACCAAGAGCCAGCCAGTGACTGCTGTGGATCCTCCCCATGCTAAAGGCTTGAGGTGGAGATGATGCTCCCCAGAGCCTCCAGAAATGTTTCTTCCTCCAGCTGGAAGGAAGTCAGCCAGCTCCTCTTGGCACAACCAACCCCAGCCACACTGAGGGCACCCAAGCTCCTCCTCTGGGCAAGCCCAGCCACGACCGACCTCACCTTGGAGCAGGAGCAGAGTCCTCATGGCCCTGCTCTCCTGAAAAGCACAACCTCCTTCCTCTGAGAAGTGAGGAATTTCCACCTACCATTCTCAAGCTCTAACACACCCAAAACAAGGAATTCCCACTGTCCTGGGGAATGTCTAAGCTCAGGACATGTCTTGGAAGTGGATCAGAGCAGCCAACAGAAGCGAGGGCAGTGAGCTGTGATCCTGCTGCAGCACAAACAGCAGCCACCGCACTTGGTGCTCCACGGCAGGGGAGGTCAGAAGCTTTTGCAATTCCTCCTTTCACAAGGTGCAAAGCTCCAAAGCAGGCAGGGCCTCAGGGCCTGTTCTCCAGCTGGCCGTGCTTGACGCGCCAGGCCCAGCCCACGCTGCAGTCGGGGGCCAGGGTGCACTGCAGCTCGATGCCAGAGTCAGGCACCTCCATGTTGTAGTGCACAGGCTGCCCCTCCTTGGTCACCAGGCTGAAGGCAGGCACGGGGATCTGGGGAGCAGAACACACAGAGCTCAGTGGCACTTCCAGCCCCCTCCATCACACCCGGCGTCCCAAGGCAGGAGCAGCTCCCAGGGAGGGGCTCGTGCTTGGCAGGAACAGCCTGAGCTCCTCTCACAAGGAAACACCTCAGAACTGGACTGGGCAGTGCCCATCCTGCTGCCAAAGTGTGGAAAGCCAGGGCACAGGGAATATTCCTCTGTCTGCCCTGGGGTGCCCTGACCCCCAGGGTGTCACAGACATCTTTTATGGAAAATCCTTTCCTTAGGATTTTTTCTCCTGAGAAGCTGAGAGGCCTCAGGAACAAAATGTACCCAATGGTTATCTGCTGCTGTGGAATGCAACAGGTGGAGCTGGGATTGGTCTCATGTGGTTGTTTCTAATTAATGGCCAATCACAGTCCAGCTGTCCAGACTGCCTCAGTCTGTCACAAGTCTTTGTTATCATTCCTACTTTTTCAATTCTTAGCCAGCCTTCTGATGAAACCTTTTCTTCTATTCTTTTAGAATAGTTTTAATATAATATATATAATAAAATAATAAATCAAGCCTTCTGAAACATGGAGTCAACATTCTTGTCTCTTCTCTCATCCTAAGACCCCTGTGAACACTGTAACACCAGGGGAGCACTGACTTTGACCCTCACTCATGGAGAAAGTTTCCCAGACTTCAAGATAGACTGGAATCCACAGAAGTGTGAAATAGATTATAGAGAGTAGTGTAGGTGTATCACTGGGTGAGAAATTGAGGTTTTTAGGATTTTTAGTGTGCTGTGGATGGAAGCAAGATGGAGGGCACAGTTGTCATCCTGGGTTTCTTCTTCATGGGTTTGGGTGGCATTTTGTAATTGATCAGAAAAGTCCACATTGAGATCAGTTATTGGGTTAAAAGGGAAAATAATCGAGGTGTCAGCTCTTAATTGGATAATTTAGTCTTAAAAGACCTTGTAACAAGAGATTGCTGGTCATTTTGTGCCTTCTAATGAAAAGCTGCAGAACTCACAGTAGTGAGACTGTTTTACTGGCAAGAAATAATAAACACCTGAGTCCAAACATGAATTATTGTTTCAAGTGCCTTCAATCCAGACCCAGAAAAACCAACAACTGGTACCCCCACACCAAAGTGCCTCCCTGAGCTCTGGGCCATGGCTGGGGGGTCTTGAGCTGCCCATGTTTGGGCACCTGAGCTCCTCTGCAGGTATTTTGCTTTGTGATGTTCACAAGAACAGAGGCTAGAGAGAACCAGCACCACTGGAACATTTTTTAGATTGGTGCAACATCTTTTAGAGATGATCCCGTTTTACACTGAGATGAGTCACAGTCCCACAGACTCTCCAGAGTTTCTTTCAGGAACAGCCAAAGCAGCCCACAGTGAGGTTCACAGGAGTGTGCCAACAGCTCCAACAGAACAAGCTGGAAGCACCCCAGCCAAACAGAGCTCATCTCCCTGAGCTGATGCTACTGCTCATGATGAAAAAGCTATATATGATTCTTCAGGGAGAGGGGAAAGAGTTTATAATTGAGGAGAAGGATTTTTTAAGCTGCAGCACAGAATATTGATATTCTAAGATATAGATCCCTGTGCTCACTCTGACAATTGGCACTGGCTTACAATTCAGGTTTGGTACTAGGTTTAGGCTGGATATTAGGGGAAATTTATTCACTGCAAGAGTGGATAGCATTGGAATAGGCTGCCCAGGGCAGTGCTGGAATCACCATCCCTGAAATGGTTCAAGAAAATGAGTAGATTTGGCACTTGGAAATATGGTTTAGTGGGCCTGGTGGGATTTGGTCAAAGGTTGGATTTGATGTTCTTGGAGGTCTTTTCCAACCTTAATGATTCTGTGATTCAGAAAACATCCTCTGGTACCACACTCAAAACAGCAGCACTGAGGCTCTGCTTCTACAGGTGTCCTAAGGATCCCTGAACCACTCCTGGGTCTCTCTGGCATTCAGGGGTTATGAGGCTGCAGTAGGGAAGAAATCATTCCTCAAATGATGCACTGAACTCCAGTCTGTGTCTCACCTGGCTGCTTATCCCCGTGGCAATGTCTCCCACCTTTGTCCTGTGGAAATCTCTGATGTGCAAATTTTCTCCACTTAGCAACTGGATCTGGATTTTCACTCCTGGAATGCACAAGAGGTTCTTTAGGTTCTGCTGAGCCACAGGGACCTCAGAGCCCACAGCAAACTGACTGACAAGGCACACACATGGGGAAAAGCTCATTTTTGTCATTAAGGATTTCATTTATGTAGGTCTTTCACTGAGCATGGAGCTTGCTGCAGACAGCAATGACTCACAGAGCAGAGCTGCATTTAGCAAGAAAGCAGCTGAAGGGATGGATTAATTTGCACAATCTGCCCTCAAAATTCTGGGTAGATGTTTGTGGTTATAAAACATTCCTTGCACATGGAGGCTGCATGAACCAGGGCACACAGGCTCTGTGTGTGCTCAGAAACTTCCCTGGATTTTACTGCACAGACCCATCTGTGACTGGGGCAGACTGGGCCTCCTCAACACCCATCTTTAGGGGAGTCTGTGCTGCCACAGCAACTGAAGGACAAAAGGAGTTCAAAAACTCCATATCAGCTTGTCTAGGTAGTGAGAAGGTGATTTCTGGCCATTTCTCCCTGCTGTGGGAGGGCAGACCCACCGTTGAAGCAGCTGGGGGTGTCCGTGTGCCGGCTGCGGCTCAGCAGGTTGTTCCAGCTGCAGCTCTGCCCCTCTGCCTGGCTGTTCCAGGAATGGATCCCAGAGCTCATGGTGTCCCTCAAGCTCTGAGAAGCCTTCATGGAGTTCTGTAGGAATAAGCACAAGTTTGTCTAAGGTTCTGAAAGAAAATGAGCTGGCAGGAGATGAGCATTAAAATAAGGTCAGGAGAAAAAAGGTGGAAATCCACAGGGATTTAAGGCTGGGCCTCAGACAACACTTATGTGCCCTCTGGGAAAGGGAATGGATAGCAGTGCAACAGTGTGCAAACATTATCAGATATTCTCAAAAGTTAAATCAATAATGAGCTGAAAAGCTGAGTGAGAAAAGAGGGGTTGTACTGACTGGCAGGAGAATTAAACATCAGTTAAAATATTTGTCACTTACTGACATTAGAAACACCCAGGAAAACCAATTCACTGTACAAAACCAACCATAGGCCCTGTGCTGCTGCACTGTTGTATTGGCCCAGTCAATCTGACACCAGCACAGAGGTCTGAACCAGTCAAAACCAAGTTACAGGTATGGTGTAGGTGTTAGAGGGAAAAACCAAGCAGAGTCAGATCCCACACTGCACATTCTGTGTGTCAACAGCTGAGCTGTGCAGAACTCCCTCAGTCCTCCTCAAAAAGCACTGGAAGACTGAGAAGAGAGACAGAAATAGGACACAATGCTGCTCCCAATCAGAACTGACTCCTGCAGATGCCAGGATGCACAAACTGGGGACTCAACGCCTTTGAAAACTGTGATTTAAGTTCTTTTGTCCTTCCCTGGTCCAACAAGGCCTGTTCAGTGCTCCTCACAGCTATTCCCCACCTTAGGAACACCAGAGAGAGCAAACCAACCTAACTGAAATTGGTAAATAACCAGGACTGTGTATTCATGACTACCAATGGGTTAAAATAAATTCATGGAGAATAGATCTGGGAATGAATATCCAATATTTGGGTCTCTGTTTTCCTGTCCTACTCTCCTGGTCTTTCCCTAAACCTCTCACTGGTGGCCATGGCCAGGAGGAGGCCCTGCCCAGCTGCTTGGTGCAGCTCCCATTTCCATCACTGCTTCCCCTGCACAGACAGGCTTGAGGCAGCTGAGATTCTCTGAAGCTTCAGGTGAGGATCCAGCACAGGAGAGCCTCTGGAGGACAGGATCCATGCTGGACAGGTAACCAAAGCACAGCTACAACCCTCAACACCCCACTGGGCATGAGCAAAGCTTTCTTCCCAGCCAATTGGGTGTCAGAAAGCAGCAGCAAAGCTGAGAAATTCCAGATTTGCATTGGTCACAGTTTCCAGTTTTGCCAAGGGTGCCAACCAGCCACCCCCCACCCATCCCCACTCACCTTCTCACTGGCATCTGACACAAAGGGGCTGTCAATGCTGAGGCATGAAAGCATTTGCTCCTGCTCTTCCAGAGAGTAAGGCTGGGAAAGGCTGTTCAGAAACAGTTCTGCAGCAAAAGGAGGAGAAGGGAGACATTTCCAGTGTTTCAGGGGGACATTTCCAGTGTTTCCCTCCATGCCTCCCTGCTCTAATCACAGCTCTGCCATTAATACCCAAAGCTTCTTCAGCAATATTTAATATTTATTTCATATTGGTGCCAGCAGAGCCCAACACACAGCTCTGCCATGCAGAGACCACTGTGACACAGGGAAACTGGGCCAAGAGGGGATGGATTGTGCAACAACATGCAAAATAGCATCCTAAATTCACCAGTTCTTGCCTTTATGTCTCCTGGGAGATATCACTTTAGATCCATCCACATTATCAGGGAAAAGTCAAACTCATGTACTCAAGTCTCACAAGTATCTGGAGGTTTGTACTCCCTTATCTGGATACAAGTACTTACAAATACTGCAAATATTCCTGATAATATCCAGATATCCCAAACCTAACCCAGCTCTTACAATGCTGCTAAGGCCCAAAGCCATTTGAGAAAGAAGCCTCCCATCAGCAACCCCTAAAATTCTTCAGTTTTCTGACACAGTTACAATTCAAACCACTCTGTTCCTAATTTCTTTCAGTTCACTCAAAAAGACTAGAAAACACGGGAGAAAAAAAAGGTGAAATCTAGAGTTATATTGGGGCAATGGAACTGGACAAATCACTGATTTCCACACTGAACTTACTGCTAGTTTTCAAACTCTGCTTTGCAGTTGTAACCAAATTCCTTGGCTGGTGGCTGTAGGTTTTCCAATACCCAGAACTAAAGAGTTGCAGGCTGATTTTAACTGCACTGCTTTGCTTGACATCTGCCATTCCTTTATTACCTCAATTAAAAAAAAAAAAAAGTTTGAACCTAAAATTGCAGATGAAGTTGGAATTCTGACACTGTTTACACAGTGCAAACAAGCACAAGTTTGAAACAGGCTGCTTCCCAAGAGGCTCCTGCACCTCTCTCAGAAGGTTCCCCCCTGTTCAGGAGGAAGGAAATTCTGTTCACTCCCCTTGTGGCACATTTAATTGGTTAAGAACTATTAGTTTTGGTAGTTTGAAGGAAGGTTGAGCAATTTGTGTAACGAGAAAGGAACTATGAGCAAAATGACATCCAAGCTGAAAACCCAAAAATAACTTCAACAAGCCAAGAGAAAGCAGCTGTATTTTTATCCTGCTCTCCAGCAAAAAGTGCTGAATTCCTCCCCCAGCCCAGTGCTCACCAATTTCCAGCTGCTGAAGTTCTTGCTCTGAAATGGTTGTGGCTCTTTCCACGTGGCTGCAGCTCTTGAGGGGCAGAGGAGTTGAGGAGAGGGGTGGGGGATCACAGGTCTCAGGTAACTCCTTGCCCTCGTTCCAGTGAGGTCCCTCAACCTCCTCTGTTTGCTCCAGAGATGGAGGTGGTAGGAGTGAGCTGCCACAGGAAACTTTGACTGACAGTTTTGGGTCAGAACCAATCTCAGAAACTGGGCTCACTGTGGGGGACAGGGATGTCTGTGCACTGTTTTCTTTGTTCAAAGATAAATGTCTGGGCTCTCTGTATTCACTTTTCCAGGGGCTTCTCACACCTCCCACTACAAAAAAAAAAAAAAAATACAAACATTATCAAATAAAGCAATAAAAGAGGTATGAGTTTTCCTTTGCTGTAAGAATTTTTGAAGTGCATTTGCTGTAAAATGCCCAGCTACTTCATAAGATAAAACCAAATCACCTCCACAAATTCTTGCTGTATTACAGAACCACTCAGCAGGATTAAGCTGAGATAAATCAGTGATGTGTCAGGGGTAAGACTGAACCACAAGCATGAGTTACAGCCAAGGATGCAATAAAGACCTGCTTGCAGTTGTGCTGCACACATGCTTCAGCTGACAGGAGCCCAGGAGAGCACCTCAACAAACCCACAGAGAGCTCCCCTCCTCCAGCAGAGAAGGAAGAAGAGCATGTGACAGCACACAGGAAATCATTTATTTGGGTGACAAACACTCAGCTGCAGGCAAAAGCCATCAACCCACAACATGCACCAATACTGTGAAAATGATATACTGGACAATAAAACAGACTGCTCCTTCCAAAAGGAGCAGCACCAGCAGCTCTCCCAGTGGGAATATGAAGGTTCAGCTGCATCAGTTACATCAGGACATTTCTACCTTCCTCAAGTGCCACAGTGGTCTTAGTTTTGAGCTCTGATGCAGATGCCCTCTGCAGAGGCTCCTTCTCCAGCCCCAGTTTAATAATCTCAGCAGTGAGAGGATTGCAGGAAGGTGGAATTTCCCTCAGAGGAGGCGGCTCTTTAGCGATCTGTGTAACAAACAGGAAGTGAAAGAGGTTACACCAGAGAGGCTTAATTTGATTTCAGGAAGGTTCTTCCCACCCCAACAGTGTTTCCAACTGAAATGAAAGCATTAAGTGAGAGCTGAACAGTAATTTTATTACAGCTGAATGGCTCAAAAGTCACACCCAAGTCATGAGCAGGGCATGGAAGAACAGCCCAAGCAGAGCAATCCCAGAGAATGCTCAGCTCCCAGAGCAAGGCTGGTATCCTGTCATGTAAGAGCCTAAATGAGAGATACAGGACTCCAGGTGGCTCTCCAAAATGCAGTTTATTGTATGCAAAATGCAGTTTGTTGTATCCAAAATGCAGTTTATCCCATCCAAGAGGTTACAGCAATCCAGGGTCGTGGGTGACAGAGCTGTGCCCACAGCTGTCAGCTCCAGCTGCAGGCAGGCCTGGAGACCCTTTGGCTTTGGTTACACTGCATTCTATACTTTCCTTTTGGTCACAATGCATTCTATACTTTTCTTTTGGTCACAATGCATTCTATACTTTTCTTTGCTGAGCATCTTCATACAGTAGAACCAATCTATACCTTAACTATTATCTATAGCCTATCATAACTACTGTAATTCCCATATTCATGGTACTGTTCTCCAATCACTCAAAGTCAGTACATCACAGTTTAAGCCAGAAGTTGTTTTTCAGTTTTCTTGCAGTGGAAGATTCTGAGACCTTTTTTCTACTTGCAGCTTTGCTGACTTGTTTGCCTGTGCTATCTTTCTGCTTGGTAAAAACATCTCCTTGTTTGGGGTGGGTTTATCCTTTGCTCTAAGTCATAAAAACCCCTTCTAACTAACATAACCAAGGAAGCAAAGGGTATCCAGTGAGACTGGCTCAGCAATTCTTTTCTTCTATATCAAAACTTGCTTCCATCTCTACTCCTTCATCAGACTCTACATTCAAAAATCTTTCTGCTAAGCATCTGTGAGACTTTCTTGTCAAACCTGCATCCTTCCCAACACTGTCAGCTGGCTCCCAGCCCTCCAGCCCCAGGTGAGTGCTCCCTGGCCAGCAGTAACAGGCTCAGGCAGCTCAGCTGCACAGAGGCTGGGTCACTCACCTTCAGGCAGAGAGGGTGGTTGTAGTACTGGGTCCAGGGGTGGCAGCCATTGAGCATGTGCAGCATCATGCAGCAGCTGCTCCACACGTCCACCTTGGAGTCACAGCGCTTGCCCATCACCACCTCGGGGGCCATGTGGGTCTCTGTGCCAGGCACGTAGTTCCCTAAAACCAGCCAGGAGAAAACTCAGTGCAAGCAGGCAAGAGAACTGCTCCAGTGCCACTGGGAGGAGGCCTAAGGCAGAATGCTTCTCTTTTCAGCTGAAGTGAGACATGGCAGCTTTGTAGGATGAGTGGCTTGGGTGGGAAGGGACCACAGTTTGTTCAGTGCCACCCCTGCCATGGCAGGGACACCTCCCACTGTCCCAGGCTGCTCCAAGCCCCAATGTCCCACCTGGCCTTGGACACTGCCAGGGATCCAGGGGCAGCCCCAGCTGCTCTGGGCACCCTGTGCCAGGGCCTGCCCACCCTCCCAGGGAACAATTCCTGCCCAATACCCCATTTGACTCTTCCCTCTGGCAGTGGGAAGCCATTCCTCTTGCCCTGTCTTTCCAGGCTATTGTCCCAAGTCCCTCTCCAGCCCTCTTGGAATCCCTTTAGGCATTGGAAGGGGCTCTGAGGTCTCTTTTGAGCCATCTCTTCTCCAGGCTGAACAATCTGAGCTCCCCCAGCTTTTCTCCATAGTGGAAGGGCTCCACCTTAACCCAAAAAGCAGCATTGAGTATTCTCAGAA
Source organism: Molothrus ater (assembly GCF_012460135.2). Taxonomy (NCBI): domain Eukaryota; kingdom Metazoa; phylum Chordata; class Aves; order Passeriformes; family Icteridae; genus Molothrus; species Molothrus ater. Next base: position 1,527,531 of record NC_050504.2, on the reverse strand, counting down.
ACTATTCTCTCACAGACCCATCCCTTATACACAGAATAGGGATTAAACTTCCCTTGCAAGCAAATCTGGGAGGCAAAACAGGAGCTTGACTTTAGAAAACACCATTCTCTTTCAACAGCTGCATGAAGAAGCATGGTTAAGTTTAATTGGCCAAACAAAACGAATTTTCTTTAGTGAAGATCAGGACTCTTCCCCACTATTTAGTGAGTTTACACAGAAAGTTTGAGTGGCATTTTAAAGTTTCAGTGTGATTTCTTGCAGGGACAAAACAGACTGCAGCATGCTGACATAATCTTACAAAACCCCTTCTAGCCTGGGAGATAAAGACCATCACCTCCCAAATTTCAGGTCATTTTGGCTGTCACAGTAATACCAATAAATGAGACATCCTGAGCAGTTGCTTGCAAATCAGCCACATGTAAATGTTCATGAGAGAGGATGAGTCAGAAGGGCAATTCCTCAGAAGAGCAGCAGCAAAGGCTCACCTGTGACCAAGCACTTTCCCAGCCCATCTGGGTGCAGGTGAGCAGAGTGGCCAAAGTCACACAGGAGGGCCCTGCTCCCATCAGCTGACAGCAGCACATTCTCAGCTGCCAAGAGAAGGGTTCCATTAGTCTCCTCTGCATCAGGAGATGAGAAAAACACTCAAAAGCACACAGAACTAGAGTTTTCTAAGCCTAAAGGATTTATTTCTCCTGTCACTGGCTTAAGCAAGTGCAGAGCTGTAATTATCTCTTATAAACTATCAATTACCTGCCCTGGAGATTCTTGTAGCCCAGTCGTGGGCCAGCCTGGGCAAGCAGCTTGGCAGACCCATGGGGTGACAAGAAGAGGTGACAAATATGATATTGCCAGCAGTCTAGAACCAAGGGAAACTCTAATTTCAAACATAGATCTGAAAATCTAGTAAGTAGATCCCATAACTTAAGTAAGTAATAAATTAATAATTTAATCTCCAAGCAGTTTGCCTCTTTCAAGAAAAGGGAAGAACAAGGTACTTCAAACACTTTCCTACCTTTGACATCTCCATGGAGAATGTTTTGAGCATGAAGATACTCCAGACCCTCCAACACCTGGCCCAGGTAGCTGAGGGCTCTGTCCTCTGGCAGGCAGCCACTCTGTTTAATGAGCTGCCCTAATGAGCCACCTAGGAAGGAATCCAGGGAGTCCATGTTATCTTATGCTTAAATTCTCCCCAGCATCATTAGCATTCCTGGTGGTTTCCGTTGAAAAAATGAGATTTTCCACATCTGACAGCACTTATCTTCCACACATGGCTCAGTTCCTTTTGTTTATACCCAGAGTTTTTGCTGCTCACAAAACAGGCCTTATTTATATAGTTTTTTGCTTAGTGTCAGTTTAACAGTGCTGCTTTGGAGCAAAAGCAAGTGCTCTGTGATCAGAACAGGCATTTCTGGGTGTTACTGACCACCACTCATTCTTCACAGCCTGTTTCCCATGGTTCTGGCCAGAAAAAGAGCACCAGGCAATGGAATCATTGAGGTTTGCTCAGACAGCCAGGGCAATGAGCCCCAGTGGTGTCCTGAAAACCCCCAGGAAGCACAAACCAGCCCCAACTGTGTCTTACTGTGAAAAAGAGACTGGAGTAAGGCAGGACTGGGAATCATTCCCCCCACAGCAAGCCCACTGCAGGGATTACACACACCCATCCCAGCCCACTGGGTTTCCATGGTTCACAGCCTGTTTTCCATGGTTCTGGCCAGAAAAAGAGCACCAGGCAATGGAATCATTGAGGTTTGCTCAGACAGCCAAGGCAATGAGCCCCATTGGTGTCCTGCAAACCACCAGGAAGCACAAACCAGCCCCAACTGTGTGAAAGAGACACCTTGAACTGGAATAAGGCAGGACAGGGAATCATTCCCCCCACAGCAGGTTTTACACACACCCATCCCAACCCACTGGGGAATTCACACCAGGAATACCCTGGATGCACTGAGGAACTAACAGATTCCTTTTTTGGCAGGAGGAAAAGGAGACCAACGTGCACTGGGCAGTGCCATGGTGCCCTGCTCACCCTCCATGAGCTTCATGAAGATGGTGACCCAGGGACCCTCCTTGACAGCACCGTACAGGGGCACCACGCTGGGGCTGCTCACGGCCGCGCACGTCGTCAGCTCCTCGGCACGGAAATGTTCCAGCTGCACCTGCAGGAACAGGGAGAACTGAGCCATCCCGGGGTGGATCCTCACACAACTGCCCCTCTCTGGTGGCTGTGGGACAGCAGAGATGGGTTAACTGGGCTTGAGGGTCTTTTCCAAACTTAATTTTGTGATCTTCCAGAATAGAACTCGGGAGCGCAGCAAGAAGTGGGAACGCTCGGGATGATGAACCCTCAATGCTTAAGGGAAGTGAAAATTCATCACAAGAGATGCCAGCTTGCAATAACTCCAGATTACAGGTAGGAAGGTAATTTCTGTCTCAGTAAAAAGATAATTTTGACAACTGAGGGAAAAAAACCAAAACCCTGGGGATGGTGCAAAACTTGGCAAAAATTCAACTCCCCCAAAACAGGAGGGAATACAAAATATGTCCACAAGCAGTGATCTGCATGATCACCTTGTTAGGTGGTGCTCATCCTGCAAATGGTTAAAGAAAAACTTATTGAATAAGTTCAGCCAAACTAAATAAAACAAGAATTTGCTGAAGTCCAGAAGGAAAACATGAGTCATGAAGATTCTGGTGGGAAAAAGATGCATCATGTTTCTTCTCTGTCAGCAATCCAGCTATAGCTGGTTTTCTTTCATCTCAAGAATTTGGAGAGCAGGTGCTTCCAGCACCAAGTCTGGTGAAAGAAGGTGAGGTAGGGAGCAGGGGAGGCAGCAGGAACTGCAGACAGCTATTCATGGAAAATTAAACAGAGCATAGAGAAGTGTCCAATTTGCATATTAGAACTCTCTGCTTTCAGAGTGTGATCTAAGAAGATGCATTTCTGATATAAAGAAGCATCATTTATCCTTCAGTAATTAGGTGGGGGGGAAATGACATTTTGAAAGACTTCAGCTTCTCCTACTTTCATGTTTCCCTTTTCAGCACAACCATCTTCCTTCCTGAAAATACACCCCACAAGGAACAGCTATTCCTCCCAAGACTGTGGATTTGCCAAATGGATAATACATTTAAATAGCTACACACTGACAGGAAACAATCTGGTTGTGTCACCACAAGATTTCACACCTGAACTGTGAGGATGCAGAACAGGAATTAATTTTCTACATGCTTGAGAGATGTTTGTTTCTATAGCTGACAACTGAATGGTTATGAAATGGTTAAATAAATACACACCCGGACATGTCTTGCCTCTTACATCTTTCCACAGGGATCACAGCAAGCTGGGCCCAGTGTAAATGGGGAAAAAATGAAGATTTTAAACTGGAAAATGAAAGTTATGGTTCTTTTTGCACATATTTTTGTACTCAAGGCAAACACTTCCCACACAAAGTTTTCTAGTGAAGTAATGTGAGAAACATCAGTTCACAGGGGTGATGAAAGTATTCAAGTGTAAGTTCAAATAAAATAGTTCACATTTGCCTCATCTCCTTGCATTATTCCTCTGTCTGCACCCCTGAGGCCCCCACAGCAGCCCACAAATCAATGCCCTGCTCCAAGTTATATTCCACACACTTCCTACATCATGTGACAATGGCATACCCTGGAGCAGAACAGATCATAGTGCCAGCTTCTGGAAAAACACACATCCTTTGCTGCATCTGGAGCAGCATCACCTCAGAACAATGTGCCAGCACTGCAGCTGACACTCAGGAGATGAAAGCTCTGTTTTCAGATCCTACTGACTGCCTTGGGTTTTTCCTACTTTATTCCTTTTTCAACAGGGAAATAAATACCTGCCATGTAACCACTTACACCAGACATGGTTTGAGATAAGAATAGTCAGATAACAGACAACCCACGCAGCTGTTGCTCCCCTGCAGTCACTCACAATCATTCAGAAAGCTCTACTCTTGCCTTTCAGCACACTTTAAAGCCAAATGAGCTTTCTTCTGGCTGCTGATCTTGGCCCCTGTGCACATACAAGTCCTCCAGCTGCTTCTCTGTCTGCCATCCCCCTGAGCTTTTCCTTGGACACAACATCACCACTCACTGTGACTGTACAAGGCCCTGAAGAGGGAAGAGATTTCTCTCCATGTGCTGTCTTGTGTCCTTCTCTCACACAGAATTACCTTCTTGGCAGCACACTGGAATCCTGTCTGCTTGTCCTCTATCTTGTACACCTCCCCAAAAGAGCCAATGCCCAAGGAGCCGTGGCACTTGGTCCAGTGAACCTCCTCTCGGTACTCGTAATCCACCGGCTTCAGCTTCTGCAAGTCCAAGCAGAAAACAAAATGAAGCAACAAAAGAGACATTTAAATGTTGAGCTGCATGGAGATCAACGTTCTCAGAAGTAGCAAAAGGACAGACAACACAGCACCTGTCCAGAAATCAGTACAAGATTACTTCTGCCACAGGCTTGAGATGAAACCCTACAGGATGAACCTACCTGATTTCTGTGGGCTCTGTTGGATCTAACTGAGTGCACCCCACTGCTGTAAAGGCCACCAGGATTTGGATGCTCTGGAGCTCTGTGTTCCTCCCTTCTCATGCAGGACATAACTACAACTCACCCAGATTCCTGTGACTAAATGCTTTCCTGTCACTGTGGAAGCTTTTCTGCAGTCAGTAGATGGAGACTGTGCCTTAGGTGTCAGTGTGAACACAGGCAGGCAGGTAAGGGACACCTTGAACTGCACAGACCATAATGACAGGGTCACATTGACCCCAGGAAAGTCCTCCAGGAGGACTTTAGGGTGTTGAGAGAGAACTGAATTCAGAAGAAATGAACCATGTCCCTTGGATTTGAATGCATTTCTGTGCCCAGGCCCTGTGGACTGCTGCAGGAGCTGCTGGTCCCAGCAGAGGCACAAACTGCACTCCTGTACCTCCCCTTCTACCCAGCCCTGGTTTCTGTCACACTCCAGCTCCTCCAGAGCCAATCAATATTGCAGCCTGGCTGAACAGATTGGGCTCTTCCCCAGCAAACAGAGGACATGGCTGAAGACTGACTAAGCACAGAACCACTGCTCAGAGCCAGGCCTGCATGTCTGGTGACTGAGCACAGCATGGAGCCAGCAGTCTGAGACAGGCAGGGCTTTAATTCCTGCAGAAAACAACCCTGCATGGTTATCTGGCAGCTTCAACCAGATCCAGAACCATTCAGAAATCACAGTTTTAGCAGCAAGCACATGGTTGCAGATTACCCCTCTCCCAAAGCCCAGGAGAAGCTCAGCCTCCCACACCCCAGAGTGGCTCAGATCACCTCGTTCAGCAGCACGCCTTCATTCTCACTTGCTTCATGGAATTGTTCCTTCAGCTCCAGCCCACCTCCTCTCCACGTCTTGGCCAGGCTGGCTAAATTTTGTGGTTCACCAAAACTCACACTCCCCTTCAAGGCATCTACCAAATATTCTTCCACAGAAAGCTTGTCTGAACTGGTTTGCACAGACTGGTTGATGCATTTGGTGAAATTATATTCTAAGTTTAGGCCAGATAAGTGACTGTCTTGATAGTTGAGGTCACCATGGAAGTATGTGTCCAGAGCATTCTGCTTCATGGCACGGAGAGGATTGTCCACATGTGGGAAATGGGGGGGAAGGATGTTGTAGGGAAAAGGATGGAGAGTCTCAGGCTGGGGAACAGTGTCCCTCTGTTTCCAAACATGATTAAGGCACTGAATAGGGCTGATCAGCTTGTGCAGTTCAGTTTTGTACTGGCTCCTCGGGGAATGGAGTTTGCCCATGGACAAAGGGGCATGGGCAGGCTTCTCAAAAGGCAGTGGATCATAGCCCAAGTCCTTGTTAAATTCAGGAACCCAAAAACTGTTTCTGTAAAGAGTGCTTTGGTGGGATTCATCCTCCTAGAAAACAAAACCAAACAGCTGAGCAGGAACCTCAGTATAGCCACCAAAATTCACCCAAGAGCTATTAGGACTTTGCGGGGACAGTACAAAAGGAAGGTGGAAGATTCTTACCTGGACAGGAATTGGGGTGCAGCTCTCCTGTTCTGGAGTTCTTGGACTTCTCCTGCCAGCAGCCACAGGTTGTCCTTTCAACTTGGATCTCTTCTTGTGCCTTTTCTTCCTGGCCCTGCCCCGGTGCCTCCCTCTCCAGGTGGGTGCCATCCTGCCCTCCGTGGCGTGGGCCACATTGTTGGGGATGTGATCGAGGCTGTCCGAGCGGCTGCTGCAAGGCAGAGCACAGCAGGGCTCTGAGATGGGACAGCTCACAGGGCACCTCCAACCCACAGAGGGCAAATTAGCAACTCTGCTAACTCAACAGAGAGCTAAAACACAATTTCTTGACTTCTAGTAGAGGTAAGTTCAAGATCAAGGCCCAGCAGCAGCACCTCTGGGATTGTAGAAAAGATATGTCGGGGTGTGGGGGAGGCGAAACATTCAAGTGACCCAGGGTTTACAAATTCTGGAAGAACAAGGCTGGAATGTACAGTCACAGAATGGTTTGGGTTGGAAGGGACCTTAAAACCCACCCAGTGCCACCCCTGCCATGGCAGGGACACCTCCCACTGTCCCAGGCTGCTCCAAGCCCCAGTGTCCAGCCTGGCCTTGGGCACTGCCAGGGATGCAGGGGCAGCCCCAGCTGCTCTGGGCACCTGTGCCAGGGCCTGCCCACCCTGCCAGGGAACAATTCCTGCCCAATATCCCACCTAACCCTGCCCTCTGGCTGGGGAAAGCCATTCTCTGTGTCCTGTCACTCCAAGTCCTTCCCCAGCTTTCTTTTATGTCTCTTTTCTGAACATAAAGTAGAGGGGAAAGCACTGCATGTCTCCAGGCTGCTCTGAGACAGTTTGTGGTTGATTTCTAGTGAACACAGAGATGATGGATAAATACAGTCTATTTTAAAATTTATTAAAATTAATGAATGTTTTCATAATATCAATGCCTGCTCTAATTTGAAGGAAAAAAGCTTTGCACAGAGAAGAGGGATGACTAAGAGCACTCAAATAAAACAGCTTCAAAAAGCCAAAATGTGCTGGCTTGTAAAGCCCAAAACTACAACATGATGTCTAAGAATGTGTACAGATATACACAACACTCCAGCTGGGGTCTGCACAAAGAGATGAACTTTCAAGAGGAATATTTGCCTGCAGTTACTGAGGGTCAGAAAGAGATGGTCTCCTCTCAACTCAAACCATTTTGTGATTCTATGATTCAATACCAATCATAGCAGCTAGATTTTTTAATTTAAGCTCTAAGAGAAAACGAGATTTTTGATCTTCAAATGAAGCAATTGTTCCATTGATGCAGAACAGATACATTTCTCTGCCTTTCCTGATCAGTGATGCAGGGCACAGCCACTCCCTCCATCTTTTCCTATTTTAGTGCTCAAAGATGTCATAAGTAGAATTCTGACTGATGGCATCAGCACAGTGCCTTGAGCCTGAATTCACAGCTGGTGTGCATCCCAGAAAACCCCAGATCCCACATAAAACCCCACAGAAATGGGTCACTTTGCACTTTGACAGTCCATAGGACCACATCCTAAAGCCACTGAGCAGTGTCAAACCTCACACCCCACAAGGTGTCTGAAGGCACCAGCAAACAGGCAGCACCTAATTCTGTACCCCAGTGACCCATTGCAGGTGCTGGGGCTGCCTGACAGGGCTCCAGTGTGTAAGAAAGCTCCAGGATGAGCCCAAACAGGAAGATATTCTTCAGGAAGAACCAGAAAAGCAATTCCCAGGCCTCCACTTGTCCATCACAAGTGTCACTGTCCCTTTTACCACTTCCAGTTTCTCTGTGTTCACAACTTCTGTTGTTGATGCTGTCATTAAGCAAAGGTTCTCATCCCCTTTTATCCTTCCAAGAAATTAAGCTGTTCCCTTTTCTGAGGGCTCCTTCTAGCAGCAGCCCAGGTTTCACACAGCTTTTCAGCAGATGGTGTAACAGTTTCAAAAGCATCAACACAGTTCAGTTAAAAAAGACTGAAAATTTCTCCTTGCATCCTTCTACATCAAGTCTATGAACCTTAAAAAAAAATCAGTCATTTCAAAACAAATTTGACCATCCAGAAATAGCCAGAAGGCTACAAGGGAAGTAAATCTGCAGGCATTGCCAATAACACTAAGCAAGGTGTTTCAAGTGGTTTGTGCCTAAACTTGTATTTTTTCCTGATGGGAAGATGTTTTGGGAAAGACACATTCTTACCAGGCCTCAGACTGAAGAGCTAATTCCAACAGGAGTGCTTTTGGAAAAACATTTTAAGTGCAGAGAGCCAGGGTGATTTGGAACAAGGAGAGTCAATAAACAGCAGTGAAGAGGGGTGTTTGTATTAAGAAGTCTCTCACCTGTAACGTTTACTGTGAGCAATAAAGGATCTCTCTGATAAAGTGGGGCTGAACTCCTGACTGTTTTCACCTGTGGGGAAAAAAAAAAACAGGATCATCACTTGTCTTAAAGCAGGGAAAGTCTCTCCTAGTAACAAGTGGACTCAAACAGCTCTACCACTGTGCTAAATGAGTGATCCAGACAATCAGTGCACAGTCATGTCACACCACCCACACTGCATTCTTCCTCCCCCACAATTAGGAGGCTTCCCAGCTATCTCCTGATTCCCCAGCTCTTTCCCAGATGACAGCTTTACTTTGGTTTCCTCCTCTTTATCCCCTCTTTTAAACCCCTTTCAGAAGTCAGCTAAGAACAGGTGCCCCACAGGACACAGACCTGGCTGGGGTGCACAGGTCTCATGCTGGTCTGTTATTTATGCTTTATTCAGTGGATGCTGCCACATTATTAGGAGATTTCATGAGCTTCCTAAATAGAGTCTGGGATGTGTCATCAGCTCCACCCCACTTGGGATTACAAATAGATGTGGCCTCAGCTCTCCAGGAGCGCCGAGGGAGTGAAATCTCATCCCTCTCTGCACATTCCTTTTTCTCAATGAAGCACAGCCCGCCCTGCTACTCACATTCTGCTTGGGCAATAATAGAAATTGATGCACAGCCTCCTTCTGTTTCTTCTTTTGCTGTTCCTCTGGTGATTACATCATTCAGGATTTTCCACTGACTGTGAAAGATAGCCTTCTTTGAATCTTCTACTTTGCAAACACTGCTCTGCTTTTCACTCACTGTCTCCTTCAGCCCCTCAGCAGCTGTGAGCTCCTTTTTGTGCTTGACTGCTGGATCAGGAGCTCCCTGGCATGCAATTCCCATCACGGCCATTTCCCAGCTTCAGGGAGACACTGAGCAAGAACAGAAAAACAAAATACTTGTCAAAATCCTTCACAGTTCATGAGAAACAGGAGGCTCCTGAAGGTATCATCATTAATAAATAATTCAAATCAAGGTCCTGCCCATGTTCTGAGCTGGAGAAGAACCCTGGAGTACCAGTCCTCGATTTCTGACTTGGATCACTGAGGATCTGAATATTCAACATTCTCATGACTGAAAGTATGCAACCATACAGGTTTCAGAGAAATTGAAATCTTGGTATATTCCCTTAAATATAAACAGTGAAACCAAGGAGAAGAAGGAACTCCCATATCACTAAACAGGAAGAATGTTCATCCCCAGGAAAAGGGAAGATAAGAAAGTTCTCTTAGAGTGCACCTGGGGGGAATGCCACTGCTCTCACACCACATGCATGGCCATAAACCCAGCTAATTCCTTTTTTGCCCTGTGCTCAGTCATCCTCAAAGCCATTCCTCATCCTCCCTCAATGAAGCCAGGCTCAGCAGCCAACCTGCCCACCCACACATCCTCCCTCACTCCCTTCCTTCCTCTACATCACCACCAACTTCTGCAATCCTTGCTCAAGCCCACCAGAAGTGGAGCTTTACAGAGTGCAGGATCCATGGAAGTTGGTGTTGGATAGAGGACATAGTGATGGTGCTGGAACAGAGCTGGGGAGGGGATCAGCACAGACTGTGAACGACCAGGAACACAAATGGAGCTCCAAACAAGTCCCAGCACAGGGGAAGGTGGAAGAGAGCTGGGGATGGAAAGGGGGAATCATAAACCAGCATGGAAGCAAAGCACTGAGGGACAGGATGGGGACAGCCAGGGGTGAAAATCTGCAATGTGGAGAGTGAGAAGTTCCCTTCAGCATGAGTCCCTGGGGAATACAGCCTTGGTGTAGCCCCTGATCATCTTGGATTCTGGAGAAGTTAAACCAGCTGTCTCCTTACAAACTAGAATGTGCTCTGTTGCCCCTTAAGTGCAGAGACCCCTTCCTTGTACCAGTGTAAAACCTTAAAATGAACATTCCCACCCTTAAACCACCCATAGAAATTCAGAAACCTTGGGCAATGTATAGGGGAGTTAAGTAGCACAAACTCAGCATAGGACAAGGAGGGACATTTTAACAGAAGCCAGAAAATCAGATATCAGCACCACTACAGGAGCACACCCTGGGGCTCATCAGCTTCAATCTGCACAAATCTTTCTCTTCTCTCCTCTTTTTCCTTTCCTTTCCTTTCCTTTCCTTTCCTTTCCTTTCCTTTCCTTTCCTTTCCTTTCCTTTCCTTTCCTTTCCTTTCCTTTCCTTTCCCTTTCCCTTTCCCTTTCCCTTTCCTTTCCCTTTCCTTTTTTCCCCACCTTAAGCAGCTGCCTGGGGCAACAGGACATTTACTCCAACAGGCTCCTGGCAACAGAGATGAATCAGGAAAATGAAAAAATGAGTGGGTGCTCCATGGCTGAAGGACCACCAAGGAAAAGGGGAGGCATTTGGGAGCCAAGTGCATGAACCTTGGTGCTGTGAGTCACCTAACAACCTGGCAGGTATACAAGGAAAGTCAACAATGACCACATTCAGAGGCCAAACAGAGAACAGCTGCTGTGCAAAAGAAGTGCTGATGACAGTATCCCACTCATTACGGCCGTCCCGCTCCCTCTCCTCTACAGAAATTATTCAATTCTCAGTGCTGTAAAATAATCCCTTGGAGCAGCAGGAGCAGAGCCTGCCAGATGACTAACCCAGCCACCAGTGACCAAACTGACAAGTTCAGGGTTATTTTTATCCTCACTCTCTCCTGACTTGCATTAACTCTGTCTCTCCTTGCCCTCTCCTCACCTTCAAGGTCCTTCAGGGCAAACCAATCCCCATCAGCAAAAAATACATAATTCTACCAGTCCCTCCTTGGCTGAGTCAAAGGAGAATAGAGAGAGGGGAGAAACAAAACTGCAAGTCCTTGTTGCCCTCTAAAATGGCAAAGAATAACAAGGAAACATAACTGAGATTAAAGTCAACAAAGCTCTGCCTCACTTGCAGACTCAAAGAGACCGAGGCAGCAATTGTGAGCAACGGCCTCGAGCCGGGCAGAGCTCAGGCAGTTTAATGTGTGACTCAGGTCTGTGGGGCTGTGCAGGGCCAGAACCTGCATGCCCAGCCTGGTTTAACTGTTGCTGCACAATTTTCAGTCCTTGGAAAAGTCAAATGCCAACTATTTTTATGGTGTGTACAGCAAAGCATGGTGGGAAGAAGCTGTGATTAAAAATAATAAGCAATCAGAACTTTTAAATAGTTTTTGAAGTGTAGGTTCTGCCTGGAGAAAAGGAGGCTCAGGGGAGACTTTTATGCCCTCTACAGCTCCCTGACAGGAGGTTGAAGCCAATTGAGGGTTGGGCTCTGCTCCCAGGAAACAAGAGACAGGACACAAGGAAATGGCCTCAAGTTGTGTCAGGGGAGGTTCAAGTTGGATATTGGGAAAATTTCTTCACTGGAAGGCTGGTCAGGCATTGGAATGGGCTGCCAGGGTGGAGTCCCCAGCCTGGAGGTGCTCAAAAACCAAGCAGACAAGGCACTTCATGATATGGCTCAGTGGGCATGGTGGGATTTGGTTGAAGGCTGGACTGAATGCCCTTGGAGGTCTTTTCCAGGCTCAGTGATTCTGTGATTCAGAACTGAACAGGCCTGACTCATCTCTGTGCACGTGGAAGGGGGCTAAGAGAGGTGCAAAGAGCTCCTGAGTCCCATAATTCAGACCCAGGCACTCAGACTCTGCCCAGAGCCACCCCACAGCTCCAGCTACAAGGGAGACTGGGCAGCAAATCCCACTAAGAGCAGGATTTACCCACGTGAGACACTCTGGAGCTGCAGTTCCCCTGCCTGTTTGTGAGCTCCAGGATGAGCACAGCTTCCTGAACAGACACAGGGGACAGACAAACAAACAGCACAGGGAGCTTCATGGTCCTGAGCTGGAGGCTGCCTGTGTCCTACCCAGAACTGCTTGTCCTCTCCCTCAGCCAGCTGTAATTCTTGATTTCCATATCCTGGACTGTCTTCTTTCTGTGGACATGTGATGGGCTCGTTATTTTCAAGGCAGAAAAGGGAAGTCAGGTAATGATGCAGGAGATAAGAGTGGATAGTGCACTCCTAACCCACAATGGGCTTTTGATACCAGCTTAAAACCTGTTTGCTCCTTATCTTCACTAAGGGTTTACTCACCTTGGGTTAACTAATGTTAGTTCCCACTGCTGTAAAACAGAAAGTGTGTTTTTACAGAATGAAAGCCAAACAGTCTCAGTTGTGCTCTGAAGGCACCGCTCTGGTGGCAGCTCCTCCCTCAGCCAACGTGTGAGAGAAACTAAAATACTGGAGAAGGTCACCTGAGACTTGAAGGGAGTCAGAGCTAATGAGATACTCCAACATTATTAATGTAATTATTAATGTAAGAGACAACCACGTGCTTTCTGCTCCTTTAAAACCTCCTCCTTCCTTCTCTAAAATCCCTCTTCAGCTCTTCCATCTCAGCTGGAAGATGTTTGGAGCAGGGATCTTAAAAAAGCATTTCTGTGTGTCATGAAGTGGTTGTGAGAGGAACTCAGAGCTGGACAGGAGCCATGCAAACACCTTCCAGCACTGCACCACTCCCCAGCACACCATAATATGGGATCCTGCTTGGTGTGCCTGGCCCCAATCCCCATGGACGCCTTAATATGGGATCCTGCTTGGTGTGCCTGGCCCCAATCCCCACACACCTTAATATGGGATCCTGCTTGGTGTGCCTGGCCCCAATCCCCACACACCTTAATATGGGATCCTGCTTGGTGTGCCTGGCCCCAATCCCCATGGACACCATAATATGGGATCCTGCTTGGTGTGCCTGGCCCCAATCCCCATGGACACCATAATATGGGATCCTGCTTGGTGTGCCTGGCGCAAATCCCCATGGACACCATAATATGGGATCCTGCTTGGTGTGCCTGGCCCCAGTCCCCATTGACACCTTAATATGGGATCCTGCTTGGTGTGCCTGGCCCCAGTCCCCATTGACACCTTAATATGGGATCCTGCTTGGTGTGCCTGGCCCCAATCCCCAAGGACACCATAATATGGGATCCTGCTTGGTGTGCCTGGCCCCAATCCCCAGCACACCATAATATGGGATCCTGCTTGGTGTGCCTGGCCCCAATCATCATGGACACCTTAATATGGGATCCTGCTTGGTGTGCCTGCCTCCAATCCCCCTGGACACCTTAATATGGGATCCTGCTTGGTGTGCCTGGCCCCAGTCCCCATGGACACCATAATATGGGATCCTGCTTGGTGTGCCTGGCCCCAATCCCCAGCACACCATAATATGGGATCCTGCTTGGTGTGCCTGGCCCCAATCCCCAAGGACACCATAATATGGGATCCTGCTTGGTGTGCCTGCCTCCAATCCCCCTGGACACCTTAATATGGGATCCTGCTTGGTGTGCCTGCCTCCAATCCCCACGACACCATAATATGGGATCCTGCTTGGTGTGCCTGGCCCCAATCCCCAGCACACCATAATATGGGATCCTGCTTGGTGTGCCTGGCCCCAATCCTCATGGACACCATAATATGGGATCCTGCTTGGTGTGCCTGGCCCCAGTCCCCATGGACACCATAATATGGGATCCTGCTTGGTGTGCCTGGCCCCAATCCCCACGACACCTTAATATGGGATCCTGCTTGGTGTGCCTGGCCCCAGTCCCCATTGACACCTTAATATGGGATCCTGCTTGGTGTGCCTGGCCCCAGTCCCCATGGACAATGGCTTTTGGGAGAATTCCAGTTAATGCTTTGTGGACCAGCCCATACATTTGGTCAAAAAAGCCTTGGGAAAGAGCTTTAAAATATATGTAAGGTTTCCTAAGTCAACTCCACGGAATGGAGATTTCTTCTCATCTGAGTGTACCCGTTCAGCAGCAGTGTCACACTGACATTTAGTTTGAAAGCAAAGAAAGAAGATAAAAAATTATGTTGTCTCAGTGAGGTTTCCCACTTCCTTATGGAGAGGAGTTCTGTGCACAGAGCACTAACTCAGGTTGCCTTTGCAGCTGCTGCTGGTTTGATCAAACACAAGGAGCATTTTTAGCCGTGTTGCTTTTCTGACCACCACAACAAAGCAACAGCTGGGAAGAGCCAGGAATTTCTGCATCACTAGAGCAGGGAATGTCAACTGAGAAGAACACCACACACCTTTTGGGGACCTTCCAATCCTACCAGCTGTCAATGAGTATGGCAAAAAGTGCCAAGTCTGTAGCCAAAAGAACCTAAACAGGGTATTAGCTACAAAATCTTTGTGCAAAGCCACCAAACCTTGTCAAGGAGCAGCTTCTTCCAAAGGAAAAAAAAAAAGAAATTATACTTCTTATACTTGTTACATGGATGGATCACATTAAAAAGCTGGTTTGGGGCCAAAGGCATGTATGTATACATATATACTTTAGGGACATACTTTAGATATATACATATCTATATATATACATATATACACACACACACATATATATATATATACACATATATATATATACACATATAAAAATTAAATAAATTAAAGGATTCAAGGCCAGGTTGGACAGGACTTGGAGAACCTGGGATAGTGGAAGGTGTCCATGGCAGGGAGTGAAAGTGGATGAACTCCAAGGTCCCTTCCAACCCAAACCATTCCATCATGATTTGTACAAGCCCTTCAGAGCCTGGGCACCCCTGCCCTCCAACCCTGGCTGCTCTGTGCCTGGATGGCCCCCCTGGGCTCCCTGGCCTGCACACGTTTCAGATGGAACTGAAATTCAGACAGTTCCGGTTTTGCTGAGGCAGTTTAGGGCCTGTTACTGTAGCCCAGGCCTGGGTGGAGATTTAAACTGCTCAGAGCTGTCAGCAGGACAAGTTTCAGTTTGTGTCAGAAGGGACTTCAAAAAACCCAATTGTAGCACTCAGCAGCCCCCCCAACCTCAAAACACATTTAATGCTGCTTTAAGTGAACATGTCTAAGGGGGGGGGGAAGAAGACTTCTCTTGTGTATCTAAGAGCTCCAAAGTGAAAATAAATAGAATGCCTGACTGATTAAAATCCTGGTGAGTCAGAGCAGCAGTTGCTATTCCAGGGAGCTCTCAGCCTTCAATAACCACTGTGACCCATCCAGCCATTCCAGGGGCTCCTGCACAATCCCCTCTGGTCCCTCTCGTGTGGATCCACAGAGGAACACCAGGGAAAGCTGCAAACCTCCTCCCAGAGCACCACAAGGTCGCTGTTTGAAGCACTGCACTATCAGCCCCACGTCCCATTACAAACGACAGGCAGTGTGTAAACATGTTCTTTAAAGTGGTTTGATAGTAAATACTCCCAAATCCTCTTTCAGCCACTGGTGTTGCTTACTGTAAACATCAGGATAATGAGCCTGAGTTGTTTTTGTTGGTTTTTTTTTTAGTTACCAGACATTAAGATATTGCAATAGCTTGGTTACAAAATCTGCAGGGAAATATTTGACTGGGTTTAATTATCAGCAGATTTCTAAAAGCACCCAAACACACCTTTATATCCTCATTTCCTCGAGGACAGCCCGAGCACAGCTCACCCCTGAACAATTCTTTTCGTGCTGCTGAACAAAGATATGAACACCACCACTTGCCCAGAGTTTACAAACACTGCCACAAGCCCATTCACTCCGAGAATGAGCAGTTTTTCCCAACCCTTTTGTAAACAAGGAGAACAGAAATAATCAGAACAAACTTCAGCCTGATAAGGATTTGCTTCCCAGCTGTTCTCACAGAGCTCCCAGGCCACTTAACAACACCATGGCTTTGACAGCCCACTCATGGAGTTATTTCCTAAACTACAACAAAATGATACAATAAAGCACCTAAAGGGACAACTTCCAGCAGCCACCACAGACACACCTGAAAATCGATTCTGCCCAAGCAGGTGGAGCCAGGCTGTCACCAGTTGTCACTTTACACTGCTTTGCAGCCTTACATTTCAATCATATTTATAAAATCCATGTAAATCCATGGGGAAGCAGTGACACTGGGATGCCTTACTGGCAAAACCAACCCACCAAAAGTCTAGTTAAATTTAGTATTGATAGAAGCAGTTCTACATTATCTTTTTGTATGATTGGTCCTGCCAATTCACTTGTGACTATAAAATCAAAATATGAACCGACTGGGATGATTTCTAACTGTCCAGCCTGAGCAGATTCTCATGAGACATGAGGAAAAGTGGAGCAGAACTGCCTTTAGGAAAGACAAGGTCCATTTTCTTCACTAAACCCTGATCAGCAAAGCCCACCCTCTACAGATGCAATTCCCTCATGTCTGTCCCTCCATGCATCCTCATGTCCCTCTCCCAGCATCTCCAGACCCTTTCCTAGCTCAGGGCTCTTTTATTCCCAGCCATCTGCTGATCTCAGAAGCTGGAAATCTTTCTGTCCTCCAGGCCTCGACCCCTCTGTCTCTACCAACACATCTGACACTTGCCAGCAAAGGTCAAAAGTCACAGAAGGAAAGCGATTCACCATCACTTTGCCTCCATCCTCTTGGCAGTTATAATAAAAATAATAATTCAGCACCTCATCACTGCTTCAACAGTTCAGCTCTACCCTCTCCCATTTAACACAGAAAGAAAACTCAGGACAGACTCATTAACTTCAAGTTCATTAACTCCAGCGGTGTTGGATCAGGTCCCACAAACCCTTTAGGTTTTCAGTTATGTTTGTTTGTTATGCTCCTTCACAGTGCTCTACAACATTCAGTCTCTTAATACAGTTAAAATTTAATAGTTAATAGCAAGTGACTCATTCCCAAGGAATCCGGTGGCTGTGCCAATTAACAGACATCAACTGAGGTAAAATGCAATAAAGCAGCTCACTACAGACACACTCAATTCAGCTATTCTTATCACTAATGTCACAGCACAGAAGCGTGAATTATTACTCATAAAAGCATTCAGAAAGCCAGTTAAAAAAGAAATTCAGACTTTGTTTATAGGTGCTGGTTTCAGACCGCTGTGTCGTCCATGTGCAGGAGCGCTCAACACATGTTTCTAATGTAACCAGCTAAAGCTGACAGGAAGCATCTGAGATCAACCACAGCAGCAACTTATTAATCAGCAAAGAAACATATTAACCTTTGGCCAGAAAAAAAAAAAAAGATAAAAAGGAAAAAAAGGGGGAAAAAGGAGTTAGGCATTTAGTTGTGTTAAAAGGAATGAAAAGGACCGGGTGGGTCAGGTGAATTAAGGTCCGGCTCGGTTGTGTTGTGATGAGCTGAGCTCATCCCTGCATCCTTCTCCCTTCTCCAGGGCCCGGGATCAGCCAAGTCCCTGCACTGGGAGCCCCGGGAACCGGGAGATCAGGAGTCTGAGGGGCACCGGGAGATCAGAAAGCCGGGCTGCCCGAGCCACCGGGAGCTCGGGGATCTGAGGGGCACCGGGAGCCTGGGGCACCGCAGACCCGAGGAGGTGCGGGGCAGCAGTGACATCCAGCTCCGAACACCCACACACAGCGCCGCGAAGGGAGCGGCGGCGGCGGGGCCCGGCGAGCCCATCACCCGCTCGGAGCCGCCGGCCGGGCCGGGGCTCCTCACACGCTGCTCCCGCCGGCAGCCGCGGAAGCTCCGCCAGGCCCTACCGGGAGATGCACCCCGCGGCTCCCAGCCCGAACGCCGCACCCCGGACCCGCATTCCGTCTCCGCGGCGGTAGCCGGGCCCGCACCTACCCCTCCGGCACGGCTCGACTCAGCTCGGCTCAGCCCGGTCCAGCCCGGCGCGATTCTACTCAGCCCGCCCGCCGCAGCCCGGCGCGGCCCCTCAGGCCTCTTCGCCAGCTCCCGCTCACTGACAGACGGCACCCGGCCATGGTCCCGCCCCCTGTCTCCTCACAGCCAATCATCGCCCCGTCTCGCCGTATGACCCCGCCCCTTCTCCCAATCACCGCGCGGTCCTTGCCCCGGCTCCCCGGGCTCAGGCCGGCTGGGTTTCCCAGAAGTGGGCGGGGTTTTCTGCCAAGTAGGCCCCGCCCTACGATTCTCCGGGCGCCGTCGCGCTGCGCATGCGCGTTCCCCCGATGGGGCGGGGTCGGGAGCGGCCGCCGGTCCCCTCACGATCGTCCGCCATGTTGGCTGTGGCTCTCGCCGGTCCCGGGCACCGCCGTGTCCCTCGGTTCCTTCGGGCAGGGGGTGACAGGTGTGTTGAGGCCACCTCGGAGCCCCCTCGGAGGTACCTCGGTGCCGCAGTAGCGCGTTTTCCCTGTCAGCAGCTGCTCCAGAGAGTCGCCCATTACATTGCTCTTGCCTCCGGAAGCTGAGACATTCTACTGATTTTTTTTTTCCTTGTCTAAGACTCTGTCGCCCTTTCCTGGTGAAATGACAAGGGAAGGGCCGCAGGAGCGTGTGCCCCCATGCTGGCGCTCCTCCCGGCGGTGAGGGGTGGGAGGTGTCAGTCCTGCTGTGGGGAGATTTGCAAGTGCTATTAGTTTATAACTTAACTCCGATCTCCCCAGTAAACGACACTTTATTATTCGCGTTATACTTTGCCCAAGTACGGTTATGTTTTGCTTTGACACTAAAGGAAGGGGTGGGTGTGATGACTTGGTCCTTGACTCAATGAGATGGGGGAGCCATGGGAAACAGAGCATTTCAGAGGTAGTTTCAGAGCTTTCAAGAAAGGATTCTGATGAACTTAGAGAACCATAGAAACATGGATTGGATGTGATTGGAAGGGACCCTAAGGCCCATCCAGTGCCACCCCCTGCCATGGCAGAGACACCTCCACTGTCTCAGGGTGTCCCAATGTCCAACCTGGCCTTGGGCACTGCCAGGGATCCAGGGGCAGCCCCAGCTGCTCTGGGCACCCTGTGCCAGGGCCTGCCCACCCTCCCAGGGAAGGATTTCATCCAGTGCTTATTCCTTCTGGATTAGGACTCCTCCAGTGACACAGGAGCAGGGAATGATTCACGGCTCTGGCAGTCTGTGTGTGAGAACCACAGGGATGGTGCTTGGAGCAGCCTTTGAATGGGAAGGAGCAAAATCCCACATCCCTCACCTTCAGCATACACTGGCTCTGCACAGGGGCCTCTTGTTCAAACTCCTTGCGTAGTTTGGGCAGAAATTTTAACTTCCAGCAGCTCTTTCACAGGAGGAGTCTACTGTGTTGGTTGATTGATGCTGGTTGCACTCACTGGTCTTAGAGCTTGTTTCCAACCTGAATGATTGCATGTTCTGTGTTGCAGAACAGTCCCCTGTTGCCCATTTAACTCTGGGTATGAAGCCTGAGTTAAAAGAACCCATCACAGTAGGTCACTGTCACACCTCATGTGTTGTAGTCTATGAGATTTTCTGCAGGTTACTCCAGAACTTGTGGAATTGGTTAAAGTGCATGGAAAATATGGGGAGTGGGGTTGCTCTCATCAGCTCAGCCCTCCAAGAGGAGAGCTGGTAGATGAAGGTGGCTTTCAGTCCTCCCTGGAGCAGCTCTGGGTTGGGTGGGTGGAGAGAGTTGAGTTCTGGGTTCATGTTCTGTGTGCTCTCATGCTTGGGCAGAACATGTTGGAGTCACAGAGCCTGGGATCCACAGAACCTCCAACATCCCTGAGTAAAGGATCATCCTTACAGAGTCCCACAGTGGTTTGGGTGGGAAGGGACCTGAAAGTTCCTCTGCCATGGCAGGGACACCTTCCACTGTCCCAGGCTGCTCCAAGCCCCAGTGTCCAGCCTGGCCTTGGACACTGCCAGGGATCCAGGGGCAGCCACAGCAGCTCTGGGCACCTGTGCCAGGGCCTCACCTCCCTCCCAGGGGAGCATTTCTTACTAATTCAAGCTGAAGGAAACTTTGAAGAGAGGCAGGAGTTGTGACAATAGCTGGTCACAATATTTGACATAATTTTCCTTTAAAAGTCTGAGGTTATTTTTGCCAGAGTAGTTGAGGTGATTGTGGTGTTGCATTTAGGGGTATTTATGACCTTGATATTTTTATCACAGTGGAAATAAGAGCAAACAAAGTTTTTGACAAAATATAAAAGACCCTTAATACCCATGTTGTGGGTTTGAACAAGCCACACTTTCCATTGGAGTTATGTTCTGTAGTTGTTGGGGATGAGGGAGGGAAGGGGGGGGACAGGATTGAGAAAAGCACACGTGGAGCTTGTCACAAGCCCAGGTTCAACACTGAAATCCAGAGCACTCTGCTTTTCTCTTGTGGTCAAATGGTGTGAAATGAATCAGTGGTCTCAGTATTACCGGCAGAGAGGTTTGTCACTCTTGGAGCTGTAAAGAATGTCTGGAAGGCACGGATGGAGCGTGATGGGTGTGACAATGACGCTGCAGTCAGCGAGCCGCGGTCACGGCACAGGTACAGCTCGGAGATGGGAGGAGCAGGAGCACGTCCTGACCACCCCGAGCTCCCGACAGCTCTGCAGCCGCAGCAGGGCCTGGGGCACGGCTCTGCCCCGCCTGGGCCACCCACCGGAGCTGCAGCGGCGCTGGGCCGGCTCTGCCCTGCCCCTCCCGGCTCTGCCCTGCCCCTCCCGGCTCTGCCCTGCCCCTCCCGGCTCTGCTCTGCCTCTCCCGGCTCTGCCCTGTCCCTCCCGGCTCTGCCCCTCCCGGCTCTGCCCCTCCGGGCTCTGCCCTGCCCCTCCCGGCTCTGCCCCTCCGGGCTCTGCTCTGCCCCTCCGGGCTCTGCCCTGTCCCTCCCGGGCTCTGTCCCTCCCGGGCTCTGCCCCTCCGGGCTCTGCCTTGCCCCTCCCGGATCTGCCCTGCCCCTCCCGGCTCTGCTCTGTCCCTCCCGGCTCTGCCCTGTCCCTCCCGGCTCTGCCCTGTCCCTCCCGGCTCTGCCCTGTCCCTCCCGGCTCTGCTCCGTCCCTCCCGGCTCTGCTCTGTCCCTCCCGGATCTGCTCTGCCCTCCCGGCTCTGCCCCTCCCGGGCTCTGCCCCTCCCGGCTCTGCCCTGCCCCTCCGGGTTCTGCCCCTCCGGGCTCTGTCCTGTCCCTCCGGGCTCTGCCCTGCCCCTCCCGGCTCTGCCCTGTCCCTCCCGGCTCCGGTTCAGGTCCCCCTGTCCCTCCGGGCTCTGCCCTGTCCCTCCCGGCCCTGCTCTGCCTCTCCGGGCTCTGCCCTGTCCCTCCCGGCTCTGCTCTGTCCCTCCGTCCTGGTTCAGGGTCTCCTACGGCCGGCTCGGGTTTCTGTTGCAGCAATCTCTCCCACAAGTAGCTCTGAGCACCAGCACACATGGAGAGAATGCAAATACAGCTGTGCTCCTGTTTATGGAAATAGCACAGGGCGTATCTGTACTTGGTTTGAAGAGTCAGCACAAATAGCTGCATTAATAATTGCTGCAAAATATTGTGTCCTCCTTTTGGGTGCCCCAGTAGTGTCAAGACCTACTTGTGTGATTACAGTTACAGTTCAGAGAGCACCCACAGCCTCACAGAAACCTTTTGTTCCTGCCTGGATTGATGATGGTGATCCACTCTGGGACCAGTGGTTAGGAAAAGCTCTTAGCTGGGAGTTCCTGATCTGTTACTCCACGTTTGGTGTGTGTGAGCCAAGAGCAGCAAGTTACAATAAAAGGACTTGAGCTAGGCAGGGCTTTGGCAGCTTCAGTGTGGATCCAGAGATGGAGACAGCTCATTCCACCTTGGCTCATCTCCAGCATCATCCCACCAATCCCAGGGACATGTCACCATTTTAGCAAAGGAGAATTCTGACCACAAGACACCCACGCTGTCTTGTCCTAAACCCTCCTAGAAGAAGTCCAGCCCTCATGGGTGCTGCTGAGCTCGGGGCACAGGAGAGGTGGGGGCCACCATGCCTTGTGTGCTGGCATTGCCAGAGTCTATCCAGAGTCTATTCTTGGGTCCAGGTGTCCCCTCCTTCAGCTTGTGTTGGATTTGGGGTCTGGCCATGGCAGCTGCACTGCAGAACCTGTGTGGAGGGTGGCCCTCCCAGGGGACATTGGGTGCTTATCCATGAGAGAGCTCCTGCAGCAGCTGCTGTGGGGATGATGGCAGAGCAGCACTCCATCTTCCAGCAGGGATATGGGATCGGTGTGCCAGCTGCACAACCCCCCCTGTGAGTGGACACTGGAGCTCTCAGACCTGAGGTGGTCCCACTCAGACCCCCTGCTCTCACTGTGACATTTGGAGCCATCTTGAGCCAGAGTGACAAACGGGCTCTCGGCTGTTCTGTTCCTCAGAAATTCATCCTGAAGCAACTGCTTGAAAACTTCACCATTCAAAAGTTTCACTTCCCAAATAGTGCTGTGCTATAAATACCCTGTGCAGTGGGATATGACATTTACTCCCACACAAGACACAGCAGGCTTTGCAACTTGCAAACTCATTAACCCTTGAGTGAACACAAGGTAAGGAGCTTGTGGGACAGACTCGTGTTGCAGCCTGCGAGCTGCTGTGGGCTGCTGGAAAGGAAACAGGAGGGGAATTTCACACAGAGTTCCTGCAGTTAACTGGAAAAACTCACTTCTTCCAGCTGTTTGGACAGCACAGAGTGAAGATGTTGCTTTAGGAATATTAGTGCTTTATTCCACTCTTATCAACTGATCTCGGGGCACTTTCCTGTCCAAAGCAAAGAAGTACTTAAGTTAGTTTGCTTTAATTTCCGATTCTGCAACTGATTTATGATCCTTGACAAATTTCTTAGTTCCTTGGTTTCGTTTCCGTATAAAACACATGGTGACTGCTTTTCTTTTGTTCTTTATCTGTTGTGTATAGGTATCATAGAGGCATGGAATAGTCTGGGATGGAAGCCCAAAATGAGACGGAAAACCCATCCTGTCCCACCCCTGCCATGGGCAGGGACACCTTCCACTGTCCCAGGCTGCTCCAGGTCCTGTCCAGCCTGGCACTGCCAGGGATCAGGGGCAGCCACAGCTCTGTGCTCTGGGCACCCTGTGCCAGGGCCTGCCCACAGGGAACAATTTCTTCCTTACCATAGAATCAGAGAATGGTTTGACTTGGAAGGGACCCTAAAGGTCATATATATATATATATATATATATATATATATATGATAGATAGATAGATAGATAGATAGATAGATAAATAGGTAGAATAAAGGCATATACTAGAAATTCAACCACTAGGCTCTGTTGGGTGCCCTGACTGAAGTGCTGGTGTGCTGATGTTTCATAAATATACTATAGAAATATATAAATACCCTCTCTCTCTCTATACATATGTCTCAATGGGTGTAGGTTTGTAATGTTTGTATCTTTCCTATTGAGAAAGAGCTGAAGTCACCTGGATGGGTAGATTTTACAAGGAGTGGGTCATTTTATCCCCTTGCATAACCTCACCTCAAGCAAGGTGTGTGTCAGGGCAAGTCAAGAGCACAATTATCAGAGCAGCCCAGTGCTGCTGCTGCTCCTCTGTGGGTAATGCAGCCCAAGGTTTTAAAAGTGTGTGATGTTGGCATGTGAGTGTTTGTCTGCTGTTAGAAAGGCTTTGCAGAGAGGGTTAATGTGAAGCTGTGTCCAGGACGTTTAGGTTGGAGATCAGGAGAAACCTCTTCCCCCCAGAGGGTGCTGGCACTGCCCAGGCTCCCCAGAAAATGGGCACAGCCCCAAAGCTGCCAGAGCTCCAGGAGGGTTTGGACAACGCTCCCAGGGATGCCCAGGGTGGGACTGTTGGGGTGTCTGGGCAGGGCCAGGAGTTGGACTGGATGATCCTTGGGGGTCCCTTCCAACGTGGGGTATGCCATGATCCTGTGAGAGAATGTCTTGGGATATTCATGGCTGTAGAAGAGAAATGAATCCTGGCATTGGAAATGGGCTGGGGCATATGAAAACAAACAAATTCAGGCCTTTGTAGAACGGCTTTGATTCCGATTCTAATCTCAGTTCCATGACATAGATGTGATCCCTCCCGAGTACTTGTGCCAGTGAAAATGCCTCAATGGCTTCCCAAAGTTTTTCATCAGCTCTTCTGAATGCCAAGCAGTTCCAATTAATCAGAACTGGCCCTGCAGGGAATACTCTGCTCACAGCTTCCTCTTGTGTTTGCCAACGCCCGCTGCAGCGCCCGTGCTCCTGCGCGAGTTCTGCTTCGGGCTCTGGTGCGGGGCTGTCGCAGGAAACACGCGGCGGGCAGGGCTCCCCTGCGGGAGCAGCACAGGGCACGGCCAGCGGGGCCTCAGCTCCTCGGGCTGCTGCCTTGTGGGCACGAGGATCGAGTCAACATCGATTTTTCCTCTCTGCTGCGAGCTCAGCTGGGGATTTCAGTGCTCCTCTGACCGACTTACGTGGAGCTGAGTTTTGATCAGATTCTGCTGCAGAGGCAGTGGCGCTGCCTTTATCAAAGAGGAAATGAGCACTGGGAAGACAAGCTGAGATTATTAAACGTACAAATTCCTTACTCAGTTTAAGGAATTTGAGTGTTCTTTTTCTTGTAGATTACAGGGTTTCTCTGGTTATGTTGATTCCTTAACAGCTTTCCAAACTCAGCTCCCTAAAATTCACTTTTCTGGGAGTCACAGGTTCACCAGAAACAGATGTCACTCACCTCAGATACTTAAGAGTGTATTAGAGAATAAGCCCCAAATCTTTGTCAGAATATTACAAAAGGCATGTGGTGGTTTTCTTTTTAAGCCCCAGTTCTGATAATTAAGCAGTAAATGAAAAATTCAAATGCTGCTTTTTGAAAAGGAATTGTTAATATATAGTTTGTAGAGATCAGGTTCACGAATTGTGAGAAGCTGAGAAGTTGATATTTCTATTTGATTGAATACTTTTTTTTTAACTGATTACTCTTAATCCAAAATGAGCAACACTTTCCTCCCAGGGAACTGTTCTAATTCAACTCTTTGTACCCATTTGTCAAAAACATGTCCCAGGTACAACCTTTACTCAGTAGCACTTTGATCTATGTAAGATAGAGGGAGGGAAAAGTGTGCTGGGTTTTGTGACCAGCATCTCAAGGGACTTTGCTGATGTGTAGAGATGAGGGATGGGAAGTCAGTGGAGATGCCTGTGCACAGCATTTATGGAGTTTTCATCCTCCATGGAGTGTTTCAGCAGCAGGAGGGGCCAGTGCTGACATTCCCTGCAGGTTCTGCTCTGTGTACAAAGAGGACTTTGTCCCTAGATAGCTGCTCTGGTCACATCCCACTGTGCTTTCACTATGAGCTGATTAAAAGTTTGCTGTTAATGTCACACACAGCCGAGCTGAGAAGTGCCAGGCAGGGTCCAAAAGCCACCCTGGCTTGCTGGGACTCCAAGCTGAGGTGTGCAGGTAGAAAAATTCCCAGGCTTGCTGGGATTCCAAGCTGGGGTGTGCAGGTAGAAAAATTCCCAGGCTTGCTGGGATTCTAAGCTGAGGTGTGCAGGTAGAAAAATTCCCAGGCTTGCTAGGATTCCAAGCTGGGGTGTGCAAGTCATTCCAAAATAACCCACGACTTCTTGCAAGCAAGACACCTGGAAAAAGGAATTTGGCTTTCTGTTTGAGCTGAGCAAACTGGTGGCTGAGCTTCCACTGCAGGGTTGTGGCAGCACTTCACAAAATCATAGAATCATTCATGGCAGAAAAGACCTTTAGGATCATCAAGTCCAAGCCCAGAGCACTACCATGGTCACCTCTAAACCATGGCATGCAGTGCCACAGCCACACACTTGTCAAACCTCCAGGGATGGTGGCTGCACCACTATCCTGGCCAAAGCCAACCCTTTCTGGGAACAGCTTTTCCCTAATATCCAGCCTAAAGCTCCCCTGGCACAACCTGAGCCATCCCTCCTGTCCCATCACTCGTTTCCTGGGGGAAGAGGCTGATCCTCACCTGGCTGCAGCCTCCCAGCTTTGCAGGGCTCTCGTGTTGGACAGCTCTGGGGTTATTCCCCACATCTGCTTTGTTCCTTCCACAGCAGAGCCCTCACTGGGCAGGCTGGCTACAGGCAGGTTTGGTTGCAAGAATTAATCCACTTAGCAATTTTTAAAGGCTACGGGATGAGGACACAAATGAAGTGGCTTACTTGGGTTTCAAAGTCTCCTCTTCCCCAAATTGCTGTAGTCTGTAAATCACAGAACCAATGGAATGGTTTGTGTTGGAAGGGACCTTAAAAACCATCTCATTCCACCCCCCTGCCATGGGTAGAGACACCTCCCACTATCCCAGGTTGCTCCAAGCCCTATCCAACCTTCCAGAGAACTAAAATATATTAATAAATGGTCATTTATATGAATAATATGACCCTATGTCCAAATATGACTACTTATATAAATACATGTGACCAATAATGACACAGTATATTAATAAATGACCATTTTCATGTCCATTTCTCTCTTTCCTCAGTCCAGAGGGAGGGCAGGAAGGTGAACAACATCACCTATGTCATCATACTGGGACTGATTCTTGCTGGATAATGAAGCCCAGGGCTGGAACACCTCTCCTATGGGGACAGGCTGAGAGAGCTGTGGTTCAGCCTGAAGAGGAGAAGGCTCAGAGGAGAGCTCAGAGCCCTTCCAGTGCCTAAAGGGGCTCCAGGAGAGCTGCAGTGGGACTGGGGACAAGGGATGGAGGGACAGGACCCAGGGAATGGCTCCCAGTGCCAGAGGGCAGGGATGGATGGGATATTGGGCATTGGGAATTGTTCCCTGGCAGGGTGGGCAGGCCCTGGCACAGGGTGCCCAGAGCAGCTGGGGCTGCCCCTGCATCCCTGGCAGTGCCCAAGGCCAGGCTGGACATTGGGACACCCTGGGACACTGGGAGGTGTCCCTGCCATGGCAGGGGTGGCACTGGGTGGTGTTTTAGGCCCCTTCCCACCCAAACCATTGTGGGATTCTGTGGTTCACAGGATCCCAGGGTCAGGTGTGCAGGGCTGCTGTTCCCTGGAGCAAAGCCCCAGCACAGGGGCTGAGGGAAGCAGCTTTGGGCAGGGTGGGGTGACCTGGGGCTCAGACCTGGCTGTGTCTGCAGGGGCTGCCTGGCCTGGGGCTTTGGGCACCGTGAGCAGGGCCCATCTCCCTCTCCCTGCTGGTCCCTTCCTCAGCCCTCACCCCCTGCTCACACCGTGGTGAAGCAGCAGGGCTGGCTCCAGGAACCCCTCTGCTCCCGGCACTGCAGATCTGGGCTTTGGAACAAATCTCAGCGGGACAAACAGCGTGGGACAGAGCCCACACAGCTCCAGGCCTTTCAGCTCTGCAGTCGGAGCGCCAGAATGTGGCGTCGTGTTGCGAAACATCCTGAGTTCCGTGTCTGTCTGTCTGTCTGTCTGTCTGGTGTGCGGGATCTCCTGGCTGTGCACAGCTCTCACCGTGTCGGGAAAACCTGTCCCAGCTTCCTGGAATCCCTGCTCAGCCTCCTGCCAGGCTGGGGTGCTCCGAGGCCTCCCTCACTCAGGGCGGGCAGCAGGACCCGCCCAGGGAGTGGAACAGGAGCAAATCCCGAGAGCCCCGGCCCAGGGAGCCCTGCGGGGGCTCCGCTGTTGTGCAGTTTTCCCTTCTGGAATGTCCCCTTTGATCCCAGCCTCTGGCCTCCACCTGAACCGTCTGAAACCCCGATGTGAAAAATGCATGTATTTTATAATTGGCTTTTGCAAATATTCAAATGAATATTATATGTGTTGTGTTAGAAAGTAATGCTGTATTAATTCTCTTAAGTACTGTGTTAAATATAGTTTTAGGCTATAAAAATGTTAAAATAGAAACGATGCTGTGTAAGATACTTTTTTTAAAGAAAGGACTCACAGTGAGATAGCAGCCACAGGACACCTGAATCTTTCAGAGAAAAAGAATTTCTTGCTCCATTATCAGGAGAAACGAACTTCTTCCTGCCTCGAAGGCGCTGTCAGGATTCAGAGGAAGAAGTTGACGATGACCTGACAGAATCCTGTGTTTGAATGGAATTTATGCATCGTGTATGAGGTGTATGAATATGCAACAGGCTGTTGCTTTTAAGGGTTAATCCTTTTTTAACGGGGGGTCCTTTTTCAGGCTCGTGCTGCCCAGAAAAGGTACCCGGACTGTCTGTAAGTCTTTGTTTCTATTGTCTCGTATTGTCCTAATTCAATTTGTCCAAATTGTTATTACTCTAATTGTATTACTATTTTTAGAACCATTTTATTACTATGAAGCTTTTAAAATTTCAAAAGCAAGTGATTGGCGTTTTTCACACCCGAGCAGCTCTTTGCTCTTACAGGCGTTCGGGTGGTCCCAGCAGGTCCCTGCCTGCCTGAGGCGCTTCCCCCCCTTCTGCCGCTGCTCATCCCCTGCCCTGCGAGGAGCTCGGCGCAGCTCCGTGTTCCCATGGCCCCACCTCCCCCGAGCCGCTCCCGGAGCTGCAGAGGGGACGAGGAACTGCCACTCTCGGTGTCCTCTGAGCAGTTTCTTTACCTGGCTGCTACATCCCATTCCTGCCCCACTCCAGGCTGTCACCCTGCCTGAGCACCTCTGCCACCACCTGGGACCTCACCAGCATTGTTTACAGTGCTAATGCAAGTCACTCATTTTCTCTGATTGGAAATATGAGATAATGTTGGAAATACTCACAAATTTTCTCCTGTTTCTCATCTGTGGTGGGAAGGGCTAATGAGAAACAGAAAAACAGAAAAGCAAAGGCTTTTTCCTTCCTCCCAACTACAGTCCTGCTAGAGACATTCCAGCTCCAGAGCTTTACTCAGTGTTGACTCTGAGTATCCTGTCCCTCTCCTGACATCCCCCAGCCTCCCACACAGCTCCTTAGTCTCATGACACCTCCCTGGATGCTCTCTCCCATAACTCTGTTGATCTCCTGCTGTTAAAGTTGTATGTCCGTCCATCCATCTATCCATCCATCCATCCATCAGCCATCCATCCATCCATCCATCCATCCATCCATCCATCCATCCATCCATCCATCCATCAGCCATCCATCCATCCATCCATCCATCCATCCATCCATCCATCCATCCATCAGCCATCCATCCATCCATCCATCCATCCATCCATCCATCCATCATCCATCCATCCATCCATCCATCCATCCATCCATCCATCCATCCATCAGCCATCCATCCATCCATCCATCCATCCATCCATCCATCCATCCATCCATCATCCATCCATCCATCCATCCATCCATCCATCCATCCATCCATCCATCCATCCATCATCCATCCATCCATCAGCCATCCATCCATCCATCCATCCATCCATCCATCCATCCATCATCCATCCATCCATCCATCCATCCATCCATCCATCCATCCATCCATCCCTCCCTCCCTCCCTTTATTTCCCATTCAGGTGTGGAGCCAGGCTGGCAGAACTGGGGATGTTCAGCCTGGAGATGAGGAGGCTCCAGGGAGACCTTAGAGCCCTTTCCAGTGCTGAAAGAGCCTCCAGGAGAGCTGGAGAGGAACTTTGGACAAGGGCCTGGGTTGACAGGACAAGGGAGAATGGCTTCCCATGCCAGGGTAGATGGGATATGGGATGGAATGAATGGGCAGGCCCTGGCACAGGGTGCCCAGAGCAGCTGGGGCTGCCCCTGGATCCCTGGCAGTGCTCAAGGCAGGAGTGGAAGGTGTCACTGCCCATGGTGGGGAGTGGGAACAAGGGGATCTTTAAGGTCCCCCCTATGATTCTAGACTGAGCTTAACTAAGAAAAGGTTAATCAGTGACTTGATTGTGTTCTCCAGTGGAGATTTTGATGTTAGAGGACATTTATTTTAACACAGAAACACCAGTGCCAACAGCCAGGAGGAGGAAGGAGGCAAATCCAGGCTGGCACAAAATGGCTCATTGAATCCACTTTAGATCCATCAGTGAGCCAAAATTAAGTGTCTGTCCCAGCCTGACCATCTCGCACAGTAATTTCTGCATTAAAACAAACGGCTCCTGCCACGGCAGGGAATTGCAGCGCGGGATGAGCTCAGGGTTGTGTCCCCTCCCTGCCCGTATCGTGTTTCACTGTCGCTGGTTTGACTGAGACACGAACTCTCCGGTTTGGCTCATGTAACACCAGACACAAAAAGAGCTCATTCATCAACGGGATCCCAAGATGCTCTTGCAACATCACGGGGAAAAGCTGCTGCGTTGCCAAGTTTAGACGGGGACCTGATTCTCTTCTCTGTGCACAGGGCTCAGACATGTCTTAACAGATCAAAGAATTGTCATAGATAAGAGCAGACACTCTCCTGCTAGATAGAAGCAGCTCCTACCTTGAGAGGTTAAGGAAAAGGTTCTTCTTTTTTAATATAAGTGCACACTTTAAAAAAATCACTTCTAAAAAATAAGAAATCAATGTCTTTCTTAAAAAAACAGAGAGGAGAATCTTTTATCCCCTCCTGCTCACAGGACACTCATTCTCCCCCCCTTCCAAGGCATTCATAGACAGCTGGGTAAGGAGCCTGGAGAGGGCTGTGTCACCTGGAGCCACATGCATTGGCCTATGTCCTTCAGCAGGGTGCAAAATTCCACTGCCTGTCTCACCAAAGCTGCACAGGGGATTTTCAAAAATTCAAAGATCACTTTTACCAGTGATCCCAATTTTAGGACTGTGCCCTCAACTTCTGGGCACTGGGAACAGCATCTCTGTTACCAGCTCTGTATTTGTCCAGTTAAGAGTGAAGGGTCCAGCAAATACCTGCCAAGAGCTGCAGCCATTGCATGGATCCCCTTCCCACCTTCCTGCAGCATCACCCACCAGGAGGTGTTGGATTCATGAGCTGCTCTGGAAGCCCAGCCCTTGAATCACCTGTGCTGTGACCATTCCAACCTCCACGTGGCACAAGGACTTGTCCAAGGGATACCCTGAGTTTTCCTCAAAGACTGTAGAGGGTTCACTTTCCAGGGAAAGAATTCCAGAGAAAGGAACGGAGCTGGGAAGTGTCTGGAGCCCCAGGAGGGGCTGAAGGAGCTGGGGGGGGGCTCAGCCTGGAGCAAAGGAGGCGCAGGGGGGCCCCTGTGGCTCTGCACAGCTCCTGCCAGGAGGGGACAGCCGGGGGGGCCGGGCTGTGCTCCCAGGGAAAAAGGGACAGAACAAAAAGAAACAGCCTCAAGTTGTGCCAGGGAATGGTCAGGTTGGATGTTGGGGAAAATTTAATCATGGAAAAATTGTCCAGCCTTGGTACAGCCTGCCCAGGGCAGGGCCAGAGTCACCATGCCTGGAGTGACTTAAAAGGGGTGTGAATGTGGCAAATGGGGACATGGGTTGGTGGTGGGCTTGGCAGTGCTGGGGGAACAGGTGGACTCAATCTTGGAGGGCTTTTCCAACTGAAATTTCTATGATTCTGTGAAATTTCTATGATTCTGAAGTTTCTATTATCCTGTGATCCTTAAGGAAGATTTGGGCAGGGTGGTGCTGGAAAATCTGCTGAGCTTCTGAGATTGTGTCCACCCCAGCTCTCAACCACAGGTCAGCTGGAGCTGGCAGGGCTAATTCAGCTACTGCAGGTTCATTTGGTGGCTGGATATTGAATTTCTGGGCACTGCAATGGCTCTGGCTCTGAGCCAGAGAGAGGTGAAGGATGGCAGGGGGCTGTCCTGGACACGTTTCCCTGTGTCACATCTCAAGCAGGTGAGGACAAATCCGTCCAATACCCTGGGAGTGTGGGCAGAGCATGGGGGGCTGTGCCCCAGTTCATGTTCTTTGACACTGAAATGCTCATGAATGAGGCAGATTTAATCAGACCCATTAATGGCGTAGATCAAAGATCATCTGGCAAAGCACTTTGGCACCAGCTGGCATCAGAGCAAGGACTCCCCAGAAGAAGGTTCTGGAGCTGAAGCCACTCCCTGTGGCTGCTGCTGCCCCCATGGTAGCTCCTGGTTTGGGGACTGTGAGAAACGCCAATCACTTGTTTTTAAAATTTTAAAAGTTTCATAGTAATAAAATGGTTATAAAAATAGTAATACAGTTAGAGTAATGATAATTTGGACAAATTGAATTAGGACAATATGAGACAATAAATACAAAGAGTTACAGACAGTCCGGGTGCCTTTTCTGCAGCACCAAAAAAGGACCCACGTTAACAAAGGATTAACCCTTAAAAGCAACAGCCTGTTGCATATTCATACACTCCATACATGATGCATAAATTCCATTCAAACACAGGATTCTGTCTGGGCAGTGTCAGCTTCTTCCTCTGAATCCTGACAGCGCCTTTGTGGTGGGAAGAAGTTCGTTTCTTCTGATAATGGAGCAAGAAATTCTTTTTCTCTGAAAGATTCAGGTGTCCTGTGGCTGCTATCTCAGTGTGAGTCCTTTCTTTAAAAAAAGTATCCTACATAGCATCGTTTCTATTTTAACAATTTTTATAACCTAAAACTATATTTAACACAGTACTTAAGAGAATTAATACAGCATTACTTTCTAACACAACACATATAATATTCATTTGAAT
This sequence comes from Molothrus ater, assembly GCF_012460135.2. Lineage (NCBI taxonomy): Eukaryota > Metazoa > Chordata > Aves > Passeriformes > Icteridae > Molothrus > Molothrus ater. The sequence goes on along the minus strand of NC_050504.2, from coordinate 1,494,933 downwards.
ATTTGTGACAAGCCAATCATAAAATACATGCATTTTTCACAGGGACAAATGCACAGGGGGGACCCAAAGGTCCCTCTGGCCTCCATGGGGGGGATCCCCAGTGGCACTGCACCCACCAGCCTGACCAAGCAGCAAACCCAACCAGCAGCCAGGTCTCTTCCAAAAACAATGAGCTCATGTTGAAGCCATGGAGCATGTGATTTCCCAGCCCAGCACTGAGAGCCTCCCTCCTCCAGAGGGAGAGGAGCTGTGCAGGAGCCAGCTGGGATTCAGCAGGAAAGGCTTTATCCTCTCTCCAAGGACATGGGGTCCAAGCAGGACTCTGCCCAGGAGATGGGACTGCCAAGGCACCATGCAGGAAGCAAACTGCACCCTTCAAAGAAGAAAAGCCCTTAAAGCTTCAAATATGTCTGAATTTTGAGCACCTTAAAACTTCAGATCTGCCTGGATTTTGAGCTCATTTCCTGGCAAATGGGTTTATTTCTCTCAGAGTTGTAAAAATATGGATGAATATTTCCGAAGAGGGAGTTTGAATTGGGACAGAGGGGCTGCACCTGCCTGGTTTGGCACACTGAGGTGAGGGAATGTGAGGAAATGTCCCCGTGGTGAGCCCCAAACTTTGTACAGCACCTGGCACCTGGCTCTGCTGGGGACAGACAGTGTGGCTGAGCTCCATGGCAGCAGGACCAGGCTTTGTTCTGCTGCCAGGCTCTTGCCAGCACCTCATTCCTTGTCCCACTTTCCCTCAGCCTCGTGATCTGAGGAGGGAAGGGGGAGCAGCTCGGTCACTGAGCTCCTGGCCCGGCTCAGGTCCCACGTGGATGTCTCACAAGGATCCCCTTTGATCCCAGCACAGCCAGGAGGCTCCAGGAATGAGGACAGAGGCCACGAGAGCTGCAGAATAATTAATCCAAGAGAGGAACCTACTGGGAGCTGCTGTCTGAGACAAATCCCAGTCTCGGGAGACTCAGGTGGGCTTCTCCAGCCGGGACAGACGAGTTTGTGACCTGCAGAGCCTGGCTGGGAGCAGAGTTTCCCTGAAACCCTCAAGCTTCTCTTTCCTGAAAGCTCCTCTCTGCAGATTAGCAGATGTCTTTGTTGGAGCCCTGGGTGCCTGCCAAGGATTACTGTAAACACTTGGCGAGGTGCAGCCTCCTGGCACCCGCTCCATGTGGGGGAGCGCAGGTCACCTCCCGAGTGCCACTTGGGTGTTCACACTCACACAGGAGCTGTGAACTGCCAACAGCCCAGGCAGGGCCAGCACAGCTTCAGCTGCCACCCCTGAAACAACGCCAATATTTTGGTTTTCCCACCTTTCTTACCAAGGAGGAGTGAAGGGGTTAACTGGGAGATGCTGTTCCCATACCTGTGAATTCCAAGTACAGTAGGAGTAAAGACAAAGTCTGCTGGTGCCAGGTGTAGGAAATGTGAAAGACCACAGTAGAAATTGATGTGTGATCAAGGGTAGGTGCAGGCCTGAGTGGCCAAGAATTCCTGCTGAGGCACTGGGAACTGCTCATCCTGTATAGGATCAGGAGAGGGAGGTGAGAGAGCACCTAACCTGTCATGGGATCCCAGAGCAGTCTGGGTGGGAAGGGGCCTTAAGCCAACCAGTGCCACCCCTGCCATGGCAGGGACACCTCCCACTGTCCCAGGGCTGCTCCAAGCCCAATGTCCAACCTGGCCTTGGGCACTGCCAGGGATCCAGGGGCAGCCCCAGCTGCTCTGGGCACCCTGTGCCAGGGCCTGCCCACCCTGCCAGGGAGAATTCCTCATTCCCAATATCCCATCCAGCCCTGCCCTCTGGCACAGGTCCCTGAGTCCTCTTCCTCCAGCCCTTGTCCAAAGTCCCTCTGCAGCTCTCCTGGAGCCCCTTTAGGCATTGGAAGGGGCTCTAAGAACTTCCTGGATGCTTCTCTTCTCTAAGCTGGACACCCACAGCTGTCCCAGCCTGTTATGGGGTGAGGATTTGCTTAAAACCACACAGGGACTAAGTGAGAGCTCCAGAGGCTTCCCTCACTTAGAGATGGAGTAAAGAGCTGTGTGAGCTGTTTGCCCAGAGCCACCACTGGAGGACCCTGCCCTCCCAGGTGTGACACCTGCAGGACCATCCTGGCCAGCTCCAACTGCCCAGTTCCTAAGGCCACACTCCAGCCCAGTGTTCCAATGCAGGTCTGACTGTGAAGAAAACATTGCAAGGACAGCACTGAAATCACTCAAATTTGAAGAAAAACCTCTTATAGCAAAGGCCTGGAGCCCCAGCTCTGACTGTCAGTACTGAGCCTGCCAATGCCTTAATGAGTGGCTCCAGCAATTAATTACCTCCCCTGTGAGGAACGTGCTGTTTCCCAGTTCCACACGTCTCTGTTGGCCAAAAGCTTTGGTGTGGGCTCTTCCTCTTCCCTGCCAGATGGGAGAACCCTCCCGTGTCAAACTTCTGCTCCCCCCTGGCAGCTGCCAGGCTCCCAGTCTTTCCTGAGCCGTGGGTGGCACCACAGGTGTGGGATCCCAGTTTTGCTCCAGGTTTCCCAAGCTGCTGACATGAGCTCCCAGACTGGCTGTGGTCCCTCATCCCATTTCTAGATCCTGGTTTTCCCATCCTAGGTCAAATTTATCCAGTCTCTGATGCTATACATAGGAACTGTGTGCAGTTCTGGGTCCCTGAGATTTAAGAAGGATGGGAAAACCCTGGAATGTGTCCAGAGGAGGAGAACCAAGCTGGCAATGGGCTGGAAGACATGGAGAGAAGGGGGCTGAGGGGTGATCTCATAGCTCTGTGCAGCTTCCTGAGGAGAGGATGTGGAGATAGAGGCACTGAACTCTTCTCCTTGGGATCCAGGCCCTGGATGCCTGGGAATGGCTCAAAGCTGCACGGGGAGAGGGTTAGACTGGACATTGGGAAGCATCTTTACCAAGAGGGGGGTCAGGCACTGGGAGGGGCTTCCTGGAGAGGTGGTCAATGCCCCAAACCTGTCAGGGTTGAAGAGATGTTTGGACAGCACCCTTAACAATGTACTGTAACTTCTGTCATCCCTGAAGTGGTCAGGAAGTTGCAGTAGATGGTCACTGTAGGTCCCTTCAAACTCCTCTCCTCTCCTCTCCTCTCCTCTCCTCTCCTCTCCTCTCCTCTCCTCTCCTCTCCTCTCCTCTCCTCTCCTCTCCTCTCCTCTCCTCTCCTCTCCTCTCCTCTCCTCTCCTCTCCTCTCTAAACATTTGTGTGACCCTCTCTATCACTTTTTTCATTCACATCCATCTCCCAAGGTGACAGTGCTGGCACTGGTCTCATGTACAGCCTCTGGCTGGTTCCTAGCACAGATCCAAACACAGCCCCAGGCACCCCCATCCCGCCCTGGGCTGCAGCCCCTTCACTGGGGAGATCCCAGGGCAGGACCCTGCCCCATTCCCTGATGGAGCAGCTCCATCCTGTGCCATCCTGAGCCAGGGGGCACAGCAGGAACCCAGCCCTGCCCCAGTGCAGGGTGGGGTGGCCAAGCCAAGGACCTGGGTCAGACCAGGGCACATCCAGCAGCTCATCCCCCAAGAAGGCCCCACTATCCCTGATTTCTGTCCCTGCAGGCATCAGGGGTGTCAGAGTGAGCTGGTGCCGAGGAAGAGGCTACACAAGCCTGTCCTGACTCTTTTAGTGAGGATGAAGGCCACCAGCCATGCAGGATGCTCCCTGGGCTCCCTAAGCATGGAATAATGCAGGGAGGGGAGATCAGAGTGCTGTGAATGATCAGTGATCAGAGTGTGCTGGGGGGGACTGAGCCTTTTCTGCCTGGTGGCACCAGGAGAAAGGGGGCAGGAGGAGGAAATAACCTGAGGAGAAACTTTCTGTGTGTTTGTATTGGGAGTTAATGCCTTCCTGAGCTGTTTGGGTGGCCTTGAGCTGATGAGAGCAAGGCCTGCAGGACAAGGGCAGTGAGCAGGGATGGACACCAGGAGCAGTCACTGCTGGCAGGGCACTGCAGGGCCTGCTGCCCATCCTGTCTGTCCTGCCATCACAGCTCAGATCCCAACCCTGTGACCCCAAACACCCCTGGGAGTCACAGGAGCTGCTGCCTGAGCCATGGCAGGAGTCACCCACCAAACTCTTGGGTCTGGCTTTGTTTGGAGCCCAGCGAGTCAGTACCTGCTCTTGACTCCTTCCACCTTAACATTGACCTGCTGCTCTTCCCCGTGTGCTTCCTGCTGGGAATTTCTCTTCATTGATGATCTGGAGGTGGGACACAGCCTCTGCCACGGCCCGAGCCCGGCTGAGCTGCAGATGGAGCAGAGGGTTGTGCTGCCATCCAGAGGGGCCCGAGGAAATGAGCTGGCAGCAACTCCGTGCAGTTCAACCTCCTTTATTTTCCTCTGGCCCCTGGGTTCTTCCAGCTCAGACTCCCTGCCCTTTGCTGTGCCACGCTGTCCTTGCTTTTCCTTATTTCAGTAAGCTCTGGCTGCCTCATGCACACAGAGACCTGGGGAGGCTGAGCCCAGCTCCCTCTCAAACAACTGCCCTTGATCACTTTAAATCCACACAACTCTTCTCTGCCTGGGCCCATCCAATATTTGCTGTCCATGAATTCTGGTAGCCAGAAGTAAAATCTGACAAGTCCTGGACTCCAGGGTCCAGGAGAAAACTCCTTCCTGCCGAGCTGGTTGGAAACCGCTCACGTGGACATCCAGGTCCTCTCCTTGGCCGTTCTGTTTCTTTAGAATCCCAGCTGAGCTACGCCCACAGAATCCCAAAATGGTCTGAGCTGGAAGAGACCTTAAGGATCACCAGTTCCACCCCTGCCATGGGCAGGGACACCTTGCACTCGAGCAGATCAGTCAAAGCCCTGTCCAACCTGGCCCTGGACACTTCCAGAGATTCAGGGGCAGCCACAGCTGCTCTGGGCACCCTGTGACAGGGCCTCACTACCCTTGATTTTGGTTTTTTGGGGTTTTTTTTGGCTCTTCTGCACAGCCATTGACAGTTTTCCCAAGAACTGGAGCACAGAGGAACTGAAGGTTGTTGCTCACAGTCTCTGGTGCACTTGGCCATGTTCATCTCCTGTCTGGGACTGTTCTCACACAGCCAGGAGAGCCCCAGGCCCTGGCTGCTGCACTGAGGTGGTTGGGAAGAAGCTTTTTAACATTTTCAACACAATTTTTTAATGACTGATTGGGAAAGTTCAGGCCCTCAGGAGTCCTTTTGCTCAAATAACACAGTGTTGGATGATGAATGGATGGTTGTCACACTGAGCTCTGCTGATACAACACAGGTGCCAGTTTGTGTTAGATCCAGGGATTTTGAAGATTTTGAGATAAAGAAAACGCCTATGTAGATTTTTGACATTCTTTTGGCATTGGGAGCCCAGGTGTCTGTGAGGGATCTTCCAAGCATTTCACTGCATCTTAGATAGCTGGAAACCTGCCCCTTAAATTAGCATTCCCACTTGGAATGGCACATCACTGCAGCTGGCCTAACCTGGGATGGGATAGAATAAAATAGAAGAGAAATAGAGAAGAGTAAAATTAAAATTAAAATGGAATGGAATAAGAATAGAATAGAATAGAATAGAATAGAATAGAATAGAATAGAATAGAATAGAATAGAATAGAATAGAATAAACTTCCAGGGGGGAAAAAGCAATACAAGAGGTCTGTAATTATTCTTCAAAGATTTTTTTTCTGATAGGTAAATTAGGAGATTTTTTTGTGGTCAGGATAAGCAGCATCATATGCAGGGGCCATGGTGTGGGCTGGCACTTCCTCCCTTGGCCCAGGGAGGGCAGGGGATGGGGGCTGCTGCAGGTGAAGGTGCTCTGTGTTATTGCCTGAGGCATCTGCAGAAGCAAGAGAGCTGATGGACAAGGCAGACCCAATAAACCACCTATTTCATGAAAACCACCAGGTTCAGGGTCCTTTAGGTCACATTGGTAGGGATGAGGAATTCTGATGGAGCTGGATATTTATGTGATGCAATACTCTTGGGTTTTGAAGCTTGGACAAAGGTGATTGGTCCTTCCAGAACTGCTTTGCTGCCTTTGCAACCCTCACACGATGCCAGGTGAGTTTGGAACTCCTCAGTAGATCCCACAGCAGATCCCACCTCCAAGGACTGGGATGGGAACCTGCTCCTTCTTTCATACAACACATCCTGAAAAACCTCCCTTGTTTTGCTAGCAGTGAGGATGAAAGGAAATCTAGAACATGTGATCTCTGAGGGAAGAGTGAAAGAATTGGGTTGTTTGTAGCAGAGGAGCAGAGCAGGGACAGCTGGGATGAGCTGACCTCCAGCCTCCCCTTTGCAGCTGCACTTCCTGCCCTGCTGGGATAACCCTCCTCCAATAAATAAAAGGCTGCCATGGAAAAGAAGGGAATAAACTGCTCTGTGTCTGCCTGGAGAGGATGAGGAATCACAGAGTGAGAGCTTTAATCAGACTTTGGGGACTGGCTGAGTGTAAACACGGCCCTGGGCCGGGACAGAGCCGCTGGGCCGCGGTTCCACCAGCAGCAGATTCAGGAGGGAAGAGCACACATTAAACAAACATCCATCATGAGGGGTTTAGGCTGCACTCCCCCTGCACCGGGTCAGGGAGAGCAGCAATTGCTCCAGGCACCCCTCCAGCTCTGCTTCTCTGCTGCTGTTCCCAACAGTCTCGTGGCTCCAGGCAGGTGGGAACTGCCCTCAGCCTGGAACTGGGATCCTGCTCCCCAAGAGTGAATGTTTGGAGAAGGGATTTACTCCCATCCCTGTGACTTTCCAGCTGCCTGGATGCAGGAGCAGCTCTGCTGGGCTGCCTCAGGCCCACAGCAGGTGTGGAAGGATGAAGAACCATGCTGGGGACAGTGAGGAGGGACCGTGGAGCTGGGTGAGTGCTGTCAAAGATCTTCACACTATAAAAACTTCCTTTTAGTTTCTTTAAGGAGTTTTACTGGATGTTGTGCACTGGGGTAACAGGGTAACAACTTCTCAACACCTCTCAGCTGTGCTGTGAAGCCAGAGTACAGGAGCCTGAGATTTCAGTGGTCAGCCTGGGCTTCCATCCCTTGTCACAGAATCCCAGAATGGTTTGGGTTGGAAGGGACCTGAAAGATGATCCAGTGCAGGGACACCTCCCACTGTCCCAGGCTGCTCCAAGCCCCATCCAGCCTGGCCTTGGACACTGCCAGGGATCCAGGGGCAGCCCCAGCTGCTCTGGGCACCTGTGCCAGGGCCTGCCCACCCTCCCAGGGAGGAATTTATCCCAATATCCCACCTACCCTGCCCTCTGGCAGTGGGAAGCCCTAGTCCTGTTCCTCCAGCCCTTGTCCAAAGTCCCTCTCCAGTTTTCTTGGAGCTCCCTTAGGCACTGGAAGGGGTTTTTAAGGTGTTTCTGGAGCCCTTTTCTCCTGAGCAGCCTGCTTGGTGCTGGTTTGGGCTGGCCATGGCTCAGTGCCACATCTCCAGGAGAGCAGGGATGGGTTTTTAAGCAGGAAGCTGCAGAATCAGCTGCAGACAGAGCTGGTGAACATCTCAAGATGTTTCCCTTCTGTTCAACTGTGTCTGGTGGTTTTGGCTGGATTCCCAGCCCTCTTCAGCCTGGGGAATCACAGATCTGGGTGTAAATAGACGTGGCTGATAGTGGAGCTTTGCCATGGGGCAATTCCTTCCCGGAGAGGAAATGGAGCTGTTGGATGCTGCTGAGGGACAGGGCAGCCCCACAGCCCCTCCTGCTGCCTCAGGCTCCTCCACCCTCCCTGCCAGGAACACAAACATCCTCAAGAGGATTCTCAGGAACAGCTTTGGGAAAGATTTCCCCTTATGAGAAGCAAAAGCCTTGAGGACTCTGCTTCATCTGGGTTCTTTCACAGGGTGGCTGGCTCTGCACACACTGACCTTAGAGGGGATCTTAATGTTTTCCCACTATAAATGTTCATGTATTTGTGCAACAGTCGCATTGCAGTCTTGGGAAGTCTCATTTTGGTCTTCATAAAGCTTCCTGGAAAACTCCATAAAAGAAAACACCACATCCACTTTAATTACAAAAGTGAATATTTCATTTGTTTACAGTTTGACATCCTCCTCCTTGGCTCAAGACCATAGCAGCAATGTGTGTGTGTGTGTGTGTGTTGGGCTGGAAATTTTGATGTGCTGTCTAATTTTCTTTATTGCTTCCCTTTTTGAAAAAATAGGGAAGAGGAAAGGGCACAGTTACCCCCTCACAAACGGTTACTGCTGGGGCGGCCCACGGAGCCATTTACCAGCAGGGGAATTGTGGAAAGGAGGAAGAGGCCCTGCCTCATGAAATAGAAAAAAATACCAGAGGAAGCTGAGTAAGAAGAAATGAAGAATGAATAAAAATTACCAAAAGCAAAATTCATATTTTTAAAGAGAGACCTGGCAGATGAGCAGTTAAAGCATCAGAGAACAACCCAATAAAATCCAAGAATGTTTTGGGGTGGAAGGGGCCTTAAAGCCCATCCAGAGGCTTTCCCACCTTCCACCATCCCAGGCTGTCCCAAGCCCTGTCCAGCCTGGCCTTGGACACTTCCAGGGCTGGGGCAGCCACAGCTGCTCTGGGCAGGCTCAATTCCCTCATCTCCCCCAGCTGTCTCCAGAGCAGAGGAGCTCCAGCCCCCAGAGCCTTTTTCAGAGAAATCTCTGTGTTTATCTGTTTTATTTCCATCCTCTATCCCAGACAGAAGCCACATCCCAGGGATGTCTGTGCAAGCCTGGGGTGTGATGCAGTGTCACAGATATCTTTTCATGAAAAATCCTTTCCTTAGGACTTTTCCTCCTGAGAAGCTGAGAGGCCTCAGGAACAAAATGTAACCAATGGTTATCTGCTGCTGTGGAATGCACCAGGTGCATCTGGGATTGGGCTCATGTGGTTGTTTCTAATTAATGGCCAATCACAGCCCAGCTGTCCAGACTGCCTTGATCAGTCACAAGCCTTTGTTATCATTCTTTCTTTTTCTATTCTATTCTTAGCCAGCCTTCTGATGAAACCTTTTCTTCTATTCTTTCAGTATCGCTTTAATATAATCTATATCATAAAATAATAAGTCAAGCCTTCTGAAACATGGAGTCAGATCCTCATCTCTCCCCTCATCCTCAGACCCCTGTGAACACTGTCACACCCTTTGCTGTCCTCAGTGGCCTCTTGGCCATGCCATGGCTCTGTGCCACACCTGGAGCTGGCACTTGGCCCACACACCTCCCAGCCCCAACCTGCCCCCCTGTTTTTGGGATCAGCTAAAACTCAGTGCAGGACCTAAGAGCAAATCCTCTGAGGATTGGGCACCTGGCTGGTGTCCTGCCCTGGCACAGGGACCTTCTCCAGAGCCCATTTTCAGTTCATCACTGACAACTCCCCAGAGAGAGGACACCTGCTCATCCCTCCTCACCCTTGGGACAAGAAGCAGCAGCTTTCACTTTTAATGAGCTTTTCCTTCATTTTGCACACTCCTTGTTTTCCAAAAGCTTTTAGGATTGTGTACTACAAAGTCTCCAGCCAGAGCTGTACATCCCACAGCTGTGTCCTGCAGAGGAAGGCTTGGTTTGGGTTCAGATCTGAGTTTTGGAAAGGCCAACACCATCCTGAGCACAGGCACAAGTCCACCCTTGAGGACAGCAAGCTGTGAGAGCCCTGCTCCTCCTCCAGGGCTCCAAAGAACAGAAGTCTTTGTTGGTTGATTCTGGATCCACAGACTGCTACAAGCACCATGTTTGTGTTGAACCCTTCCACTTCCTCAGCCTGTCTGGGCTTCTGTCTTCTACTACCAACAGAGCTAAAAAAGATAATAGAAGAAATGAACAACAACAACAATTAATCCTGAAAAGCCCTTTCAGGCCCTGCTTGTGGGTTCATCCTCCTGCTCCTGCCAAAGCTGCCTTTTGGGGTGACAGATGAGAGCAGTTTTTTGAAGGGTATCCACATGGTGTGTGCTGCCTCAACAGGCACTTCCCCTCTGGGAATAAATCACCACTTTCAGTTTTTTAGCCCAGGATTTGCATCCAGGTGTTCCCATAGGTTGGAGGAGGAAGCTGAAATGGTGATCAGAAAGGGCAAGTGTTAAAGAAACAATAAATACAGACTTTTGTGGGGTCTGGCACAGGGGCCCCTGCCTGTCCCTGGCTGTTCCAGGGGCTGCCCATGGGATTTGTGCTCCACCAACCCTGTGGCAGCAGATTTCCCTCTTCCCCCAAACGGGACTCTAGAAAATCTTTTGAGAGGTCACTTGATTCATCTTGTGCTTCAGATCCCCATTTATAACATTTAGATTGCAAAACCCCTCTGAGATCATCAGGTCCAACCCTTCTCCATGGCACTGCCAAGGCCACTGCTGACCCACGTCCCCAAGTGCCACATCCTCAGGGCTTCCTAATCCTCCCAAGGATGGGGACTCCCCCTGCCCTGGGAACAGGATGTGTCTTACCCAAGAACTCTCAATCCCAAAATCAGTAGGACTATCAGGACAAAATAAAGGGGAGATGCAGGGGTTGTGTGGGGAAGGAAAGACAAGATAAACAGGACAAAAAGACCAAATAAAGATCCTGAAGAACAGATTCCAGAGAGCTCAGGGTCCACTGAGTCAGTGGTGAGGTGAAGTAAGAGCAAACAGATGCACCTGAGACACCACAGAACCCCAGCAGGATTTGGGGTGAAAGGGCCTTTAAAGCCCACCCAGTCCCAGCCCTGCCATGGGCAGGGACATCTTCCACCATCCCCAAGCCCCATCCCACCTGGCCTTTGACACTTCCAGGGATTCAGGGCAGCCCCCGCTGCTCTGGGCACCCTGTGCCAGCCAATGTTTTGCCTCTGCAGAGCCCAGTTGAGCTACAAGTTTTGGGTAGGAAAAGGTTCATTGATAGCCCCAGATCTCCTGCCATGGGCAGGAACCTCCCCTGGTGATCTCCCCCATCATCTCCTCTGCTCCAGCTGCTTCCCCTGGGAGCTGGTGATGGCTCCAGGCTCAGTTTCCCTTCCAGGCAATGATCCCACACACAATTACTGCAGGGGTTAAGAAGCCAGACAGAGCAGCTCCACATGTCACCCTCCCAGCAGCAGCTGGGGCTCCAAATAAGAAATAAAGAAGAGAAAGGAAGATGGCAATAGCTCCAGTCTGAATGCAGGGACAAGAAGCACTGAATGAATGCTCTTCTTGGTTTTTTCTTGCTGTAGCACAAGAGAAAACACCAACAGGATGATGAAGCTCCCAACCAGATGTATCAGAGGGTGTGGAACCCTCCCCTTCCCCTCCCTGAGCTTTTGGGGAAGGTTGAACAGAGCCCAGCCAGGAATGCTGGAAGTAAAAACAGCCTTGGCAGGAGCCTGGGTGTGTCCCCAGGTTCAGCCACAGCTCTTATTTCTACAAAGGCTTGGACTTCCCTATAGGATTTGGCCCCTAATCCATAGATTTGAGCCAATCCTAAACAACTCAAAGAGTCAGGGCTGCCAGAAGAGGCACTGAGCTGAAGCTCCTCTGTGATGGTGTTCACAGGGGTCTGAGGATGAGGGGAGAGATGAGGATCTGACTCCACGTCTCAGAAGGCTGATTCATTATTTTATGATATATATTATATTAAAACTATTCTAAAAGAATAGAAGAAAGGATTTCATCAGAAGGCTGGCTAAGAATTGAAAAAGTAGGAATGATAACAAAGGCTTGTGGCTCGGACAGAGTCCAAGCCAGCTGACTGTGATTGGCCATTAATTAGAAACAACCACATGAGGCCAATCCCAGATGCACCTGGTGCATTCCACAGCAGCAGATAACCATTGGTTACATTTTGTTCCTGAGGCCTCTCAGCTTCTCAGGAGGAAAAATCCTAAGGAAAGGATTTTCCATAGAATGTGTCTGTGACAGTCCAAGCACTGCACGGGTCTTGGTGCACCCAGGAGAGTGGAGAGAGCAAACAGGAGCAGCTGGGGACACAGCCAGAGCTACCAACAGGAGCTACTGCCCACCAGTGACCCCCAGTACCCGTGTGGGTGTCACTGGAGTGTCCCTGTGCCACCACACAGTTCAGAAAGTCCCCCCAAAGCCCAGTGGTGCCCACCAAGGGAGGGAGCCTGTGCAGGGTGGGCAGAGCTGCCATCACCTCCCTCTGAAGGAGCCTTCAGCTCATGCCAGGGTTACAAGGCCCAATCCCGGTGGAAGGATCCATCCCTGTCCCAGCCTGGAACACTCAGCAGCCAGGAAGCTGCCCCAGGGGAGGGTGTCCCAGTGCTGCCAGGAGCTGTTGGCACTTGACTAGCACTGAGAACCCTCTCTGGGAAGGCAGATAGCTGGGCACTGCCAGGTACCTGCCCGTGGCAGGATTTGGAGCTGAAGGCAGGAAGCTGGAGAGCCCAGAGACATCCCCAGGACTGGTGTGTGCAGGGGCTCCGTGGAGGGCCTGGAAACAAAATGGGTCTGTCACAGACATCTTTTATGGAAAACCCTTTCCTTAGGATTTTTCCTCCTGAGAAGCTGAGAGGCCTCAGGAACAAAATGTAACCAATGGTTATCTGCTGCTGTGGAATGCAACAGGTGCAGCTGGGATTGGGCTCATGTGGTTGTTTCTAATTAATGGCCAGTCACAGTCAGCTGGCTCAGACTCACTGTCCAAGCCACAAGCCTTTGTTATTCATTCTTCCTTCTTCTATTCTTAGCTAACCTTCTGATAAAATCCTTTCTTCTATTCTTTTAGTATAGTTATAATATTATATATATAATAAAATAATAAATCAAGCCTTCTGAAACATGGAGTCAGATCCTCATCTCTCCCTCATCCTCAGACCCCTGTGAACACGGTCACAGATCACTCAGTGCCAGGTGCTGGCACAGCATCACCAGGAATGCTGCTGCCTCCAAGGCTGGCACTCCCTCAGGGCTTGGAATAACATCCACCTTTCCTCCTTCTGCTTTTCTTGGCCAAATAGGGTGCAAAGATGCACCCAGCTGCCCAACAGCCCCCCGAGGGCAGAGCCAAGAGGCCGTGGGTGTTTCTTGGGGCAGGTGTGTGTGACCACCCAGTCCTGGGGCACACAGGTGCCCAGCCCAACACCTGGCAGTGCCAGCCCAGGGAGGAGACTCCATTAAACAATGCCAAAAACACTTTATTTACCAAAACCACATTAAAATACTACAAAGACTGTGCCATCCTGCCTCAGCTCACGGCTCAGGATCCCGGGGGAGGCTTGTGGAGCTCACGCAGCAGCACCAGCTTCGTGGCCAGCAGCACCTCACGGTGGCCGAGGTGGCTCCTCCTGCCATAGCGGGACAGCCTGGAGGCCTCCAGGGCCACCTCCCCGAGGAGCTGGGGACTGCCCAGCCAGGCCAGCAGGGAAGCCACCAGGCAAGAATCCCCCGTGGAACACGTCTGTGGGGAGAGCAACCAACAGCATCAGCACAGCAGGCACAGCCCAGCCCCAGCTTGGGATCACGGAATCATTCAGGTTGGGAAAACACAAAGGTCAAATCCAAACATTCCCCCAGCACTACCAAGGGCACCACTAACCCACCTCATCCACACATCTTTTAAACCCCTCCAGGGATGGTGACACCATCAAGATCAAATCCAAACATTCCCCCAGCACTAGGGATGGAGACACCACCCAGCCTGGGACACAGGGGTTATCAGCAGGAACTCAGGGAGCAGGAGCTGCACCCCAGCCCAGCGGGGACTCACCTGGTTCAGGAGCTTGCAGATATGGGCTGAATAAGCCACTTTCTTCTTCTGCGTGTGGCGGCGGAGGCAGCGCAGGCTCTGCCAGGCACATCCCTCTGCTGCCCTCGGGGGCTCGGGGAGGGCACCAGGACCCAGGGGGCCGTGGAGGGCAGGGGGTGCTGGCTCCATCGCTCAGCTCTGGGCTCACACACACCTCCTGTGGCTGCAAAACCTCTGCTGAGAGAGCCAGGCAGGGGCTGAACACACTGCTGCCCCCACCCTGTCCTTGCCAGGGCAAGAATCAGCATCAGGCAAATTGGGCATTTATAATAACACCAAAGCCATTCAGCACATTGAATAAACAAAGTCAGAAACCACCCCCTCTACAAAGCTAAACACACCAGAAAACAAAGCACAAGTAAAGCATTTTATGATTTTTTTTTTTTTTTTTTTTTTTTTTTCTTCCCAGCTCACCTCTGAGAGCTCCTCCAGCCTCGTTCACCCCCAGGAGCAGGGAGGGAGCTGGGATCTGCTGCCTTTAACCAGGGGGGATCATTGCCTGCAGCTGGGAGGGGAGGGGACCCAGGAGCTCCAGGGTGGGGATGGAGATGGAGATAGGGATGGAGACAAGGACAGGGATGGCCTCACACCTGTACCCTGTTTCCTACACTCAAACCAGCCATTCTTGCCCAAAATTCTTTTAGGTGAGGCTGTGTTTGCTCCCAGGTCCCCCCAGCCCCATTGCCTTATTTAGTATCATTAATGTAATTGGCCTCAGTGCTGGATCCGGAGGGATATTTTGTGTGCTTTATTCTGCAATATTTGGGGAGGGTTTCCAGGGTTTCACCAAGCACCAGAGTGAGCAGGGTCTGGGGGGGGCAGATCCTGACCCTGCAGGGTGGGGCCCTGGGTGGGGTTACCTGGGCACAGGATCTGCCCCCTGTCCTGGCAGGGGGTGCGAAGAACCCAATACTGGGCTGTGGGGGGGACACCCTGGGCAGCGCAGCCCCTGCTCCAGGGGCCACATTGTCCATCCGGGGGTCCCGGTTCCTCTGTCCCGCGGGTCCCGGTGCCCGTTCCCGGTGGTCCCGGTGGCCCCGGTGGTCCCAATCCCCGCCGTGCCGCGATCCCCGCCTGCAGCGCGCAGCACCCGCCGCCAGAGGGCGCTCCCGCCCCGCCCCGCCCGGGCAGCTCCGTTCCCTCTGTGGCCGCCAGGGGGCGCCGCTCGGAGCCGCCTCACGGAGCCGCCTCAGGGCCGCGGCCCCGCCCCGCCGCAGGTGACACCCACACACCCCGGCCGGGCAGCGGCGGGAGCGATTCTGACCGGGTCCTGTCCTGTCCCGTCCCGTCCCGTCCCGTCCCGTCCCGCTCCTAGCTCGGCCCCCCGGCCCGGTCCCGGCCGTCCCAGTGGCCGCCATGGCAGAGCAGGAGAGTTTGGAGTTCGGCAAAGCCGACTTCGTGCTGATGGACGCCGTCACCATGCCCGAGTTCATGGCGAACCTCCGGCTGCGGTGAGTGAGGGGCGGGCGGCGCGGCCCCTCCGCCCCGGCGCTCGGCGGGTCTCCCCCTCACACCGGCCCGCTTGGGATGGAGTGTGAGGGGGGGAGAGGGAACCGAGACCCTTCCCTGAGCCTCCTCCGCCTGCTGCCCCTCCCTGACTGAGCAAACCCGCGCAAAAGTGTGGATTTTCCTAAGAAATTAAAGAGCCTGGTAAAAGTGAGGGTGCTCAGGGTGCACCAAGCCCTGGAGGCTGCGGGGGCTCTGAGTCCCCCCTCTGGAAAATCTCCCTCGGAGCCACCTGCCTCAGTGCCCACCTCCCTCATGGGACCGTGGAATGGTTTAGGAGCGAAGGGACCTTAAGGACTTTACTTTTAGACAGCGTGTTGTTGATCTTCCCCTATATCACAGAAACACAGGGTGGGTTGGGTTGGGGAGGGACCTTAAAGCCCGTCCAGTGCCACCCCTGCCATGGCAGGGACACCTTCCACTGTCCCAGGCTGCTCCCAGCCCCAGTGTCCAACCTGGCCTTGGGCACTGCCAGGGATCCAGGGGCAGCCCCAGCTGCTCTGGGCACCCTGTCCCTCTCCCCTCTGTCGGGTTTCTCGCCTATGCTCCAAAGTTGCTTTGGAGAGAAAGAAAAAGAGCAATAAAAGTCACCAAGTCCAAGGTTGCTCCATCCCATGGGGGCATTGCAGCCGCTCGCTGGTGTAGATTTGCTGTGCTAACATTTCGTGATCTTTATGGTTTTATTTCCCTTGTAAATGGGAAAGATCCACATTTTCCTGCCTGTTCCCTCTCAAGCACAACTAAATCCTGGGCAGCACTGATAGAGGACAGCCAGGGGACCCTAAGTCTGTGGCTGCTTTTCACTTTCCGTTATAAAACATTCATGGGAGCTCCTCCTGATAAACTCTTACACCCCTGCTTGTGCAAGGATTTGATAATCGCCAAAGAGAAACCTTTGGGATAAAGATGTGACTTGCTGGCTTGTGTCCCTGCCCTGTTCTGCTCAGGTTTTTGTGCCTGTTCCTGTCCTGCCACTTGTGTTCTGGTGGGTATTGGAATCAGGCACTTGTTGGGCCCCTGGTGTTGTTGGATGCACCTGAGAGTGGCTCTGGCAATAGATGGGAGGTGGGCTAAGCTCCCTCAGCAGCCTTCAAACTATTGTGGAAGGAGAAAATGAAGCTTTTTCACACAATTGTTGCCTCCTCTGATGAAATGTGGAGGTTTTGAGACCTGACTGCTTCAGGCACTGAGTGCTTGGGAATTTCTGTGCTACACAGCTCTCCCTGTGCCCTGAGATGCTGCAGGGTGAGGGCTCAGATCCTGTGGGGTGTAATAACAACCAGCAAGACCTTATGCTTTTTTCCTTGTATATTTTGGATTTCTGTTTAGGCAGAGAGGGCGTTGATGTTTGAATGTAAGAAAATCATAATGAGAATGGTTGAGCTTTGAACGTGATTTCAGATCTAAATTAATTTTGCAGTGTGTCTAAAAGTTTAAATTTGTTTCTCATTTGTACACTCCATGACATTGTAATGGTATTAGAAATTGGTTTGCAAGCATTATCTTTGTAATTAGCAGCAAACTTGTGAGTCACAGTTTGTTCTTGGGGTTTTACTCTTTGGTTAATGTGTACTAGAAACCTAAATGAAGCATTGGAAATGGATTTATAACTTTAAAACCAACGTGGCCTGTTGGTTGCCTTTAGGAATCCATTGAGAGGTGCCTTGCAGGGGCAGACTTTGCTAATTTTGTATGAAGGGATGAGAAGAACAAGCCAGCAGTCCTGGATCCTTACAATAAATGTCCAACTTAGTTTATTTTCTTTCTCTGAGCTGTTGCTGGTGGTGCCTGAGGGTGTTGCCAGGACATCCCTGCTGTGTGTGATGTACCTTGGAGGCCTCGTTTAACTTCAGTGCTTTGGTCAAACCTGCCCAAACCCAGGCTCATCCTCTGACAACAGTTCAGACTTGAGTTCTTCTCACCTGGCTGTGAGCTCTGCCTGATCTTCAGTGTCATCTGCTGTCTGTGCTGTGGGCAGAGCAAGCTTTTGTCAAAAGCTGATTGATTCTGTTGTTTTTTCTAATCTTGGTGCTGTCATCCCCTGCCTCCAGGGCTGTCTGTGCTGGGACATTTGGGGAAGCTGATGTGAGTTTCCCAGAAGTGTGGCCTTTCAGGGAAGCTGCTGAGCTCTGTGGGGCTTTGGGTGCTGTGTTGTGGCCCTGGGCTGCCACCCCAGCCCTGCTGCTGGGTTAGACAAAATTACACAAAATTAGACAAAATTACAGCACTCAGGCAACACCTGCTGCTCACATTTTCCTGCTCTGGAGAGGGTGTAGGAGCATTGGGGGTAGGACAGTCAGGACTGACGGAGATGAGAGATCTCTGCAGCCAGGGCTGGAACTTGGGGTTCATTGCAAAGGGCCTGGGTGCAGGGCCCTGCTGGGAGCTGCCAGGCACAGCTCAGAGCAGGGCTGAGAGAAGAGAGGGGGAGAGAGGATGAGAGGGTGAGAGAGTAAGGGAGTAAAAAAGGTAAGAGAGTAAAAGCGTCAGAGCGTAAAAGGGTGAGAGAGTAAAAAGGGCAAGAGAGTGAGGTTCCCATTCCAATACAATAAATCTTCTGTGTTGAATATTCTAATTCTCACTCACCAATCCAGTCCAAGATACAAATCCTACAGCATTTCCATACAGCCTATAAGAATCATTACATAACCATACTGGGTTACATTTTAAACCCTAAAACTCCTCTTTGGGCCCCTTCTGCCAAGCTGGCAGGGTCTGCTCTGCCCCTTGGGCCTGTCTGCAAGCAGAGGGTGTTGTTCCATCCAAAGGGGATCACCTTCAGTGGCCACACCATTGTTTTCCAGTTGTTCAGTAACTGAGGGATCTCAAAGTTTGCTTTCACTGCAATCTCACTTATAGTTTCCATATTCTCAAAATCTTTTGCCAGACAATCATATTTATAAGGCTTTCCTGTTCCATCTTCCCCAACAAGAGGGTGCTTGATTCTTGCTCTGACACACAGGAAGCTGTGTGAGCCCCAGCTCAGGACCTGCTCAGGAGTTGGCTGTGTCACTGTGGTGATGGCAGAGTCCCCTTCGTGCTGAGCAGGGGAAGGAGCTGCTGCTCCTCTGTCCCTGCAGTTTACACTTGGATGGGCTCCACCCAGTCCCGTTTTCTTTCTGCCCGAGCTATTTTTGTTCAGGGTCACTGGCTGACCCAAGACGGGCTGTGCTGGATTTAGTTCCCAAGTGAGCCCAGATGTGGGTGGAATTGAAATCATACCAGTTTCAGTGCATGCAAGGATATTTCCCCAAGGATGTCTCTAGTGGGAAAAAGAGGAATGGTGAAGCTGCACTTTTCATTTGTGTAGTCTTTGAATTCAGGGGTGCTGACATGGGCTGGATGAGTTGCCTGGGTAGGTGGGTGGATGCAGTGTGAATTCACTGCCTCATTTCCCAGCCCCAGTGCTCATGCCCAGTTATTTGTAGGTTTGAGTGGTGACTCAGCAGGGATATCACTGTGTCAGTACCTTTTTGTGGCTGTGTCTTACAGCTACTTAATGCATGTTTCTTGGGACACCCAGCAGTCACTGCATGTCACCCTTTATTGTAAATAAAAGTCATCCTGTCCTTGAATTCCTTAGTCCTGAGTGTGCTGTATCCCAGTGTCTGGTTGTGATTCTTAGTCATCAGAATAATTTTTTAGAAAGAAAAGCAGGACTATGGAAATGATCTGTGTGAACTCAGTAGCTTTGTTTCTTTATAATAACATCCAAATTTGTAACAGACAATTGTTTCTGAAACTCTCATCAATCAGAATTATTAAAACAGCTGGATTTGAGTGTCAGCCATTGCCCATCATCCCTTCAATGAGTGCCTGCTCATCTCTGCACTGCTGCAGGAGTAATTGGCAATTCTAATCCTAGGACATCAGATTAATTGAAGCACTCCTTAAAATAGGGAATCCTTTTGTGTCTGGCAACTCTCAGGTATTTATCTGTAGTCAAGTGTTACCTGCAATTGGTGGGAGAATGCTCTGGACTTGCTAAAACTCTCTATTTCACTGCTTTGGATTCAGCATGACCATGGCTGTTCCATGGCAGGTGGGCTGGGATGGTGCTTGTGGAAAGGGAGTGTTGGTGTGGCCAGAGCTGCTCAGCTCTTGCAGAAATTGTGGTGTAGATGAAACTATTGAGTAAGAGAAACAGGAAACTCCACCACCTCATTTTCTTCATGCCATAGTGAAAGTTATCATTTTTAATTTGCTTCCTTGTAAGGAAGCTTATTTTTCAGAAGTGTGAAATATTCTGCTTTATCAGATGATTTCTTGTGATTTTCTTCCACTGCAAAGACCACTCACTGTTCTGTCCAGCTTGCATTTGCCTTGACAAACAAATCAAACCTCAGAGCATTAAAAGTGGGATCTGTGGAATGCCAGGAGGGAGTTCTTGAATGATCTGTTGTGCAGCCTTGGGGATTCCTTTGGCAGCCACTGCAGAGCAGCTCCTCCTCCCGGGTCTCAGGTGTGTGCCAGGACAGGCAGGTGTGACCCAGCCCCTCTGTGCCAGGCCCTGGGATCCTCTGGGGACCCTGCTGGGGCAAACCCAGCACCTCTGAGCCACTGGCAGTGGGAAAGCACCCGGGAATGCAGGGAAAAGCAGACAATTAGTGCCGAGCTTGGGGTGGTCTGATGTGAGCTGTGTGCTCATGGTGTTTGTGTGAGCAGGTGCTCCCTGACTCATCCTCCACTGAGTTCTGGTGAGTTGCTCGTTTTTCATGAGCATTGTGCAGATCCCCTCTGGAACACAACAGATCTGTGTCACTGTTATTAAAGAATTCAAGGATGTGTGAAGGGAAGGCAGTGAGAGCACCTGGTGATGTGTAATGATTGTAAAATGAATTTGGGGTTGTTTTCCTGTTCTTTTCAGTACTTCCAGCATGGAAGCAGCTGTGGAAAGCTGTACTTGCTACTCAGTGCCTGGTCATGCCAGCCCACCTGAGCCTGAGTGGTACAAAGATCTATGGGTTAATGATCCTTGCAGTTGTCTCCCTGTGCACGTGGTGACCTCTGGCCTCTTAAAGCAGCATTTCATAAAAACACAGTCCTGTTTTCACTTAAAACACACCAAAGTGGCTTTTGTAATGTTTCTCAACCATGTCACAAACCCCAGCATTTTCAGATTAAGGCAACAGGTCTAGGTCTGTATTTACTGCAGGGCCATTTGAAACATGGATAATATTTGCTATGATTATTAATAGTTTTGGCATCAAGAATCAATGCTGAAAATCAGGTTCTCCTGAGAATGTGCTGAAAGTATTTGGTGCTGAGGGAAGTGTTTGCTTTGCAGGCAGGGCTGGAGTCCTAGAAAAAGGTTGGAGCAAACTGAATGGGGAATTGGGATTTAAGTGCTGCAGAGGGATATCTCAAAGGGGTTTTCTTGAGGTTGTTGTGTGGAGGTTGTACCTTTTGGGCCTTGTCAGAAAACCCCTGTTGTTTTTCTGGATGTGGTGACTTGAGGCCATTCTTTAGGATCCTAAAATCACAGAATAGTTGGGGTTGGAAGGGACCCTAATATTCATTGGGTTCCACCCCATGTCCCTTCCACTGGAGCAGGTTCTTCAAGTCCCTGGCCTAGGACACTTCCAGGACATACTTCAAGTTCTGAAAGACCAAACTCCTGCTCTACCATTCAGTGTCCCCCAGACCTGCACACTGGGTTGTTTTCCTTTCCTTTCTCAGGTCTGGAAAAGCAAGCCCCAGTTCTGGGGTTGAACAAATGCTTTAATTTGTCTCCATCTTCAGGAAATGGGTGTCCCTATGATCCATTAGGATCAGTTCTTAGCCCAGCTGTGGGTCCATTTGATCTTGCTCAGTACCACACCCTTTCTGTTCTTCCCCTGCTGGGCCTCAGTTGCAGCTTTGGAGTGGAGGGTGCTGTCTGTATTACACTGATATTTTTACACTGACTTCTTTATCTTTTGAGCTCCATCTTAAACATTCATATTTGGGGTTGAACTTGTGGTGGGAGAGGTTTGGTTTCCCATGAGGTAATAAACTGTATTTAATCCCAGCAGAGAAATATTATGTGAATGCTTGGTTTCATTTGTGTTTTTGCTAATGAAATATTCATGCTTCATAAACAAGCTTTTCATGCCTTTAAGCCATTTTAATTTCCTCATTCTAAATAGTCATGAATATTTGAATTGTTCATGTGGTGTTGGATTAAAGAGCTGCTGGGGAGAGGCTGCTTTCTCCCTCCCTGGAGAGGGGCACCTGCCTCTGGGTGCTGCAGGACCCTCCTTCCTCTGCTCAGGCCAGCAGCAGTGGAGTCTCATCAGCCCTTTTGGCTTCCTCAGAGTTGCTCAACCTGCAGAAGCCGCCTCGTGTCACAGTTTGGAATGAATGGAATGAAAATTCCCCTTAGTCCATCAAAATTTGACTTCTGAGCTTGGCCTGGGGCCAGGCTGATCCTCAGAGGTGGAAGAGGCCATGGATCTCACTTAAAAAGCAAATCCCAACCAGAGGAGCAGCACAGGGAGAATGCAGGCAGCTTCTGGCTCCACAGGGGAAGTAACCCCACTCTTCAGCCCATGGACACCTGGAGCTGCTGCAGGGGTGCTCTGGCACTCCTGGCTGCAATTCCCATGAATTCCGAGGCTTTCCATCAGGTGCTGTCCAGCCTGGGCTTTGTTTTCCCTCCATAAGTGCTGAGTTTATCTGGTGTCACTGGGCCTTCCTTAGCACACCTGCCCTCCCTGCCTGATGAAAGCCTCCTCAAGGGAAGTTTTACAGGAGTCTTTTTATAGCAGCTGGGTGGGGAGTGTGGAATCATTTTAGCACCTGGGAGTTGAATAAAACACGAGGTCAGATTTATCAATGAGATCAGGGTGCCTTGTACTTCTAAACTCTGAGGCTGCTGATGCTGTGCCCCAGAGCTGCTGCTGCTGCCTCTGGTCCTGCCAGAGCACAGGTACCAACATTTAATTGTGGGTAGGAAGCAGCAGCCTGGGTGTCGGGTCCAGCTGTCTGTCTGTCTGTCTGTCTCTGCCCCGACACGGGTAGGGTGGTTCTTGGGTGGCACGCGTTTCAAAGGACGAGTCTGGACTCTTCAGCTTTTCAGTCTTCTGATTGTTTATTGTTTCTTATCTACAAAATTTTCTGTCTGCCCAACAGAGGTCTGATCTGCAAGCAGTCACAGGCACTCTCTGCCCACCCACGGGGCGGTCATGTCTTTTTATACTAAAATCTACGTACATGATATTTACCTTTATTTCCCAATGCTTTTCACCCATGTTAGCAAGTGCACCTTCACCATGAACCAATCCCCAAGTGCCAACATCACCACAGGAGATGGAAGACAAGAAGAAGGAAGAAGAAGGACAAGACACGCCCTGATCCCTCCATCTTGTCTCCATAACCCCCCTGTACCAAAAACCTTAAAGTCTATATTTCACCCTCTAAATGTGTCCCTTTTACACCTTTTACTCTAAAGTGATTCTCTTGTCCTCAAACTCTTGTTACTTCTGTGGATGGATCAAAATCAAGCCACCAGACACTTCTGGCAACATTCCAGGATTTTCGAGACCCCCAAGGATTCTCCTGGCATCTCTGGACATCGGGAACGATGCGCTGAGATCCCACACCTGGGGAGGGACATCCCTGGCACGTGGCATCAGCTGTGAAACAAAAACCTGACAGAATCAGTGAAGTAACCAGAACAATGAGGGATTAGCTCCAGAGAAAATGCTCTTTCTTGCATTTTTAAAAGTCTTTTTTCCTGCTGTTTACACAAAGTACATCTACAAAAGTCAGCTGGTAATTTAGGAATTCCTCAGCAGCCTTTTGGCTTTCATCCTTATTCTGCAATGCTTTTCTAGATTCTGATGAAGTGCTGTGTGTCCTGAAGCTCCTCAGAGTTGCAGGGCATCTGTTTGGGATGCTGTCAAGTGGAATCCTGTTCTGGTTTTTGGCTACCCCATGTTTGAGGTGGTTTGTGTGACCTGCATCATCTTAGCTGAAGTGATTTGTCATCACCAGCTGAAGGCTGACTCCAAGATCTGCTAAACTCCTCCAGTAAATATTTGCTAATACTTCCAACGAGTCTCATGGCCTCCTTTAGTCAAGAGCCCTTTGCATTGACTTCTGTTCAAAAATCTGCCTCTCCAGGTGCTTTACTGATCTAACACTCACTGAGCCCTTGCATTGCTTTGACTCTTTGCATTTCTTCTGGCTGAGCAGGCTTTGACACCACTTGAACTTAGGGATATTTACTTGAATTCCTTTAAAGATGCAGATCTCATGAGGTGTTTGGAGTTACATCATCTCTCTCTGCATCCCTGGGTCATGATTGCATCTTTTAATGGAATGAAGGAATTCTGAGAGGAGGAGAGGGACACAGATGTCTGCACATAGTTTTGCCTGTAAGTGTGAAATATGGGGAGCTGTGTGTCCTCTGGTGGCAAATGCTCATTTCCAGTTCTCTGAAACAAAATTACAATTTGTAAAGAGGATTTGTTTCTTTAAGGGCTTTTCTGGTGAGATGTGATGAGGTCTCAGCTCCCAGTGCTGCTGTCACATGCTGATGTTCCTGTATTAGACCAGGTGTAAAAGTGTTCAGTTGTGTTTTCAAGTTCTGAAAGAACAGTCTGGCTGTGAGGCTGTTCTGTCTTTGAGAGTGAAAAAGGGGCATTAGATAGACTTAACTTTTTTGAAAATACTTCACTTTTCTTCAAATCTAAGCCATTAAACTGTTCCTGAGATACCTTCTGTCTCTGGCTAGGAATGAGGTTGTTCTGGTCTCTGAGTTGTGTGTGTGACAGCAGCACCCAGAGCAGTTCCTTTGGTGGTGGTTCAGGTGGACAGCAGATACTCTCCTGTCAGGGCCCAGCTGAGGAAGGAGCAGGGGGATGTCTTGAAAGACCTTTTAAATAAAAGAGTTGTTACTGATAAGCCAGAGGACCCAACTCTGTCATCACTGAGGGCTCAACCTCTCAGGTTCAGCAGCAGAACTGACTGGGGCATAACAAACCTGCTCCTGCTCTAATTCTTGGTGGTGGTGGTATTTTCCATTCTGCCCCCAACAGTTTCTGAGCATTTTTCTGTGCACACTTCAAAATTTCTCCTTGAAAACAGTCCTGGAGTGTTTGTTCATCAGCTCTGTCCTGTCCTGCTGGAGCATTTTGCAGCCCATGTTTCCTGCTGGGCTGCTGCTGACCTTCCCTTCTGGGTTTAGAAGTTGGCAGTGATCTGCCCTCTGCTGCCACTTACCCAGCAACACTTCAGAGGAGTTTCTGTGTGGCTGCTGGGCTGCTCTGACCCAGAGCTTTATTTCCAGAAAAATGTACCATTGGGTGAAAATATGGCATTCAAGCAGTTCTGTGTCCCTGGGCAGCCAGGGACCTGCCATGGTGTCATTTCTCAACCTTGGATGGCTTTTGCTCTACTCTGGCATGGCTTTGGCTCCCACTGTCCCTCCAAGAAGTGCTGTCCCACCTGACCTTCCCTTCTCCTGCCAGCTTCCCATATTTCTGTACCTGCAGTACCCTCCAGGTCACCATGGGTGACTCCTCTCTCCCCTTTCAGTCCCTTCTGTGTGCAGCTGAGCAGCTCTGCTGGCCTCCCCCTTGCTGCTGCTGTCCCTTCAGCTCCCCAGTGTCCCCCTGATCCTGGGCTGATCTCCCCAGCCTTGCCCTGGCTGTCAGTGGAGTTCCCTGGGGCTGGGCTGAGTGAGCTCCTTTGGACAGCAGTTCCCTTGTTCCACCTGTGCTCTTGGGCTTGGTCCTTCCTGGGCCTTTGCAGCCCAAGTCAGGTGTTGGTATTCATACCCCTGTGGTGGGTCAGGCCCAAGCCTGAGCCATGCACAGAGCCCAGTCTTGCCCAGACTCACCTCACACTGATTTTTGTGCTCATTCCTTCTCCTTGGCAAACCCCCTTTCCCACAGAGCTTGTTCAGAGTTATCTCCAAAGGTTGCTTTTGCTCTCAGCTCCATCTCCTTCACCAGCTCAGAGCACAGCTCATCTCCTCCCTGTGTTTACAGTTTCTCCAGCAGCACTGATCTGTGCCATGTCTGTTTGAGAGCTTCCTGACCACCATTCCTGTGCTTTTCCTGCAGTTGCTCCTTTTGGCATGCAAGAAACACCAAATAACTTCCAGCAAAGACACTGCCTCCTCCTTCCCTGTGTCATTTATGGAGCCCACACAAAGTGTGCCATGGTTGGGGGTGCTGCACTCACTGATTATTGTGTTCATCTGCTCAAGTCATTTCCTGGCTCCATCTGGATCCCAGCCTGTTGGAATTCTTTTCCTCTTGGGTCTGGACAGAGCCTGCCCCAATGTTATCCTGCTGGAGGTTGTTCAGGTAGAAAATTCTCTGATCAGAGTACCTTGATATGTTCCTGTTTAAGGTTGATGTAACTTGGGAAGCCTGAAGGCTCATTGCATCTCCCTGGAATGGAAACTGGAGATTTGTGGCAGGACTCTGCAGTATGTGGGGTGGGGTGTGCTGCTGGGCTGGTGTGCTCTTTGGGGTGCTGGCTTAGCTCCATCTCCAGGCACAAAGGATTTTTGCCCTTGCCTCTGAATCTTTATCCACATCAAGCCAACTCAAGCCGTGTTTCACTGGAAGTTCTGACAGCCTTTGAATAAATCCCTTTATTCTGGGGCCCCTAACAAGAAGGTTTTCTGTCCCATTCTGATGCAGAGCAGTTGTGCATGGCTACTCCTTACATGAATTATGCTTTGAGGCACCAGCTGAAACTTTCAGAAAAGGTTCCCTTTCAGTATCTGCCTCCCATTACAGCATCAGTGCCTTCATCATTGCCCTGGGCTTTGTTTCTGGTGCCCAGGACAAACAGCAGGGCAGCTGAAGGGAGCTCCAGCACTTCCCTGCCCAGGGAGCTCAACAGCCAGGCAGGAATGAGAACCCATCTGTTAACAGCTCCTGGATGGCAGCAAAGGCTGTCTCACCATGAATAGCAAAGAAAAACAAACCTGAAACAAAAAATCCCCTTTCCCACTGCAGGAACAGCCCAGCTTTCTTTGGGGAGAGCTCCTCCATGGCATTTGGAGGGGTAAAAACCACAGTGGCTGTGAAAGCCTTCACACCATGGCCATCGGGGGTACAATGAAGCTTTCATTCATTCTCCACAGCACATGGCTGAGATGTTTACACTCAAACTTCTGCTGTCCTTCAGATTGCTACACTGGGGTGTAGATTATTACTAAATAGATTATTTTACAAGAATGAATGATAAAGTGAATTTCACCTTCAAAAGAAAACTCCAGCTCTGGTTCCTTGAAGGCTTCCCCTGCCCTGCAGTGTTTATAAAGGAACTGGATATGGAGTTTATAAACTTCCAAGGCAGGAAATGGTGCCTTCCACTGCTCCTCAATACCAGCTTCTTTGTGTGGTGCTGCTTCTTGATCCCGGGTGTGAAAACCTGGGGAGCGAATGAAAACAGGCTCAGAGAGCTGTAAATCCATTTTAGGCCCCAGAAGAATCCCAGAACTCCAGAGCTGGAGCACTGGAGTCTTCAAATGAACTTGCTTAGAAAAATTGTTGCCCCTGCACCCTGCAGAGAATGTCCTCCCTTGTTTGCCTCTCAGACTGTGCTGCTTTTCCTTGTGCTTCCAGAAGAACCCCAGATTCTTTTAAAGCTGGATGTAAACACCTCCTTGGAACAGTAGCTGTTAAACTTTGTTGAAAAGTGCTTAGCAATGACAAAAAAATGTTATTTCCGAAAGGATCTCTGTAGCACTGAAGGGTTTTTTTTTGCAAATGAAAGTCCAAATTTACCGCAAAAATGTCCCTGTAACCTCTTATAATTCAAAACATATTCCTTGCTTTTCAAAAGCACAGGCAAATTACCAGGGAGCCTTTCTAAAATAAGCCTGAGGTTGGATGTTTGACTTTGTGGACAGTGCTGCTTGATAATCAGCGTTTCCTTTTTGGAGTTTGCCTGTGTCACAGTCAGAAAGGAGCTTTGCTCTGTGTGGTTTGTGACCTGTTCCAGGTGAGGAGAACACCAGCCACGCCTGTGCTGCAGTGCTGGGATAGAAACAGCAGCATCCCTTTCCCTTATGCTCCTGAGAAATGCAGCATTTGTGTCTCCAGCAAAACAAGCAATGGAAATCTTCTCTTTGTTCTTCTTTTTTGGGCCATGCTGCATCCTGGCTTTCAAAGATGCAGACATTCCTGAGCTAGACCTCTCCAGGGTCTGGCAGCTGCTTCTCTGACTCCGTGTTGGTTACAGAACTCAAAGCCCTCTGAGGAAAGGCCAGGGAAAAGCAGATCCTTGTGAAGGGTAAAGCTCCTAAACCTGCTCTGAAACCCTGAGAGCTGGGCTTGGTGGGAAACTGAAGGAAACCTAAACAGTTTTGAAATGATTGGGAATATTTGGCTTCATTTTCCCAATCAGTCGATAGAAAACATGTTTTCCATTAAGAACTTACATTTTTGGAGACTTAAAGGGGAGCTGCTTATTGTCAAAACAAGTCTTGTTTTTCACCAAATATCTTGGCTGCCTGGTTTGATTTTTGGTGCTGTCCCTGCAGCAGGGTGGGGGAGCTGGTGGCTGTCACCTGGAATGCTGGAACCATGGGTGCTTGTGCCCTGAGGAGCAGTGCCAGGCTCCAGCTGGCTCCAGGAGTGGGAAAGCCAGGAAAGAGTGATGGGGGACACCCATCTCCTTAAAGATGCCACATGGATCATGTCCTGCCATGCAGGAAACCTCAAACCCCCAATCTTTCATGAACCTAAAGGATGCCTGGTTGTTTCTGTCCTGCTTTTCCCCTGGGTTTCTGGATCTTGGGTGCTCTCATGGAGCAGCCAAGGTGGCACCTGCTGCTCTCTGGATGAGCTGTTGGAGCAGGAAGAGGTTCAGTGTTCCAGGGCTGCTCTGAGGGGATGATGTGGGTTTGGGGCTCTGCTCTCACCACAGGCTGTGATTGGCTGCAGGGCCAGCTCAGATGTGTTGCTACTGAATTTAGGGAGAAATCTTGTGTCAATCTTGGTCTTCTCGCAGGAGTTCTATCCACAACTGATTGGTGATTGGCTGCTCAGCTGCTTTCCTGAGAGGCTCTTTAGCAAAGTTAGAGCACATCCAGTGCAGGTGGACAGATCACTTCTTCTAGTGGACAAACAAAAATGTGTTGTGTTGTAAACTTTGTAGTTGAATCATGGAAACTGTAAAATTGGGACATAATATTTCAAAATGTTCAACTCCATCTGATGCATTTTAACCTTCTGCCTTTCCCATATTATCCTTGTACCTAGGAGAGAATAACAGAAGTTAAATGCAGTAAACTTGATGGATTTTGAAGCCATTCTGTGGCACCTTGACCAAATGAAAGGAATCATTATCTAGGGTTACATTTATTAATCCACAATAAATCACAGGAGGGATAAGTGAACAGGTTCTTACAGAAGGACTGGCTTGGTCAGTGTCAGGTTTATGTTGTACAAGGGATGTGGAAAGCTCAAACAGTTAAGCAGTCGTAGTCAGATATTTCTTGGGAGTTTTTTTGGGATTTTTGGTTGGTTTTTTTTATTTTGTTTTGTTTGTTTGTTTGTTTTTTTAATCAAGACACCTTTGCTGCCTTGTTTGAAGGCTCCTCTTTACCTGTCCCTGGTTATGTGACACAAATCTTGTGCTGGCAGTAATTCCCACAGCACCTTCCCATCATTTGGGCTGTGACAAAGGATGTTTCACCTCAAGTGCAAAATTCTCTCGTGTCTTGATGGGCAGGGTAAGCCCCAGAACCAATCTGGGAAAGCTTTCAGGGGAAAATATCCCCACCTCCTGCCTTTCATATATGGATGCACTGGCTGGACTTGTTTAAGACAAAGGAGCAGCCTCTGTTTATCCTAATGAGGGACTTGATGTGGAAACTGATAGCACTGATGGCCAGATCCCAAATAATTTGTGTGTAGGAAAATTGCCCAATTGTGGCATCTGCTCCTCTGTGGGTGTCACGTGGAGAGTGGGAGCCTTTGATTCATTCCCTGAGTAGCAGAGTGCAATGGATATTTTGCAAACTAAAAGTTTCTATCATTGAAGACAGAGATTTCTTTGTGTTTTGACCTGGGTTTTGATACTCTTTGTACCCTCCACTGCCACCAGTGCCAAACAGTTTCTTTTTTTCATTGGAGGAGAAAGCAACTTGGGAAAACATCCTATGCCATATCAGCTACAAACCATCCATTTATCCATGAGGACAGGAGAGGAGCAGTGTGAGGGAGCAGCACTGGCAAGTGCAAGCATTCCCTGGTTTTGTTCTGCTCTCTGATGTTTAAACCTTTCAGATATTCTGTGGTTGTTTCCAACTTCACAGTGATGAAAGCTAAAACCCATAATAAGGGTGAGGACAGTTGTATTCTTTTTATTCTAACAGGGTGTATTTTAAGAAAAAACAAGAGTTATTATGATACACGTGGAATAAACCACAAGTGGTGAAATTTATTTCTCAGACTTGTTTTTCCATCCCTTCTCAGTGTTGCTGCTGCCACTGTCCCCTTGGGTTGTCTGGGATTAACTTCTGCTGCCATGGAGTTTCCACACCAAGGATTTTGACTTTGGAGTTGCATCTTTCACTCAGAGGGGAAAAGTGGAGTAGTTTTCATGGAGTTTTCATTCAGTCTCATGGAAATTTTGAATGAACACTGAGAAAGTAATGGCAGCAGATGGATTTTTATGAGTGGGGAATGTCAGAATTGCCTTCCACAGGAACTGCATTGCCACACAAGAGCTGAGGGGTTTCAGGGGGGATGTCCCTGCCCTTGGGTGCTTTCAGGTGCTGCTGTTCATGCCTGGGAACTGATTTGGCTGGCAAAAGGACCTTTTGCTTCTCTGCTCACGATCCACAAGTGCCTTCCAGGGTGGGAGCTGGTGGCACAAGGTGACACTGGGGGTCCTGCTGGCCTGGGGGGGACAGACCTTCCTCAGCATTCGACTCCCACTGATCCCCTCCCTTCTCCTGCCTGTCCCGTTAGAGAGCTTACAGGAGGTTTCAATGGACACCTTTTGTGAGCTGTTTTATCCCAGAATGTTTAGGGGTTGGAAGGGATCATTTAGTCCCACGGTGGGCAGGAGCCCTTCCCACTCGGCCCAGGTTGCCCAAGGCCTCATCCAGCCTGGCCTTGAACAATTCCAGAGTTGGGGCATCCACAATTTCCCTGGGTAACCTGTTCCAGTGTATCATTATCCTCAAATTTCTTCCTAATATCTAATCTGACCTTCTGTTTTTCCAATTTGACCCATTCTGCCTTGCCCTGTGTCTGCAGTTCATGGCAGAGTCCCTCTCCAGGTTCCCAGTGGCCCCTGCAGGCCCTGGAAGGAGCTGTGAGGTCCCCACAGCCGTCCCTTCCCAGGCCCTGCTCGTGTTAATTGTGGGAGAGTTTCCTTTCCTTGGGGGCTGAGGGGCCCAGCTCTCAGCCAGCTCCTCTGGGAGCCACAGAGACCCAACAGCCCCCCAGTGCCAGCCTTGCTGTGCTCTTCACTCTCTAATTATGCTCACTTTTCAATTAATCACTTTCTGCTGCTGCTGGATGCCTCTGCAGTGTTTGCCACTCATTGGCTTTGGGGGTTTCACATTTGCAGAATGGAACTGGCCTCTCTTTCTTGTTAGATTTGCCTTAAATTACATCACAGAGAGGTTAAAATAGCAATAAAAACCATTTCCTATTAAGTGGATATTATCTTGTCTCGCTCTGCCTTGCTTTCTTGCTAAGTATATCATGGGATCTCATGAAAACTCATTTGTTAGATCACACTTGTGGAGATACCTTGGGTGCTTTGTTCCTCTAATTCCAAATATAACTATCCTGTGATCTTAATCAACATTTGCTTTAACATTTCCCAGCTGGAAATTAACTCCCTGGCAAATTTGGCCAACACCAGTGGCAACTTGAAGGTGGCTTTTGTTTGGTTATGAGCTCAGTTCCTTGTTTTCTGTGCACAGATATGGCTGTGGTAGGGCAGCACTTTGGGATTTCCTCCAAAGGTGACTCAGTTTGCCAGATCCACCTACAGCAAAAATAAACCAGGCCATTCCAGTGAGTGTTGTTTAGGCTACTGAATATTGTATCAGTAGTCAGTTGTGAAAAACACCAATCACTTGTTTTGAAAAGTTTAAAAGTTTCATAGTAATAAAATGGTTATAAAAATAGTGATACAATTAGAGTAATGATAATTTGGACAAATTGAATTAGGACAATATGAGACAATAAATACAAAGAGTTACAGACAGTCCGGGTGCCTTTTCTGGCAGCACCAAAAAAGGACCCCCGTTAACAAAGGATTAACCCTTAAAAGCAACAGCCTGTTGCATATTCATACACCTCATACATGATGCATAAATTCCATTCAAACACAGGATTCTGTCTGCTCAGTCTCAGCTTCTTCCTCTGAATCCTGACAGTGCCTTCGAGGCTGGAAGAAGTTCATTTCTTCTGATAATGGAGCAAGAAATTCTAATTCTCTGAAAGATTCAGGTGTCCTGTGGCTGCTATCTCAGTGTGAGTCCTTTCTTTAAAAAAAGTATCTTACACAGCATCGTTTCTATTTTAACAATTTTGATAACCTAAAACTGTATTTAACACAGTACTTAAGAGAATTAATACAGCATCACTTTCTAACACAACACATATAATATTCATTTGAATATTTGTGAAAAGCCAATCATAAAATACATGCATTTTTCACACTGTGGTAGGGGAGCACTTTGGGATTTCCTCCAAAGGTGACTCAGTTTGCCAGATCCACCTATAGCAAAAATAAACCAGGCCATTCCAGTGTGTGTTGTTTAGAAAGTCAGTGAACTTTCTCTGGTAGCCTCTGTGGTTTTTAGTTTGTGTTTGTTCCCCCATTTGTCCACCAAAGAATATCAAAGTCTTCCCTTCATGGTTTTGCTCCCCCCCTGCCCTCCAGTCTGCCTTGGTTTTGTAACTGGGAGTGGAAATTGCCCAAGGTCACCTTTGAGAAGACAACTCAGTGACTGCTGCCAGTCCTGTGCTCCTGGCTGGTTTCTGTGGATCTGTGCTGGCAGCAGCCCGTGGCAGTCCCGCTGGATAATGAGCGTTCATTTCCTAGATAGTGCCGCCTTATCTCCATCCACTTCAGGGAGAGTTTCGCCTTGCAAAACCTCAGCGCGGCTTGTGGGTGGTAAACTGATGGGATGGGCCTGAGAGAACGGGGAAACGCTCCCAGCCTGGAATCTGTGTGGATTCCCAGAGACAGAACTGCTCTGACCAGGGGTGGACAGCTGTCCCCCAGCTAATTAGCACTGCCACCTCCTCTGAGAGAGACAGAGGGGAGGCAAAGCTCCTCATGCCGTATCCAAAGCAAGATCTTCTTGGAGAAACTTCATCATGGGTAGCAGCATCTGCAGTTGGGCTTGGGGTGGCAGCTCTCAAATGCTGCCGTGATGAATTTTACACAACTGGAATCTTGAAAAGATTTGGAGCTGCATTTTTTACACTCTTTCCCCATTCTTTGCTATTCTCCAGCATTTTGTTGCTGACATCTTTGTCCACCGGGCTCTGGTCCTTTTTAAACAGGAGCCAGGAGCTGTTGCTTTGCTGTGTCTGTATCGTGGGTGTTTACGGAATTCCTTTTGAAATAAATGACAAGTTAAATGGAAGACAGTTGTCTCCACTTATGGATTCTGTGAGTGCAGTTAACACTTGGATCTAAACAGAAGTGTGAGCTATGCATTTCCCAGGATGACATTGTCCTGATTATGGTGCTTCTTTTGCTTTAAATCCCTCCACCCCTCATTTACAGAGTCACTTCCTAATATTTACAGATATTACTTCCTAACAGGAGATTGTTATCAATGCTTTAGTGCCCCCTCAGGGCTGCAGCAACAGGGTCACCTAACTGGGTTCATTCCTCCCAATTTAAATTCCTTCTGTCGAAACAGGAATAATTCCTTGGACAGGGAAGTGTTTCTAGCAGGGTCCCACCTGCCTGGCGGTGCTGCAGCTCCCCTGGATTGCGGTGATTTATTAAAAAATATGGATATGGATCCAGTACTGATATCCAACCGTGACAGACAAAAACTCTCCAACAGTTTAAAGTTAGAAAGTGTTTGTTTATTGTGGGGTAACTCCCAAATACACACTGCAATTTACAGGTGATCACAGAGTCCTTTTATCTATACAGGTATTGAATACCCAAAATGCAAATGCACATTCATAACTTTGGTACATTCCATTCCCCATATGGATATTGATCTAGTAGTGATATCCAACTGTGACAGACAAAAACTGTTTAACAGTTTAGAGTCAGAAAGTGTTTGTTTATTGTGGGATAACTCCCAAATACACACTGTGATTTACAGGTGATCACAGAGTCCTTTTATCTGTACAGGTATTGAATACCCAAAATACAAATGCATATTCATAACTTTGGTACATCCCATTTCCATGGTAATTAGTTCAAAAGCCATTCATTAAGCATGAGTGCTTTATTCCTTGACATGGGTCGGTGGTCCCTTTCATGGGGAGGGGTCCCAACATGAGGAAGTAACTGAAGTCTTCCTCGTTCTGACCTTTCTGCCTTTTCAATGCAAACATGACAAATGAACCCTTGGTAGAACTCCCATTCCCCATCTTCAATTGGTTTCAGAACAGAGGAGGCCACAATTGTCTTATGTTCCCAAAAGCCATTTATCAGTTTCTGTATTCTTCATTACGAACCCAGCTAACCAAACATTTTACTGACCAGCAATCAATTATTAGTTAACTACTAACTACTAACTCTTAACTTCATCAAGGCCTGCCCATTTATTTTAATTAACTCCAATAAAGCTTATCTCTAACTAAAATCTTAGCTCCTCTAAAATCTCTAAATTCCTTAAAGTTTATTATGTCTCAGCGGCGGTGGTGTCCCGGGGAGGGAGGAGCTCTGAAGCCCGGGGATTGAGTTTGACTCCACCCTCGTGTGAAAAATGCATGTATTTTATGATTGGCTTTTCACAAATATTCAAATGAATATTATAGGTGTTGTGTTAGAAAGTGATGCTGTATTAATTCTCTTAAGTACTGTGTTAAATATAGTTTTAGGTTATAAAAATGTTAAAATAGAAACGATGCTATGTAGGATACTTTTTTTAAAGAAAGGACTCACAGTGAGATAGCAGCCACAGGACACCTGAATCTTTCAGAGAATTAGAATTTCTTGCTCCATTATCAGAAGAAATGAACTTCTTCCTGCCTCGAAGGCACTGTCAGGATTCAGAGGAAGAAGCTGATGATGACCAGACAGAATCCTGTGTTTGAATGGAATTTATACATCGTGTATGAGGTGTATGAATATGCAACAGGCTGTTGCTTTTAAGGGTTAATCCTTTGTTAACGTGGGTCCTTTTTTGGTGCTGCCCAGAAAAAGGCACCCGGACTGTCTGTAACTCTTTGTATTTATTGTCTCATATTGTCCTAATTCAATTTGTCCAAATTATTATTACTCTAATTGTATTACTATTTTAGAACCATTTTATTCCTATGAAACTTTCAGACTTTTCAAACAAGTGATTGGCGTTTCTGACCCCTGGAAGCTCGGCTCTGCCCTTCCCTTCCCTGGCAGGGCGGGCTCGTTGTGTAACTCCTGCAGCAGAGCCGGCTCCGGGCTCCGGGCAGTGATTAATCAGGGAAACATCTAACGGCCTTAAATGGCAGCAAATTTATTTTGGCAGGTGGAGACTGAGAAAGTCCCTGCTGCCACGGAGGGAGTGCTGCTCTGGAGTGCTCAGATCACATTTTGTTTGCCCTAACTCTTTCTCCAGTCTCAAACTTTACCACGGCCCTGAAATCCCATTTTGACACATCTTTGTGCCCTGGTTCTTACCCAGCTCAGAATATGGGGTGACATTTTCCCAGCCCCTCACTGAACAGCAGAAGTACCCCTGCTTCTTGGCCCAGACAATGCACCTGTGGCTAAGGGGTGGAGTGTCCCTGTGCAGTGCATTGGGGACAGCCACAGCTGAGGGTCAGGTTTGTCTTTCCAGCCCTCAGGAGCTGGCACTGCACATGATCCCAGATCTCCTCGGGGAGCCTGGGCAGGATGAGCTCATGTACCAGCCCGCCAGACTGAATATTTCAAATATTCTTCTTTCTGAAGGTGAATAGGTAACTGGGTTCACCTGAGAGAGTTCTTTAGGAGAGCCCTGGATTAAGATTGGGTTTTAGATTGAGTGAGACAATAACCCACCTTTAAAAGATCCTTGATAAACCAGTGATAAGGAAGGATTGATTACTCTGAAAATTTTCCTAACACTCAATATGTGAATTACTTATTCAAAAGCTCCAAATTCTCAGCCTTTTTTCTCTGTATATTTTGAATTGGAATTTAGTTTTTACTTGAGACGTTTGCTGGAATTTTTCTTTTTAAATCTCCTTGCTGGCCAATACGAGTTTTGTTGATGTACCCATAAATTTCATGGAAGTTTGTTTATTTTACTGAGGCTCTGTTCAGGGCAGAAAGTACATACCCAAACATAAATTTTATATGCTCTAGAAAACTTCCAACCTCTCTTTGAGATTGCAATGGCTAGGTAGGACTAAAAATGGCTGTTTCTATCTTGTTGCTATTGCTTGAGATGTCTGTGGCCTGCACTGGCTGTGGTTATGTGGTTATTAATTCCTCAACCAATTCTCTCTTTGCCAGCAGCAGGTACTGGGTGTTGTTTGCCTCCAACCCTGTGCTAAAGCAAAGGCATCAGCAGGCAGGAGCTGCACACCACCAAAAACCCTGAGCTGGTGTTTGCCTTTAAAAAACTCAACAGCACAGATTCGAGACAGTGAATCTCTGCACACAGACGAGCTGTTAGTCTGGCAGGATGTAATTCCATTTTCCTGAGTAGTTTGATTTCCTTTTGGCCTGTCTGTGCTTCAGCTCCTCACTGCTCTTGTGCTGAATTGGTGTTGACTCTAAGGTAGATTTCTGAGTAATTCAAGCCAAGGATATTTGTGAAAAGATTGTGATTTGCTTTTATCTATAGCAAATGCAGGCTATCAAGAGAACTTGTAAATGCTAAACTTGTAGGCCCATCTGCACATAATTTTCCAAGTCACATTTTATGGCTGCACATGGTGGCTACAGCTCCTGGTGCAGAGAAGCAGCTGGCAGACACCATTCCTTGCTTTTTAATGGGCTCTGAAGGCACAACACACGTCTGACACAGCCCAGAGGCTGCCATGGCTTAAGAGTTCATTCAGTTTACTTAAAATCTTAAGGCAAGTCTAATTTCAGGCATGTTGTTCCTCAGAAAGCTTTTGTTAGTTTGGCTGCTGGCCACATTATGTAAGATATAATTATTTGGCCTCAAAGCAGTGGTTTCAGCAAGGGAACAGTGTGAAGCTGGCTGTGGGCTGTGTTGTGGCTGCACATCCATTCCAAGTGGCACAGGTGAGGTGTGCCCACAGAGGCTCCTTGGTGCCTGTATCCTCTTCCCCTGCAGGTGCCTGTGGCTGAGGCAGATCAGAAAACACCCAGCAAAACCTTCTCTGTCCATGTTTTCTGAGGGGCTTTGTGGCTGCAGCTGGGAGCTCCCATGCAACTCTTCTTCTCTGGACGTGCTCCAAGGGGTGCCACAGCCAGGGCTGACCCCAGAGCAGCCCCTGGGGAAGGCTTTGGGGGCCTTTGCCACCCTTTTTGTCTGGATCTGAGCAGAGCTGTGCCCACAGAATCAGGCACTCTGGTTCTGCTGGCACAGCAGCCACAGCTGAGGTGTTTTTAAATCTGTTTTCCTGATATTGAAAAGAATTATTAGGAACCTCCTTAAATTCCCTTTAACCAGCTACTTCATTTTCCTTGGATTTTTTTTCCTTTGCCCTAGATGGAGTCAGTGGAGGCAGTCAGGAATAATGTGTGTGGGGTTGACAGGCCATGTTCTGTCACACACAGCTTTCCTTTGAGATGACCTTTAGGCCTTGTATTAGTTGCATTTCCATTTAGGGAATCCTTGGGCTATTGGATATTATTGTGGAGGGGGAAAGCTGAGATAGAATCAGAATTTTCAGTGTTTGTTTTCTGATAGTAAATTGCCTTCTTGCGTGTCATCCAAGAGTTCACACATCAGTACTCCAAACTGGGCTGCTCTCAGAGGTGGCAGCAGCAGCAGCAGCAGCAGCTCTTGGGCTGAGGAGCTGTGTGGGGCAGAGCAGGGCCCCCCTGAGCACAGGGACACAGGAATGGTGCCCTGCTCGGGCTCTGGAGGAGGCAGGTCCCTGTTGGGTCATTCTGTCCCTCTCCCTCAAACGTGGAACTCTGGGACACCAGAGCTTGGCAGTGCTTGTCGGTGCAACTCTGAGTTTCACTTTGGAGTCTAATCCTGTTTTGGAAACTCACTTCCCTTTCCTCCTCTTGTGCCATTTTATGATTTAGATGCACTGTTCTCGTGGTGTTTCACTACTGTGTTGAGCATAAACTGTGGCTTCCTCTGAGCTCTCCAGCATCCACATCCATGAACAGGGATGGTCCTGGGGCTCAGTGCTGCCCTCCCTGCAGCTCCACTCAGACAACCCCTCCTGCTCCTGCTCCTTCCTCCCTGGCTCTCCTGGCAGGAGCAATCCTGGGGGATGCTCTGGCACAAAGATTCCTCTGTCCTAACAGCTAAGAACAGTCCTGCATTCCTGTTCAATACCTGAGGGAGCGTTTGAAGCCTCTCAGTCCTAAGACAAAGCAGGGGATGTTACCAGCAGTGCAGCAATTTACTTGCTTTAAAGTCTTTTTCCTGTCTAAAGCTTTTATGACTCTGGGATGTGGCATCAGCTCTCATCTTGGGGAAGCTCAGATTAGTGTGATGTGGTCTAAATACTTGTCATGTATTTACTACTGCTTTATCAGGTACTGAAGGGATGAACCAAGCCAGTGCCTGCTGACAGACCACCTTGGCCAAAGTGGCAGAGGGGTTAATTTTCCAAGTCCCATCTGTTTACTGAAGGTACCAGCCTGACACTTGTTTTGCAGTGGAGGAAGGTGCAGGTCTTTCTGCTGTAGGGTTTTGCAGTCACAAGTCACTGAATCTGGTTGACAGCTGTTTTTATTCTCTTCATTTCTTTCAGATCTGCACAGAATGCTTGTGCTCTTAACGTCCCAGTTTTTGCTGTGATTCTATGAGTGCCAGCTGTGAGGGAGGCACTGCTGTAATTGCAGCTCTGCCTGGGAGTGCCAGCACCTTGTGTCCTGCTGCTCTTCAGACCTCTCTGTTTGGATGCCTCTGAATGATCCCTCAATAGCTGAAATAATACCTTGATCCCAGAGCCAGTGGTGCTGCCAGAAATGCCTCTTGCTGGCCTGGCCAGCCCTGTGTCACAGCTGATAAATAACCTGTCCTGGTGCTCCCAAACTGCCCTTCCCGTGCCTGTTCCCTCTGCTGGGGTGGGTACAAACCATGGGTTCATGGTGGGAGCACCAGCACAGACAGCTGCCCAAATTCTGCCTGACAGGGGCTGAAATCCTGGCCTAGCTGGACTTCTCTCCTCATTGCTCTCAGCTGTGGTGTGAAGACAATTGTCTCCCACCATTTTCCCTCTTTTTGTTTTTTCTTTTCCTTTTAATTGAGCTTGGGCACAATGTGAGAGAGAGGGGGCCACGAACCAATTCAGGGTTCAAGAAGCAGCAATAAAAGTGCTATTATGAATGAGCAATGGCTTGTAAAGGGCTCCAATGTGCTAATGTAGGTTACTGGGTTGATACCATTGCTTTAATAACGGTTCTTTAGGCTGGGTAGATGTTTTGACAGCCCTTTCAGCTTGACTGTGAGGCGTTGGTCCCTTGTGAATTTTGGATTCTTTCTTGAGGTCGCTTTTCCAGTTGCAGAACCTGTGTAATAACACTGGGCTGCAGAGCACACTGCTGTTCTGATCAAACTGGGACGATCCCAGCCTCAGTAATTGCAGTGCTGTTGATGTAATTATCACCCAACAAGCTGTAATTTGAAAATGGGCCCCACTGCTTGGCCTATGTGGTGCTGTAGTTTGGAAGCTTTTAAAATCCTGATCCCTTTGTTTTGTTACATGCTGCTTCTATCTGAGCAGCCTGTGCTGAACACCTCCCACGTGCCCTTTGCCTTGTAATTACACATTTCCAAACAATCGATGCCGTGGGGGAGGTGCAGCAGGAGGCTGTGTTTAAATAAGCAGTCCTGCACTCGCTGCAGGTTCTGCACGTGCCAGAGGCTGTGTGCTGGCTCGTGTCTCAGCTTTGTGAACTGCTGTCCCAGCTCTGGGGAGTTCCCTATGCAGGGAACAGAAGGAAGGACTGCCTGATACCTTTGGAGACACAAATGTTGCACAGCCAGGGCAGCGTCACCTTGTTGCTCATACCAGAGCATCTAGGTACCTGTTCTCCCAGGTCTCTTTGGAAACAGGGTTCAAACAGGTGATCAGGAGCAGAACAATCTGAACCCACCCAGTTAAACCAGGGATACGGGTCCTGCCCTGGTTTGGAAGCCATGATCAGTATGTGAGGAGGAAATAACTGATCAAAAAAGAACCCAGATTTCTTCAGGTCCTCCTGATTCATGGAGGTGATGGTTTATGTGAGGAGGCAATAACTGATCAAAAAGGATCTCAGATTTCTGCAGCTCCCCCTGGTTCATGGAGCTGATGGTTTATGTGAGGAGGAAATAACTGATCAAAAAAGAACCCAGATTTCTTCAGGTCCTCCTGGTTCATGGAGGTGATGGTTTATGTGAGGAGGCAATAACTCAGTATGCGAGGAGGCAATAACTGATCAAAAAAGAACCCAGATTTCTGCAGCTCCCCCTGGTTCATGGAGCTGATGGTTTATGCTGTGTGTGTTTGGAAATTAAATGGTGCTTTAGATTCTCAGTAACACCTGGCTGTCAGCATCCTCTTCTTTCCTGATTTATTGAGGAAGGTGAGGGGCTTAAAACAAGATAGTCCAGCAGCAGCGAGTTAATGTTTAGTTGTAGTGATATCTGTTTTATTTCCTGTAAATGTAATCCTCAGCTGCCCTGGAGGGATGATCTGGTTGCAGATTAACCACAGCACTGATAAAGGTGCACATGAGCTCCATTCAGAGGCAGCTGGGTCCTGGCAGGGCACAGCAGCCCAGGGTGGAGAATGTGCTCATGCTGCTTCCTGGTGGGAGCTGCTTCCCCAGCCTGTGGAGCTCCAGAGCTGAGGGGGCTCTGTGCAGAGAGGTTTTGGCCTTTTCCCATCACATTCCTTGAGTGGGAGCCATGGGGAAGAAGCTGCAGGGATCTGTCAGGAGGTGATCCCCACTTCTGCAGTATGGGCACCATACAGGAGTTAGTGGTGTTAAAA
This sequence comes from Molothrus ater, assembly GCF_012460135.2. Taxonomy (NCBI): domain Eukaryota; kingdom Metazoa; phylum Chordata; class Aves; order Passeriformes; family Icteridae; genus Molothrus; species Molothrus ater. The sequence goes on along the minus strand of NC_050504.2, from coordinate 1,454,523 downwards.
TCTCTTTATCCAGTCTCAGTGCAGTTGATAAATCACCCCAAAACTTCATCTGCCTGAATGCAGGTACCCCAGGGAAGGGCTGTGCCTGGTGAGCCGGGGCAGGGCTGGCAGGGGGGAGTGCAGGGTCCTGGCAGTTGTTTGGCAAAGCAGCTTTGGCCTGCAGGGCTGCTCATGGAAGAGATGGAACCCGGCCTGCACAGGCACCCTGGGGGTGTTGAGAGCTCTGGGACCGTGAACAGAACTCCCCAGCAGATCCCTGTCCAGGGTTGCTGCAGGTGCTGGGCAGGGGCTGCTGAGGACACCGGGCTTGTGCTCACGGAGCTGAGGCAGGAATCGTGTTTTGGATAAACAAGGTTCACACCATCCATCAGCGGTGCCCGGCGGGGGACGTGGTGCCCCTGCCGAAGATGCTGGATCCCAGCGGATACAACCCAATTATCCAGAACGCTGAGCCATTCATTTCCAGCCGAGTAATGGGCTGTGAATGGCAGGGTCACGGATCAGCGCAGGGGTGATGAGAGGACACCGCAGGAGCTCTGTGACACCAGGCACCAGCTCAGGAGCTGCGGGAGGTGCCTGGGTGCTGTAGGAGGAGATGCAGTCAAAAAAGCAAAGGAAATGATGGCATGACTTCATAAGATAAATGCAGGTTTTGTTATAATAACTATGAACAGGTTTGTGTCTCTGTATTTAATACAGGAGAAATGAGAAGAAATGGAGATGGTTAATGGGATGTACAGTTACAAGTGGTTTGTGGAGGACAGTAAATCAAGTCTGAATTAATTAACTAAAAGTGGAAGCAAACCCCCAAACCTGAGCTATTGGAATTACACTGGCTCTGTTATCTCCTTTCCCCCAGCCTTCCTTTTCTCCCTACTTCTGCTCCCTCCCCATACCCCCACCAAAAAGGGGAAGGAGAAAGAATTTAAGGCCTAAGACTGGTGAAGCAGCACTGGGTGGGAGAGGGGAGATGGTGGTGAGCTCTCCTTGCTGGCTGGGTGCACAGGGGGTTCTTATGTGGACAGGCTGACCCTGGCTCTGGGGCTTCCACTCAGTGCTTGCAGAGGCCGTGCAGGGTTCCTTCATCCTTGGCCAGTGAGGATCTGTTGTTCTCCTCTCCAGAACCGGATGAGCCACAGCCCAGATGAGATATTCCAGAGTCCTCTGCAAGTGGTGTTAAACTGTTTTGGATCCCTGGTCTGTCTTGCTTGAGGTTACATCAACAGATCTGGACTAAGGGAAGGATTTTTCTTGTCTCAGGTTACTGGACAGTTTTGGAGGGTTTTTGCATGGCCCATTTCCTGGAACTGTTGGCATTTCCACTGCTGAACTGTGATTATTTTAGGACTGAGGCAGACTTTTCACTCCTCAAGCAAATACCTTCAAAAGAGACTCCTGCTTGCCTGAGAGAGAAGGAGGAGGGACAATTAGCTGAGTTTTACCCCCTCTGACCTGGGACTTTGAAAGAAGTGTAGATAAGGTGATAGCAACTGTCCTTATCAGCATAATGACCTGTGCAGCTTATCAAAGCTGCTGGTTTTCTATATGTAGGGGCATTTCCTTAACTGTCAGTGCCACTCTGTGCCCAGCTAAAGGCCAAGGAATGGTGTTTAGGATGAGTGTAGATATGAAGTGTCAAATTCCTTTGTTCTCCTGCTCAAAGGATAGAGATGTGAACAGGAAATAACTGAGCTTTATTTCTTTTCCTGTAAGCCTCTCTTGAATATATTTAGGAGGAAAAGAGTCATTTCATAAATACATTCCACTCTCCTTTTGACAAAACCAGGATTTGTAGTAATTTTATTGGCACTGCATGAAAGTGCCGTGACTGAAACACTTGAACCCTGTCCTTATCTGCAGGTCCATCAGGCCATGCCATTGGATCCAAAGCTGTAAATGCATTTTCTGACTGGATTGTCTAAGTGACCATTTTATTCCTCAGATTCAGTCAGAAGACTGTGGGCAATAGTTTTTAGCAGGAGCCTTGTGTAAATGTAAAACTTTAAAGTTAATTATATATATATATATATATATATATATATATATATATATATATATATATATATATATATATAAAATAAAGAATCATGGAATCACAGGATGGTTTGGGCTGGAAGGGACCTTAAAGCCCGTCCAGTTTCACCCCTGCCATGGCAGGGACCCCTCCCACTGTCCCAGGCTGCTCCAAGCCCCATCCAGCCTGGCCTTGGGCACTGCCAGGGATGCAGGGGCAGCCCCAGCTGCTCTGGGCACCCTGTGCCAGGGCCTGCCCACCCTGCCAGGGAGGAATTTCCTCCTGATATCCCATCTAACCCTGCCCTTCTTTACCTTATAGCCATGGCTACATTAAATAAAAAATCCATGAAATACTACAATCCTTGAGGGCTGGGATGTGTGAGAGCCATGTATTAGTGACTGTTGCATTACATCTTATATAATATCTAAAATGCAGGTTATAAGAGTTGTGGGTTCAAATTCTTGCATTCAAAGCAGAATTTCTTAAGTTCACCAAAGGCTCTATCTATCAACTTCTTTGATAAACTGATCTGACTTTTGGTGATTGTCATTAACTAATGATTATCATCTGGCAATTGATATGTCACAGAAGTAGAAGCCTGCCTGAATCCTTGGGCTGATTTGTCCTTCAAAAGATCCTGGTTTAGATCATTTCACAGGGCTCTGAATTCCACTGGCTAGGATTAAAAATTTGATGGTGTGGTCAAAGCCAGCTTGGCTTGTGACAGATAAATTGAAGATGCTTTCAGGTTATCTGCATGTTCATTCTGATTTGTGTGGTATTTGTGCTGTCTCACATTATTATTACTTGAATAGTCTTTCAGCTTCTGAGTAGGAGCTGTCTTTGACAGAAAAAAATATCTCAACTGTAAGGGAAGTAAATGAACCCAATCTTTCCGGTGATAATTTAAACCGATAAAGCAAGCAGCATGTAAATCAAGTAATCTGTTTTACTAATCAAACCTTTTAAGTCCTTTTCCATCTTGCTAATGTTCCCCTGGGTTATCTGTGTACAGTTGCCATTTAGGAATTCACTCCTTTTGCAGTGGATGATGAATGCATAAATAGCAGTTCTGCTGCTGCTCAGCTGCTTTTCCATTCAAAGGATGTAAAGTGAGGTACTTCAGGCCACTGTGCAAATTCATCTGCTTATCTTGTCAGTTCTGCCCTGCACTTCATACCCACAAGGGTGTTTGAACCATTCCCTGTGTTGTTCCTTCTCCTTTTCCCTTTTTGAAGTTGACTTTTGGTGAGAGGGAGAAAAATCCCGATACTGAATCTGCCAGCTCAGTCACACTCATGAATTTAATGAACTCACTGCACGTGGTTGTAGGTAAAGACCCCACCCAAACTCTCTGTGGAATATTAGTTGCTCTTTAATTGGAAGAACAAACCTTGTGTGTTTACTGGGCCTTTTCACGCTGGCATAATCTGGTCCCTTAAAGAGCCTGAGGTTTTGTCTTCCAGAGCACCTCCTGCTCCATTCTTGGTGATGGGAGAGACTGGGAGATGGAGAAGAGGGGTTTTGATGCAGTTCTGTTCAGATCTCCATTAGGGACATGAAGATTTTCAATCTTGAAATACTTGAAAGAAAGCCCCAGAACAAACCTGAGCCAAATCTATGTCCAAACTGGGAAGCTTTTCCTGACTAGCTATGCTTTCAAGGGAGCACCAGGAAAAGTCCTTTCAGCCTGAGCAGTTCATGGACATATTATTGAAACAGATTTGCTTTGTGATTTGCAAACTTAATTTTCCCCTCCACTGCTTGTGGCTCTTTGTCCACGTGCTCTGGCTGAGGCCGTTGGTGTCTGAAAGGAGTTGGTGGCAATCTGGGGTGGCCGAGCTCGCAGCTGTCCCTCATTGTCCCCGCAGCAGACGTGGCAGAGGGCAATGGTTGACTGAGGGGCAGGATGGGCAGCTGGAGGTGGGATGTCCTCATCTGCTGCTTGGGGACTCTGTGGTTTGTGTGGCAGAGCCCTTGGCTGGCACAGCCTGTGGGCAGAGCAGGGAGCTGAGTCACCAGCACGTGCTGTGAAAGCCTGGGGGCCTGGAGAAGGACAGTGCCACAGTCAGTGGCACAGTCAGTGGCACATCCCAGTGTCCCAGCCCAGTGGCACAGTCTGGTGTCCCAGCCCAGTGTCACTCTCAGCCCAGTGTCACAGTCAGTGTCACAGCCCAATGTCACAGCCCAGTGTCATAGTCTGGTGTCCCAGCCCAGTGTCACAGTCAGTGGCACAGTCAGTGTCACATCCCCATGTCCTAGCCCAGTGTCACATCCCCATGTCACAGCCCAGTGTCACAGTCAGTGGCACAGCCCAGTGTCACATCCCCATGTCCTAGCCCAGTGTCACTCTCAGCCCACTGTCACAGTGAGTGTCACAGCCCAGTGTCACAGCCCAGTGTCACAGCCAGGTGACACACAGGCTGTGTAAGGACTGTCACTGTTTGCTTTGGGGTGCCATGGTGCAGATCACTGCAACAACTCCAAAGGAAGCCCTAATGATGCAGAACCACGAGTCATTATTTGCATGTTTTGCATTGTTATTTTTGCCTGCTTTGTGTGGCCTGTGTTTGTATAAATAAGGCACCTGAATTTATTTTATATGTAACATTACCAGAGCACAGAGCCATTCCTTTGGAGTGCTGGCAGATGGGGCTCTGTATCTTCATGCTGCAAGATGATTCTTGGGTTTTCTGAGCCCTGTCCCAAACAATGCTGCATTCAGGGGCTCCAGCAGCATCCACAGATCAGCAGTGGCCACGAGCTTAACAAATCAGAATATTCCTTCCCAGCAGAACAATGAAGCAGCTGAACATCAGCAGCTCCCAGCCAGCTGACTGCTGAAGGAGTCTCCAGGCATTTCCAATAAAAACCTGTGCAATCCTGGAACTGTACCTTGGCATTGGGCTTGTGGAGTGAGAGGAGGTGTAGTTATCACAATTGAACAGCACTCCAAAGGCTCAGGAGGAGAGGGGGCTGAATCTGTCCAGGGCTTTATGCAGGGCCCTTCCCAGCACCCAAATCCATTCCTCCTTCTCCTGCCCCCCATGGCTTGTCTCTCCCTTTCTCCACAGCTTGAATACCTGTCAGGGTTTCCCCTCCATCCCCTCTAAACCAGAGAGTTTAAAAGCAAACACTCCTTCCCCAGTCCAGCCAGAGTGTGGACTGAGTTGGGAAAGTGTCTCACCAGGTGTGTGTTAGAACATGGCTTAGAAAATAAGGTTGCAAATCATCAGTGCAGGGACTGATGCAGTTTCAGGTGATGTTATTTGTGAGTGTTGTTGTTTCTTGAATTAATGGAGAGCTGGGAGCAAGGAACAGGGGCTCAGTCATGGGCTTTGTTTTTCTGCATGTTTCTGGGTCTTTCTGCTGGGTTGAAGGATTTTATAGCCCTTCACAAGGTTATTCAGAAGCATCAGCTTGCCTGGACACCACAGGGATAAAGCCACAGCTGCAGAATTCACACCCCACTGAACCAAGGTGAGGAAATGAGGCAGGATCTTCCTCATGGTGCAAATCTGTCCATCCCCAGGCAATGCCCTGGTGTTTGCCTTTTGGGCAGGTGTTTTTGCAGTTCTGTCCCCTGAAATGCCTGAAGGTAGCAAATCCTTGAACACAAGGGGGTACAATCCAATGTGCAAAGCTGGATTCCCAAAACTGAAGGCTGGGATAATTGTGATGTGGCAGCTTACAGTTAATATGGGCATGGGGTTTGGAAAGAGGAGGTGAATGAAGGTGAAATGTCCTGTTTAAGTACCTGAGTGCTGTAACATCAGAGTGAAGGGAACATGATGGATCAGTTGTTGGTCAGTGCAGGAAGCCAAGTCTTCTAAATACATAAATAAAACAAACTCAGCCATATCCAGCAGGGCTCCCTGGTCCTTGCAGCTACCACTGAACTGCTCTGTAGCTTTGCTGTGTTGGCCAGGGTCCTCCATTGCCATTTTCCCTTTGTATGGGCCTGTGTGGTGTTCTGTTTAATATTTTCTTCCAGCTGCCTGGCAGGATGATTCTCATCTCCCCAGGTATTTATAGGTGAGCACTTCCACCTTTTCCTCCTCCTCTGTAGTTCTGTGGGTGTCATGCATTTAACTGAGTTCCTCTGCATGACAGGCTCAGTGCTGCAGCTGGCTCAGGGTGTGATGGGAGCAGAGAGGAGAACCTACCTGACTGCTGAGCTTTCTTTTGCTTTTTACTGTCCCTTTAGAGCCTATGTGCTTTTATGTGGCAGATTAAAAGTTAGAGACTGTGGGCAGATGGCAGCCCCTTGTTTGCTGCTATCCCAAGCCTGTTCTGCTGTTTCCTGGTTAGATCTGGGATCCCAGGATAAAGCTCCCTCAGGACAGCACTCAGGGCACTGTTCTGCCCACAGCACAATGTGGTTTCTGCACTCACATTTGACCATGTCCCAGGCTGGTTTTCACGTGGAGACTGGGAGTGTTTGACTGCCCCCCACACACAGAGCAAACTACTTCCCTCTACCTGTGCCGGCAGCAACTTCCTCCTGTGCCTGTTGGAATAAACCACAAAGCATTGTGTGCAGGCCTTTCAAAGAACTTCCCTTTAACTCCTTATCCACCTCAAGTCTGTTTGTGCCTTCTGCTGTGCTCCAGAGCTGGAAAAGGAGCGTGCAGGGCTCCCCTGCTGCAGGGAGAGCGCGGCCGGTCTGGTCTGACGCAAATAGAAACCAGAGTTCAGTGACTCCTGTGTTTAGTGGTTTGGCATTTTTTCAGTGCAAGGTTAGTGCTTTACATTTAAGGAGAGGGATTTTATTATTCTTGTTCCTACATCTCCCAGTTTTAGATTTTATTCAGTGTTCATTAGAGCTGGCTTAGCATCCATTCCCATTTTCCTTCCCCTGACCTTACCCAGTGGGTTTGCAGAGCTTGTGGATGACTCAAGGGTCAGCTGGGTTGGAGCTGAATCAGCCCCATCAAATTACAGACAATTCCCTTAAACCTTGGTTTGTTGAGGAAGATGTGGCAGTGGTCACTTGTAGTATGCTGATTTTACTTAGAAAAAAGTGAGATAATTACAAAGAACTCTTTTAACCTAATTTCCAAGCTGGCTGGAGGCTGCAGATGAATGGAGTATTCCTCACCCTGCCCTGTCTGCTCCCTCCATACAGGAAAGGAGTGGTGCAGAACGTGCTCCAAATGGCATTTCCTATTTTGTTCAACTGGCAGCATCTGAGCACCGAGTCCATGCAGGCCAGCTGCAGGCAAAAATCTCACCTGCACCCAACATGAATTTAATTGCAGTTTTCCTGGCCCTCAGGGTGGATCAGAACCTTGCAGACATGCATATTTTGAATATTGTAGACATGCATATTCATGATCAGGACAGACTTGGATCATTTTCCTGGTGCAGGGAGGTTATACTGACTGGACAGTTTTTTGGTCTGTTTTTCCAAGAGCAGCAGGAATATTTTAGCCATAGTTCTGCCAACGCAAATCCTGTTTATCTGAGTGCTCTTGTGGGAGGCTGATTCTCTGTGAGAGGGTTTATGAACAATTTACTCAAAGGTTTGAAGTCCTGCTTGACAGCTGAGTTTGTTTTGAGATTTACATCAAATAAAGTCTTGAAGCAGCACTGAACTCTCAGTAGAGACCTGGTATCACAGAGAAAAGGCCCAAGTGTCTGAGGCACAGAGTGAACTTTGCTGTAGGAGAGTCACTCACTTCCCAAAGCACGAGGACAGTGGGGCTGTTCCCTTGGGTGAGTGCAGGCTACCAATTCTTGCACTTACAAACCAGGTCAGTATGGTTTCACTGCCAGAAGCCTGCTTAAATTCCCTTCCTTCTGAACACATCCTAAAGGCCCATCCTTGGCTGTCCACAAACATCTCCTCACGAACACAAGTTTTAATTAAAGGTCTCCCCACAGGTTTGCAAAGAGAATGGACTCAAAGCCTGCAGTCATGGACTTTTAATGTATATATTTAATGGAAAAAAATTACTGAGGCTTGTTACCCCATTTGGGAGAGTAACCCAAAGCATGTGGGATGTTTACAACAGGAAAAGGAATTGTCCCTGCTCCACCTAGTAGAGATGTGCAGCTCCTGGATCGTTCTTCCCATGCACAGAGGAGGAGGAAAAAGCTGTGTGCCCATACTGAGCATTGCACTTTGTGCTTTGGAGTTCACACATAAGCTGGAAACAGAGAATAGTTTGAAACCACCAGTTTTGATCTCTTCATCTTCAGTGGGACCAGGTTTGCTGCTGACTAGGTTTGCTCCCCAGCACAGCTGAAGGAGCTGTAGCACTCTGGATTCTGTCCTGAATTATTTCCTTTTCCTCAACATTTCCTTTCCCTTAAGGCACTGCAGCACAGCCAAACTGAAAGCCCAGCTCAGTGGGTGTCTGTGCTGTGAGTGACTGAGCAGGGTCTGTCCTGGGGGACCTGTGGAGCATCAGCAAGGGCTGAGCCCAAGCAGCTTCAGGCAGCACCTGCTGAGGGTAAAGCTTTGGTGTGCCTGTAAAGCAGGATGTGCTGCCAGCCTGTGAGCAGCGCTGAGAATGGAGCAGTTCAGACCAGAGAAGGGCTTTTTCCAGTAGCAAATGGTCCAGAACGCCAACAGCTGCCCTTCAGCTCTCCCAAAGGAACAGCAAGCAGTGCCCTGCCGCGTTTCTCCAGCAGCTGCTCTGGCCCGGGGTTGTTGGACAGGTGGGCACGGAGTGGCAAAGGGGGTTAGTGAGGAGCTGCGCTCCCCCGAGGGCTCTTTGGCTTCTGGAGCAGGGGAGTTACACGGCAATGATTAATTAGGAATTCCTGTCTGATGGGAGTGCTGAGCTCGGGGAGGCTCTTTGTGCGACAGCCCCGTCCGTCCTGCAGATGTTGTTTGGGAGTGTGGGTTCCAAGTCTTGCCAACTAACTTTTCTTTATTTGTACTGAGTGCATTTGAAGTTGCATCATTTCCTCGGTAAGAACAGTCTTATTTTTGACTGGAGTGTTTGTCAGGTGGAGGAAATCCTAAATGTGAGTGCTCTCTGGTGGTGGAGATTTCTGCTCCAGTATTCCCATTTCTGCAGTGTATTTTCCAGGAGCAGCTGCATGTGAATATACCTTGTCTGGACTTAAAGATCCATTTTTTCCCAACTCCTTTCCCTAAAAATAAAAACTACAAAACAAAGTAAAAGTGTTTTTCTTGCCCTAGTGGACTTCTAGCCAAGAGAAGAATTTCTCTCCCTTAAAATGATTTATCTTCTGTGACTCATTGGTTTTTATTTTCTCATTATCAATTGATGTTTTAATGAGGTAATAAAAACTTCTCATGAAAGAGCTGATGTTCCTCCTCAAAATAACCCACAAGGCTTAAAGACTGTGAATTGCTTTTTGGCTGCTGAGCTGCTGCAGAGAGGGGGCTGAGGGGAAACTCACTGGGGCTGCAGCTCCTCCCCAGGGGACAGCTCTGATCTCTGCTCCCTGTGACAGGGACAGGAGCCAGGGAATGGCTGGAGCTGTGCCAGGGGAGCTGGGATGGAGCTCAGGGAAAGGTTCCTGCCCCAGAGGCGCTGGCACTGCCCAGGGAATGGTCCCAGAGCTCCAGGAGGGTTTGGACAGCGCTGCCAGGGGTGCCCAGGGTGGGAGTGTTGGGGGTCTGGGCAGGACCAGGGGTGGGACTGGATGAGCCCTGGGGACACCTTCCCACTCAGGATATTCCATGATTCCATGGCATTGATACAGAAATGATTCAAATGGAACTATTGCAGGGGAATGTTTTGTTGTAGCGCGATCTGATGTGACTTCCATGAGATTCAAAAAAAGGTTTGACCCAGGGGTGTCACCCCAGGAGTGGGGTTCCTTTTATTAAGGAACTTCTTTTAATCAAGGAACTGTTGTTGCTTTCAGTAACAAAACTCCAGTTCTACATGTTACACCTCAGCACTAAAATGCCCATGCTGGCTGTGAAAAGCACCAAATGGATTCGTGGGCTTGTTTTGTGACCTTGCCCTGCAGAGGAATCATGGGTTTAACACAGCTCAAAGCTCCCCATTTGCACTGCCCTCGTGGGTTGTTTTCTTAAGCTTTTCTGAGCTCTCCATGGGCAGGGCAAACCCAGCTCTCCCACCAGAGCCCTGCAGCCAGGAAAAGAGGCCCTGCTGTTCTTGGGCTGCTGCTGTGCTGAGCCCTGCTCAGCATGAAAGGGGCTTTATCAGCAAGGAGGGATGAGGAGCTGGAGCTCCTGGTGGGAACATCTGAGCACAGCTCTGCAATTTTAACTCTGGTGCTAGGAAGGAAAGAGAAATGAACTGAAATGTAAATGGGGACGTCACTTGTTCATAAAGTCTGTATCCCCAAAGCCAGGCTGGAGAGGTGCCTGGAGACAGATCCTTCTTCCTCCTCATCTCCATCTGCCTTTTGCCACAGAGCTGAGAAGACACAACTCCTCAGAGCCCAGTAAAACCTTGCAGAACTTGGCTTGGAGGCCCAGTGTGGGATCTGCAGTCTGAGCTGAGCTGTGGGGAAGTGGCAGGCAGGATGTGAGGCTGTGCCAGCATCCCAGCTGGAGCCCCTCTGGAGTGGGGGCTCTGCAGGCCAGATCTGGGGGTTCTGCTTAGAGACAGGGGCTGCTGGCACTGCCCAGGCTCCCCAGGGAATGGGCACAGAGCTCCAGGAGCCTTTGGACACCAGGGATGGAATTGCTGGGATGTCTGGGCAGGCCAGGGGTGGGACTGGATGATCCTTGGGGGTCCCTTCCCACTCAGGACATTCCCTGATTCTCTGATTCACTCAGGGACGCTGAACTGTCACGGGAGGAAACCTAAACTGGGCTCTGGCAATGCAAGTTTACATAATTCATTACTTGAGGAAGAGGTCAGAGTATTGGGTGCTGTGATGGTGGCCTGGCACTGCACTGCAGCAGGAATGGCCTTTATTTCTTTATTTCTCTCAGCTAAAACAACCCCACTCACCCTCTCTGTGGCCATGAACCCTCCAGCTGCTCATGGGGCTTAATCCCTCACCCTCAATCTGCTGGGTCTTTATTTTCAGCATCAGCAGTGCCTTGGGCACAGTTTGTGCTGCTGAGCAGGGGCTTGGGAGAGCAGGCTCAGTGTTCTCCATAGGGGAACTCACCTTTTTCTGGGGTCCATCTCCAGGAGGTGGGAATGATTCTGCTCATTGTGATGTCCTTGTGGTTTCCATTACATATTGATGTCCCAGTGTGACTTGATCTCCTTAATAGCAGCAGTGTTGTTGTGTGGGTTTGGTTTTTCAGGCTCTCCTCTGTGTATGCAGTCCCTCATGGGCTCCCAGCCTGGTGTCTGACCCCTTTGCACTTCTACCTGTTCAGGATCTCCCAAAAAATTAAAATTAGGGGTATTGGTATTGCTAATTATGTTGGCCTTATCTTTTCTAAAACGTTACTGGTACCTTTCAAACAGCATCTATCTCAAAAATGTTAAATATCTTTGCATTTTAAGCTCATTATTATTTTGGGAAATGCATATCAGGACACCTTAAGTTAAAAGTGATGTAGGAACAAGAGGATGTTTTGCAATTCTCGTGTCTTACCCAGTGCAGTGTTCCAGGAGGAAGCTGGAGTGGGAGAAACCAACACTCATAGAAAGTGGAATGCTGGTTGCTGGATGATATTTCTTGAGTTTTATTACACCTGCTAAAAACTGACGCTGCCAAGACGCTGCAGAAAATTCTCAAATGAACAATAGAAAATGTCAGGGCTGTCACCACATGGGGGTGGTAATAAATTCAATAAAGTAACGCTGGAATTTGTGCCGGAGTCCGTCAGGATTCGAGGCTCGCGGGCTCTGTGGAGGGGTTCTGGTGCCATCTAACGTCCCGAGGATTAAATACAGCTGCAGACGGGGATTCGCGCTAGGAATGCAGGGTTTGTGTGTGTGGATCCCTAAACCTGCTGTCCTTTCTCCTCCTGACAAACAAATGCTGCGTAAATTCCTCAGCTGTTCATCTGGAATTATTCTGAGTTCTCCTTATAGGTAACTTTCAATAAAATTGGAATTTGTTTGGAAACATATTCTTCTTCTTCTTCTTCTTCTTCTTCTCCTTCTTCTTCTTCTTCTTCTTCTTCTTCTTCTTCTTCTTCTTCTTCTTCTTCTTCTTCTTCTTCTTATTATTATTATTATTATTATTATTATTATTATTATTATTATTATTATTATTTTAAAAATAACATCAAGTTATTTTCTGTCTTGTTTGCAGAAAGAATCAAAGAGCCAGATAGGGACAGGAATGGTGTAGTTTAGGGTTGTTTGCACACAGACTGAAATTTTTCCTCTCTGGTGTAGCAGCAGTGATCATACCAAAGTGCAAAAAAGACATTGCTGGAGCTGAGAGGCTGCAATTCCCTCCTGTCTTTGTTTACTTTCAAGTGTGATCCGACCTCTCAGTGAGGGCTTCAGAACTTCTGCTCCTCTGGCCTGAGTTGGGCCATGGACAACCTCAGAATATGAAACAAGAATTTGCCTGTAAATCCTCTTTATGAAGCAGATTAAATTTGCTCCTTACACTCATGTGAGAGTCCTCTGACTCTCATAGTCAGTTGGAGAAACTGTAAATTCCACCTCATGGATCTGGGAGTGAAGCAGAGGCAGAAATGTCCTTTGGAGGTGGTGGAACTCCCAGCCAGCCCTGGGTTGTTGTCCCTGTGCCCTCGGGTCTCTGCTGCTGTGCCAGTGCCCAGGGTGTTCCTGTCCTGTTTCCATTGGGTCCTGAACCTCTGCTTTTGTCTCATTCCTGCCTTTTATCTGCTCTGGGCAGCTTCGAGAAGGGCCGGATTTACACCTTTATCGGGGAGGTGGTGGTTTCCATGAATCCTTACAAGAACCTGAACATCTACGGGCGGGACACGATCGAGCAGTACAAGGGCAGGGAGCTCTACGAGAGGCCTCCGCACCTCTTTGCCATCGCTGATGCTGCTTACAAAGCCATGAAGAGACGATCCAAGGACACCTGCATCGTCATCTCAGGTAGGCTGGGAGGGCTCTGCATGGTGATGAGCATCTGATCTCTGTGAAATTCCAGGCGGAAGGAGAATAATGGTTTGGCTAATGACAGCGTTTTATAAAAGAAACTTCATTAAGCTTAAAGCTGCTCATTTGCATTTGAATCCGTGTGTGGAGATCGGCACAATTATTTCTTATCTCATTCAAGAGCTGGTGCCAGCCAGGAGCTGGATCTGTGCCTGCAGAGGGATAATGTGAGCAGGAGCCCTGGGTCTGCTCCAGAGAGTGACCTGGGATCAGCAGGGCTGGGATCAACAGAACCGGGATCAGCAGGGCTGGGATCAGCAGGGCTGGGATCAACAGAACCGGGATCAGCAGGGCTGGGATCAGCAGGGCTGGGATCAACAGAACCGGGATCAGCAGGGCTGGGATCAGCAGGGCTGGGATCAACAGAACCGGTTCAGCAGGGCTGGGATCAACAGAACCGGGATCAGCAGGGCTGGGATCAGCAGAACCGGGATCAGCAGGGCTGGGATCCGCAGGGCTGGGATCAGCAGAACCGGGATCAGCAGAACCGGGATCAACAGAACTGGATCAGCAGAACCGGGATCAACAGAACCAGGATCAGCAGAGCTGGGCTGGTCTCTCCTCAGGAGCTGCTGATTTCTGTCGCTGTCCTGGCTGGAAAGGCAGCAGTGGGAGCAGGGCTGGTACCAGAGTGATCCCTGGCTGGATCCTGGCACTTCTTTTCCTTGATGTCCCCGTGCTCAGGCAGCTCTGAAAGGAGAGAGCCCCGGGCTGGGGTGCTGAACAGTGGCCCCTTGTGCTGCTGCAGGCCAGGCTTTCTCCTCTAACAATATTCCTTTGATCCTCTGTGTGCCAGCCCTTTTCCCGACCTGTGGAATCTCACAGCACAATTGCTCAAAGTCAGCCCAGCAGCAGCAGCAGCAGCCAGGCAGGGTTATGGCTGTGTTTAGAAAACGTCCCAAGTGCACACAAAGATTGCTTTAAAAAGAAAAAAAAAACCAAACCACCCAGGCACTGTTGGGGTAGAATTGAGGTCTTCTGTCCAATGATTTGTTTTGCTTTTTTTTCATCTGTTTGGTCACCGTGGTGTTTCTGCCCCCAGGTGAAAGCGGGGCTGGGAAAACTGAGGCCAGTAAATACATAATGCAGTACATAGCAGCCATCACCAACCCCGGGCAGAGGGCTGAGGTGGAGAGGTAAGGCCTGGGCTGGAAAAGAAGGGAAATTCTCCTGCTTGTAGAGCTCTTTCTGTGGGCTGAGTAGCACCACGTTATCAGATGGTCTCTTGTACGTGCTGATTTATACTTAACTTCTTCAGGTACTGCTTTTACTCTGGGAATTTTGCTGTGTAATTGCTGAAATCACATTTGAAAAAGTTTATTTTGAAAGTTCAAACTTTCAAAATCAAAACAGCATCTAGAAATACTATCCAGCCAATATCAGCCATCTAATGGCAGGACTCAATGATCTTGGGGGTCTTTGCCAACCTAAATGATTCTAAATCACTTTTTCTGGGGCAAATTGCCTGAAATTTGGGTGGGCTAGAGCACCATGTGGAGTGCAAGGACTGTATTCCATGACCTTCCAGGCTCACATGATTCTGAATTGCAAAATGTCCCTCTCTGTCCTGGAGTAAAAGCTTTGGAGCAAAGAATGGGCCCTTCTGCAGAAACAGACTTAAACCTACCCCAAATGAACTTTTGAAAATGATTTGAAAAAGAGTTCAGAAAATTGATTTTAGAATTCAAATGTGCATAGAAGCTGAATTTCTGGTGCTGATTTCAGGATGGGGGTCTGGTCTGTGAACCAAAGAGCATTTGCTTCCTCTGAGGAGCATTGCGGACAGCTCCCAGCTGATTTCCCGTGGGATTGCTGATGCCATCCACCCCTGCCCAAATCTGCCATCCAAGAGCATCACTGCTGGCACAGAATCCTTCTGGAGAAATGGCTGGGAAAAAAAATCCCGTGCTGTGAGTGTTGAAGTCTTACCCTTTTCCATGCCTCCATCCCTGCTGCAGAGTGAAGAACATCCTGCTGAAATCCAACTGCGTGCTGGAGGCCTTTGGCAACGCCAAAACAAACCGCAACGACAATTCCAGCCGCTTTGGAAAGTACATGGACATCAACTTTGATTTCAAGGGAGACCCCATAGGGGGGCACATCAATAATTACCTGCTAGAAAAGGTAAGGCACTCTTCCTTCCACGCTTGCAGCCTTTGCTGGAGTTGCTTTTGCAATCTGGGCTTTGTCAGTAGGAAGTTTTCTGTTCAGATGTGTGAGGCAGGTGAGTAATGAGGGCACAGAAAATAAATCCAGGGCTGAAGTTTTCCTCAGGAGTCGGAAAAGCCACTGCAGTGCTGGCAGTGCCCTGTTCCTGCACTTCAGAGCTCAGCAGCAATGGGGCTGTGTTACCCAAAGGACCTTGTGTGTGTAGGTGTGTGAAGTTTAATCTCAGTTTTTATTTTGGATAAAATTTACTCTCTGCACAGCTCCTGCTTTGTAATTCCTGCACTGATCTCCCCCTGGAGAAGGAGATTTCCAGGGCTGTAGGGAGCAAGTGTGCTTGAGAAGTGTTATTTTGGAATAGTGCCACAGCCTTGGGTGAGCTGTTGGTAGTGTTGTTTTTATATATTCCAAGTGATCATGAGCATAATTATTTTCCTCGTGTCATTAAGTGGTGTCTGAAAACATTGGAATATGCAAAACTGGAGAGCTCAGGCGTGAGCCATTAACAGTTCTTGCTGTGTGAGACACGTCTGGCTTTGATTATGTGTTTGACCACATCTGCCAACACCCTTTTTTGTTTGTGTTTTTTTTTACTTCTCCCCTTATTTCCCTGAAGTCTATTTTCAGAGTAAACACTTTATTTAAAAAAAAAAAAACAACAAACCCAAACATTTAACTTGGGTTACTTTGATGTAAGAAGAGGGCTGGGACTACAGCTGCAGTGACTTAAATCCTGATGATTTATTTATCCTGATTGTTTATTTCATATCCCTGACTTCTCCCAAGTTAAATTTGTTTCCATTTGAAAGCAGTGGAGGCTCTGGCCCAAATGCAAGCAGTAACAGACAGTGGCTTTGCAGCAGGAACACATCAAATCATGGAATATCCTGGGTTGGAAGGGACCTGCCAGGATCATCCAGTCCAACCCCTGGCCCTGCCCAGACCCCCCAACAAACCCTGGGCATCCCTGGGAATGGTGCCCAAACCCTCCTGGATCTCTGGCAGCCTCAGGGCTGTGCCCATTCCCTGGGGAGCCTGGGCAGTGCCAGCACCCTCTGGGGGAAGAACCTTGCCCTGGTCTCCAACCTGAACGTCCCCACCACAGCTCTGTTCCCCATCACTCTCCATAGTTCAGACTTGTAGCATGAAATAAGGACACATTGCTGGTTCACTGAATGTCTGCTGCATTTAACCCTTTTTTGTGCTGTTTTACTCTGGTCTGGAATGAGGATTCTGGAATGGAGCTACAGCTCCTAAAACAAGGCCCTTGTGTCAGAGCAGAGCATCCCCTTGTACTGTGGGTGCTGTCCTGGGGGTGTAGCAGTGGTGAGCACCAGGCCCTGAGCATTTATTTGTAGTCACAGAGTCCTGGTTTTCATTTCCAATGATTAAATCATTCTAAAACTGAAATGATGGTTTTTATTTGACTCTTCCATGAAAGCAGCCCTGTGGTTCCCACATGGGACTCCTGGGTGGAAGTAGGACATTGCAGCTGTTACACAACTGCTGCTTTTGCCTGCAGCCCTCAAGCTCAGGGTCACACGTGTGTGATGGTGTTCCCAAGAGCCTGAGTGTGAGATGGGATGGATTTGGGGTGTCCTGGTGATGGGATGTCCTGGTCTGAGGGGACACTAACACCCAGCTCTGTTCTTTGTTCCCCAGTCCCGTGTGATCGTGCAGCAGCCCGGGGAGCGAAGCTTCCACTCCTTCTACCAGGTTTGTGTTCCTTTGCTGGAGCAGTGACCTGTCCCAGCTTCCCTTGGGCAGAGCACTCAGGGCTTTCACCCTCTCATGTGTTTTGCACAGGGTTCCCTTTTGCAGCATCTTGGGTGAGCTTGGGTTCTTCAGTTCTCTGCAGGGGCCTGGGCTGGGAGGGAGCCTGGGAAGATGGATTGTTTTCTATCCTCCAGTCCCATATTAACACACTGCTAAACTTTAAAGGAGGCTGACTTAACAAATATGGTGGGATATTGGACTTTGAGTCACTGTTTTATGTGTAGTAAGCCTAATCCCTCTATTTTGTCTTGAAGCCTTTAGTCCATATGGAAGTAATTTGGTTTTTTGGATGTTCTTTAATGTCTTCCACATTGAGTATTGGTTCCCTGTGTGTCCTTTGGGGGGTATGGTCAGCCTATTAGTATAACCTTGATTCTGCACTGAAGGAAGGGGAGGTTTGTTTATTTTTTTTTCCACTTTTTCAGTACTCCATGATGGCATATTAGCACTTTCCTTATGGATGTGTCATTTCCAGGAGGAAAGGTCTCTGTGTGGGCAGTGTGCTTGCCAAAGCACAGCTGTGGCATGGCACAGCTGTGGACAGGTCTGGGAGGGGTTCAGGCTGGTTTTTATACAGTTGTGACTCTAAAGGACAGTGATTTGTGGTGGCAGGCCTTGTATCTTGCACATTGTGCTCCAGATACTGCAGCACTAATTAATATTTTCATTATTTTTCTTGTCAAGCAGATGAATAAGAGACAGAAAAAAGAAGGATTTTACATTTTTCATTCACCATTTCTTAAAACTCTCTTCCTGCAGCTCCTGCAGGGAGGTTCTGAGCAGCTGCTGCGTTCTCTGCACCTCCAGAAGGATGCATCAGCCTACAGCTACATCTGCCCTGGGGCACAGCTCAAGGTGAGGGCTCTGAGGGACCCAGGGACAGCTTCACATTGGAAGTGCTGCTGGAAATGCTCAAAGCACTGCTGAGTTAGCAGAAGTTGAGATCAGAGGGGATGAGTGGGGAAAGGTGACACTGGTGTGCTGTTTGTAATGAGGTTTCTGGTACAAGATAAAGCACAAGTGTACTTAGAATCATAGAAAAGATTTATTTACCTCTATTCTGCTTAAAATATACAAATATACCTGTGCATGCTGCATCTGCTTATAAACAGCAATAAAATGATTTATTAATAAATGCAGGTGTGGATACTTGGCCCATTAGCAGTGGCAGACAATCCATGCTCTAATGGGTACCTTAAAGTGCCTTCTGGAGCAAAAAGCCAGAAAGACTCACTTTATTTGCAGCAGATCTTTGAGTTACTGAAGCACTGAGTCTTCATGCCTGACTTGTCCTCAAGGGGGAACTCAGAGCATGAAAGAAGGGAACAAACCCATGAAGTTTTTAGACAGCAAAATCCTGAACATTTCAGATTGAGCTGGAGCTGTCCCTAGTGTTGTCCCTTTGAAGCAGCTCCAGACCAAAGGCTCCCTGATTTCCTGGGTGCTTTTGTGAGATGCACATGTACAGAAACCCAGAGACCTTCTCCCAGGCCAGGTGATTCTCTTTAAAAAGGTGTATTGAAAACAAACCCAGGAGGCTGCAGGGAGGGAGGGAGAGGCTAATCTTGAGAGAGGTGGAGAACAGAGATTTCCTGCTCGTGCTCTGCAGCCTCTGCTCAGAGAGTCTGTGAGTGCACAAATTGTCCCTGTTCTTCTGGGATTTTTTATGAACTCTTTCTCAGCAAATTCCACTGGTAAATTTATTGTGCTGTGGTGGATTTCTGTGTCTCCTGCTGCCAGAATCCGTGTGTGCAATGCAGGGTTCAGTGTCCAGGCATGCAAGATGGCATTGGAATAAGCTGGGAAACCTCATGACAGTGTCTTGCCTCTGAGAAACATCAAAGTGCATCTTGTTTCCCATGGGCTTGTGAAATCCTTGCTCACTCACAGCTGACTTCCATTAAATCCCCCATCCCAAACTTCTCTCTCCCCTCAGTGTTCCATCAACGATGGGGCTGAGTTCAAGGCAGTTGCTGATGCCATGAAGGTGATTGGCTTCAAGCAGGAGGAGATTCAAACTGTCTACAAAATCGTGGCAGCCATTCTGCACCTGGTAAGCTCCCTGCCCATGGGTACCATCCCTGAACCCATGAGGGTTTGGACTGCCAGCAGCTCTGATTTTGCTGCTGCAGAAGCCCTTGGTGGCTGGGAAGGTGTCCAGCTCCAGCTCCAGTGGTGACAGAAAGTCCTTGCTGGAACAGGGCCCTGCAATGATGATCACATGTATTCCTGAATGTTCCAGATCCCAAACCAGGCACACCACTAAGTACTGGGAGCTGTTGTATGTTCTCAAAAAGGAACTATTGGGGTTTGGCAGTGAGGGGATGGGGAGCTTCTGTCCCTTTGTGCCCTCACACTCACCTTCACCACAGTGATCCTGCTTCACTTCATGGTGAAGGCTGAGCACAGGAAACACAGGAGTCCTCTTAACTCTTTGTGTTCTGAGACTGAGGAGATCCTTCCTTCTCATGGGTCCTCCTGGGAGCCACAGCCTCCTCCCCTGCACAGTAGCAGGGAGTCCCTGTAGCTCAGCTCTCATGTTTCCTGAGGAAAGAGGTGGCCAGGAGGAGGGTGGCAAAGAGCAACTTTATTCCAGTTCCTTTCCTTCTTAGGATGACAGTGCTGGGAAGGAAGGGAGGCAGAGCAGAGTGGGGCCATGCAGTCAGGCTGGGAGACAACCCTCTGCTGTGGATCACCAAGGGGTGTCACTGCTTAATCCTGGCACAGAAGGTACCCAGGAGCAGAGCTGCCAGTCCAGTCCCACTGGCACTGACCTCTCAGCTTCCATGCCATGCCATTCCCATTCCCTCTGGGGCAGGGGAATTGCAGCCAGTGGTTTCATGGTGAGCTGCAGTGAAGACAAATGCTACATGGTGTAATTCCCTATCCCTGGTCTCTGAATCTTGGGATGGTGTTTGATTAAATCTTGGGAAATGTTTGATGTTGTTTGTCCCAAAAGCTGAGCCTTTGTCCAGTCCCACTGGCATTGAGCTCTCAGCTTCCCCACACCATTCCCATTCCCTCTGTGGCAGGGGAATTGCAGCAGTGGTTTCATGGTGAGCTGCAGTGAAGACAAATGCTGCATCCAGCATTTGCATGTAGGGTGTCATTCCCTATCCATGAACTCTGAATCTTGGGATGGTGTTTGATGTTGTTTGTCCCAAAAGCTGAGCTGAACACTGAGCTGAGCCTTTGAGAAAGCCCTTGCTGCTCCCTCTGACATTGGAAGTTTGAGGGTGTGGATGTGCAGGACCCACCTTCCAGTGTGGCAGGAGATTTCCAGCCTGGTGGAAAATGGATGGAGCTGGCGTGTGCTGATCCCTGTTAGCAAAAGGCAGATGGAGAAATGCTGCTGATTGCAGGGGAACCTGAAGTTCTATGTGGATGGAGACACCCCCATCATTGAGAACAGCAAGCTGGTGTCAGTCATTGCTGAGCTCCTGTCCACCAAGGCCGAGCTGGTGGAGAAGGCGCTGCTGTTCCGGACGGTGGCCACGGGCAGGGACGTCATCGACAAACAGCACACGGAGCAGGAGGCCACCTATGGCAGGGATGCCTTTGCAAAGGTGGGTGCAGTCCCCTTCCTGTCACACTCCAGACACAGCTCTGCTGCCTTTGCCTTTGCATTGAGGTGTGCAGCACAGACTGGCAGTGCCCAAGGTGGGCATTGCTGCCAGAACTGCACATTTTTCAGGAGGATTCCTGGGTGGGTCAATAAGCACAGGGCTTGCTGAACATCCTGCAGATTTCTCTCTGAACCTCGGTGCTCTTGAGTTCTGTAGGGGTCTGTGGCACCTCTCCATCCCTGCCCTTCCAGCAGGGATCCAGCCAGCAGTGCCAGGCACACCGAGGAGGGGATGGATCTGCAAATGTGTCCTACAGGGAGGAATTTGCTGTGAAATGGGATCCTCAACTTCATTTTGCAGTTAAATTGAAAGAGTGGAACTGTAACATCTAGAATTCATGTTGGAAACACAGTGGTATTTTAAAATATTTTTATGAAGAATTGTAGAATAGTTTGGGTTGAAGGGACCTTAAAGACCATCTTGTTCCAGACCCCTGCCAAGGGCAGGGACACCTTCCACAGGAAAAGTGAGTACTGATGGCAGGAGTGACAATTGTTCCTCCTCTGCTCAGAAATCAAATTATAAGGGAGGAGTGGATGAGATTATGAAGGTCATTGATAATGAACTTGACTTCTTTTCCTGAGATAATGTATTTACCCAGCTTCAGAGCACATTTTGAACATGAAAACTTTGAAGACACCTCTGCCTGCAGCACATTGTCTTTGTGAAAGGTGAACAGGATTATTCTCCTGTCATTGTGTTCAGTTGTTAAGTTTCTGTGACTGACCTCTCTCTTGCTCTTCACTATTGTTAAATAATTCTCAGGAATGGTGCTTATTAGGCAGCTGAAAAGCTGACTGGAATCAAATTAGGGAACTGCTGCACCCAGTGACCTCACCGGGATTTCAACTTGGTATAAATGAGTTTTGGAAGAAAGAAAATAAATACTTCCATAGAATATTTTCTTCAGTCAGTAGCTGCTCACTTTCATGAGCACGACCTGCAGCTTTGATGAGGCCTGGAATGAGCTGTGTGGAATTTCCTGGGAAGAGCTGAGGCAGGTGCAGGCAGGAGCCCTCAGTCTGTGTTTCCTGCAGGCCATTTACGAGCGTCTCTTCTGCTGGATTGTGACACACATCAACGATGTCATCGAGGTGAAGAACTACGACACCACAGTGCATGGCAAGAACACAGTCATTGGGGTCCTGGATATCTATGGCTTTGAGATATTTGACAATAACAGGTGAGCCACCTTCTAAAGCCCAGGGTTGTGCCCTTGCCTTTCCCAGAACACTCATCACCTTTTCTTCTCATGTTTTTGCAGCTTTGAACAATTCTGCATTAATTACTGCAATGAAAAGCTGCAGCAGCTCTTCATTCAGCTGGTTCTAAAGCAGGAGCAGGAGGAGTACCAGCGAGAGGGAATTCCCTGGAAGCATGTGAGTGCTTTGGCAGGGGAGGCAGAGGTGGTGTGAGGTCAGTGTACCAGCACAAGGGCTGGACCTGAAGCTGTTCCACATGCAGGCTCCAGCTGATGGGACATCTGTGTCCCTGCCAGCTTTCCTGCCAGGCTGGGACCAGGCTGGGGCAGGAGCTCCCCAATCACCTCACCACGTGTCTCCTTGGGAAAATACAGGACTCCAGGTCTGAGATGAAACCTATTGTGGCACCTCTGTGATGCCACACACGTAACTGTGGGTTTCTGTGCTGAGTGCTTATAGATTTTTCTAGTTGTTGATGGTAATATGTAAAAATCTTGACTTTTCTGTTCATACTCGCTTCAGAATGCCAAGGACAGGATGTGCAGTGTCACTGTGGTGACTGCACACAGCTGAATTGTAAAAGACATTTTAAAGAGCATTCTGCAGTAGAGATCTTGAGATGTACCTGAGGGGCTTGAAAAATCACTTTCTGTGCTGTTCAGGCTTGAAAAATCACTTTCTGTGCTGTTCAGTGCAGGAGAGCAGCCTGCTTTATCTGGAATCAGAGATCTGCACATTCAGAGCTGAATGCTCCTCGCTGTCACACTGGCTGCTATGGCCAGCACTGGTACCCTCCCATTTCTGCAGCCAAGGTCACCAACACCCCTGTCCTTTGTTTCCTGCAGATTGATTATTTCAACAACCAGGTTATCGTGGACCTGGTGGAGCAGCAGCACAAAGGGATCATTGCCATTCTGGATGATGCCTGCATGAACGTGGGCAAAGTCACAGATGAGATGTTCCTCGAGGCCCTCAACAGCAAACTGGGGAAGCACGCTCACTTCTCCAGCAGGAAGGTAACCCGCAGACCCTGCTGTCTCTGCTGTCCCTTCCCCACGTTCTGAGGAGGAATAGAAATGAGGAAAAGGGGTTTAGGGAGGGCTGGGTTGGAATCGCTGCGACTGAGTGTGGGATGCGGAGGCCGGAGCAGCTCCAGCCGCAGAGGAGCCCGGCAGAGGGAGCTCCAGCCCATCCAGTGGCTCATCCCTTTTATTCCGGGATAAAAGGAGCCTGAGCTCGTGCCTTGACATATCATGATGTCATCTGGAACCAATCGATACGCCGGCTCGGCCCACGTGTTGTTCTTCCCAGGCTGCTCTAATACATAGTGACAGTGAAATTATTCACACTCCTGCATTATTACAGCGCTGTGATTTGGGCTTTTTTCATCCTCATTGGCTGCAGAACGTGCTCGTCTCCCTCTGCACCTCAGAGCACCCAGGGCCCTCGCCTGCCTTTGTCTGGGCTACAATGGGCGAATTAAAAGGCTTCATTTATTCCTCACTTGGCAGCAGATTGCAAAATGGTCACCAGCCTGATTAATTTGAGAATCTTTCACACGGAGTAATCAAATAAGGGCCTTTAGTTTGATATGTCTCTACTCAGAAACGTTGTCTAAAATGCATGGCTCAGAGTGCTGGTCCCCCCTGCTCCCTCCCACCCCAGCACAATATTTTATGTAGGTCAGAAGTACCAAATTAGCCTGGTTGTGTAAGATATGTGCTAAAGGCTGCCTCTGGGAGGCCTGGGATAAACAATGGATCTGGCTGGGGCTGTCTGAGGAGAGGCCAGGATGAAAGTAAACCAAAAGCACTTTTTCCTCCCAGATAATGATTTTCCTTAAATGCCCTTTTGCTGCAGCACACCTGATGCACACCTGCCAGGTGTACCTGAGCTCAGGGAGGGGGACAGGGAGCTTGATTCCAGTTTTGACCCAGATTTCACGTGCCTGAGCAATGACATGGAACATTCTGAGAAAACTCACATCAAAATAAATGTGAGGCCTGGCCTGGGTTCCTGTTTGAATACAAACTGCTTCCTGCAGTGGTAGTACTGGTGGGATGAAGTCTGGGATCCTCTGCAGCAGGATGCTGGGGCCTGGTCCAGTTTCTGGAGCTGTCTGGTCAGTGGATGTCAGAGAGGAGTTTGGTTTCTCTTCTGTCCTTGCTCCCACATCTGCCACAGAGGGAGCAGGTGGTCCTTTAGTGCAGTGGCAGAAGGGGATGGAATTTCAGGAGGTGCTATGGGAGGCTATAAAATGAACATTTAAAAATAAAATCTGCTCAAGTCCTTGCCTTTGGGAGTCCCCTCCCAGCAAGGAGACATGAAAGGGCAGCATTGCCAGCTGCAGCGCTCCTCAGCAGGAGGTGGCGTTGTCACAAACTGCCTGCACAGGCTAAGAGGGAGGCAAGGAATCCTGCTGTAAATAATGTTTATGGAGGGGCTGATGGATCTGCCTGGCTTGCTAATTTCTAGTTAAATCAATAGAGCCTTGAAAACATTGACCCATAAACCTCTCAGCATAATTATTATCTTTTCTCCCATCTCTGCAGACATCCTAGCACCTCAGAGCTCTTCTTCAGTCCCACCCAGAACTGCTGTGGGAAGCCTGAACCTTCTGAGCCAGGCTTTTCTAACTTGGATTAAAACAAAGAGCTTGATTCCACTCATGCCCTGCCTTTGCAGACTGCAGTGGTTCCATGCAGATCCTGGAAAGTTCCACACAGATGGGAGCTGTTCCCAAGGAGTTAACGTGCATGTGTTGGGAACAGCTCCCATCCCTCAGCCCAGTTCATGCTCCACTGCTCCCTGCAGAGCATGCTGCACACAGGCTCCATGTGGAGGAGCTCTGGGGGGCTGTGGTGCCCTAAATAGTCGTGTCCTACTTTGTGTACCCGGCTGCTCTGAGCTGCCAGAGTGGAGGAATCACTGCCCTTGTCCTGGGCAAGGCCAAACGAGCCAGGACAATGCTGCTTAACACTTCCACCAGCAGAATTTGTGCAGAATTTTGTGTTCCTGGAGCATGGGGTGTCCTCCTCGGGTTTGTCTAGTGCTAATCTGGATGTGCAGATGTGCCAGCTGTTCTAGTGGCTCTTCCCAAGATCACCATTTGTATCCTCAACCTCTCCAAGTTCCATTGATTTTCTGTTGATATTATACTTTGGAAGGATCAAGGGCAGTGACAGACAGTCCATGAATGCCTCAATCTTCAAATTGTGGAGAGCATCAATCTCAACAAACTGCTTGTGAAGGGAAGAGTATCAGAAGGTCCATTCCAGTTCTGTTGTTGTGTCTCCTGGGACACTGGACAGTGGTGAATGCCCAAGTGAGAGCCCAATTCAGGACAAATGTGTACAGATAACTTGACATGCTCCCATTCTGCAGGGACCTGCAGCCCAGGAGCCTCCTGGTCT
Organism: Molothrus ater; assembly: GCF_012460135.2. Lineage (NCBI taxonomy): Eukaryota > Metazoa > Chordata > Aves > Passeriformes > Icteridae > Molothrus > Molothrus ater. The sequence continues at coordinate 1,429,311 of NC_050504.2, read as the reverse complement.
TCTTGACAGGGTTTTTGTGTGGTCTTCTTGGTTTTTAAATCAACAAAGAATTCCACAGCTCAGATATTCAAGTGAGGAGCTCCTTCCTCCCTGTTTCTCTCCTCCTCCCTTTTCCATTTTAGATTACACCTCTCACCTCCAGTTTTTAAATGGCAAAACACATTTTTCTTTGTCTTCCACTACATCATCTCCACATGTTTTGCCATCATCTCTGGCATTTCTTTCCTTACCTGGGGCAGCTGAGTTTGTTGGCCCATCCTCCCAGGGCAGTCAGTCACAGGGGATGGGATTTGCCCTTTAAGCCTCTCCCAGTTCTCCATGTCCTTGTTGAGATGAATGAGGTCTGTTAAGATCCCTGTTGAGTCAGGAAGGGCTGGTTTGGGGCCCATCAGTTCCTGTGAACTTTGCCCTTTCCCAGTGGGAGTCCCTGCCCTGCTGGGGAGTTCCATTTGCTCTGCTTTGCCCTCATTTGGCTGTTCCCAGCCAGCCCTCGGTGACTGAGTGCCCCCACCCAGCCCTCTGACCTTCCCTTGCCCTCAGATTATGGCTCATTTCAGATGCTGTGAAAGCACAGGCTCAGGGCAGGCTCCCACAGGATTCCCATCTTTCCAACACCTTTCTCCTGTCTTTACTCACCCTTGGATGCTGTGAGCTGTCAGTGAGGAGCCTCCTGGAAGGGCTCACAGAAACCCAGGCAGGTGATCCACTGTATCAATGTTCTTGCTGGTCTTTTTTTCACTAATTTCAGCTGTTTTGTTCAGGAAACACAAAGTTTAGACAGAATCACTCCTTTGGAAAAAGCCAAACCAGCAAACAGCAAAATCCCTGATTGCTGTTATGGCTCCTTCCAGCCTCTCAGAGCTGGGTGAGCTTTCAGAGGAGCTTGTGCTGCCAGCTGTGCCCTGCCTGGTAGCACAGACACATTTCTGTTGCCATTTGGTATTTACCCCTTTTATTGACTTGTTGGTTTGAGCTGTGTGTTTGGGTAGCTGAAAAAGGCACTCCCCAGGCCCCTGCTGGGAACAAAGCTGCAGCAAGAAAAATGCCTTTGTTTCCCTGGCATTGCCTCCTGTCTTCATTTTCCCTGTGTTCTGCTGCACCTTGGTCATCCATCAGCTCTGCAGCTCCTGGTGCTCCCTGCTCCTGCCCTGCTGGACTCCCCACACCTCCCCTTGGTACTCACACTCCTTGGGCTCCTCCTTCTGATTCATTTTGTGTAAGATATATTCTGGTTTGTTCACCCCTTCTTGCAGTCTGAGCCAATCTATTCTGTGTTCCTGGACACAGGTGAATTTTTGGAGTGTATCTCCCTGCTCCTAATCATCCTTCCTGCCCTTTATTTCAACCATGATAATTTCCTCTTTTATTTCTCCAAGACTTTTTGAGGATAGCAGATATCTGCTCATAGCCCTTGGTGTTGTTAAATTCTGCCTGCAAAGACTTAATTCATCTCCTGCTCCTTTTGCCTATAACAAAATCCTCATTCTTATCTCATACTCCCTTTTTAATTAAGCCAACCCTGATGGATTTTTTGGCTCCTGCTATTCCTGAGTGTGTTACAGGCACTGCTGCTGAGCAGCTGCCATGTGGACACTGGACAGAAGGAATGGGATGGGATGGGATGGGATGGGATGGGATGGGATGGGATGGGATGGGATGGGATGGGATGGGATGGGATGGGATGGGTGGGATGGGATGGGATGGGATGGGATAGGATGGGATGGGATGGGATGGGATGGGATGGGATGGGAATTTGAGCCTGGAACAGTGGTTCTGCAGGGGGTTCCCTGTTTGAGGGGTGTCAGATGACCAGGAGGGGTCTGGGACTGAGCAAGCCTTGCTGCTGGCACAGCAGTTGGCCCATTTCTCTGCAGTTACACTGCAATGGCAAAAAAACATAAAGGAAGACTTAAAAAAGTAATAAATCAACTCGTGGGTGCAATGTTTCTCTACAGGCACGAGTGTTCTTTTTGCATCATGGTGTTTCTGGGATAGTATCAATTTCTTCATGAAATTATAGGCTCTTGCAGCTTCATTTGTACAAGCACATGTTCTTAGAGTGCATCCATGAAAACATTTTCCAGCAGTGGCTTTCACATCTGCACATGCACACAGAAAGTGGAATTCCTGTAGTTCCCAGTGCTATTTTGAAGGCAGGTTGCTCTTCCATGGAGCTTGTAAATCCAGGGCTGGTGTTTTAATATCAATCCATGGGTGGTATTTTAATGTATGTGAATTTGTTTCAGCTTTGTGCCACAGACAAAACGCTGGAGTTTGACAGAGATTTCCGGATCAAGCACTACGCCGGGGATGTGATGTGAGTTTCCTTCTGAAATAAAGCTGCACATTTTATTTTTGTCTTCCCAGCAGCTCTGAAGTGGCACAATATTCTGATTTACTGCTGCTTCTGGTGCAAGCCAGAATAGCTGTCACACACAATTACAGAGTGCAGCACTTGCTTATCAATTAAATCTTCTGCTGGTGCCTTGCTCTGCAGAGGGGGAATTTGTACTTGGAGTGAAACAAAAGGAGAGTGAGGGGTGAGGGGAGAGCAGTGCTCCAGGGGAAGGAAAAGGGAAAAAAGGCAGCAGTGTTTATGCAAGAAAGCTACACTGAGCTAATAAAGTCTGGTTTAGACATCTGTTTGGTGTGATTATATAACTCTGGCTTTAAATTCTCCAATCAGTTGGAGCAGGCTGGGAGCCCAGGGGAGAGATAACCTGCAGGAGGGATCAGGGCAGGAGGGTTGGGAAGTGTTTGCCTGGAGCCTGCAGGAACAAGTGCAGGAGGTGACAGCACTGGGAAGGAGAGTGAGTGAAAGTGAAGGATGCACATGGTAGAAACCATTTGGTGTGTGGAATATCACTGGAGTAATTGAATGGTTTAGAATTTGTGTAACTTCCCATGTCAGAAGAAAGGGAGTCACTGAAGGAAGAATTAATGATTTCTTTTACCTTGGGATTAATTTTACCTTTAATTTCCAAGAACAACCAGTGTGATCAGATTGGAGCCCAAATAGCACAAGCAGGTTATCTTCTGGAGTCTTTGCTGAGCAGTTCCTGACAGACATTTCTGATTTTAGAGGGTTTAGGGGGAGAAAATACAAAGTGCTGTCTTAGTGGCTGAACCTTCTGAACTGCCAGTGGCTGACAAATGGTGTAAAAGAAAACTGAAATGTGGAAGGAATCACAGATAGTTCAGGCCCAAGACTTGAGGATGGTGAGGCCCTGGCACAGGGTGCCCAGAGCAGCTGGGGCTGCCCCTGCATCCCTGGCAGTGCCCAAGGCCAGGTTGGACACTGGGGCTTGGAGCAGCCTGGGACAGTGGGAGGTGTCCCTGCCATGGCAGGGGTGGCACTGGGTGCCGTTTGAAAGACCCTGTTCCATGACTCTGGGATTTGAGGATGGCTCCATACAGGGATTTGCAGGCTGTGGGGTGATCCCAGTCTGTAGGTTGGGTGCAGCTTCCCAGGGTGGGATCTGGAGCTCAGGAAACATCTGCATGGGAGTCACTGAATGGGGAGACTTTGGACCTTTTCTGAGAGGACAGAGCACTGCCTGCCTTGAGAGCTGGAGGAGATGAAATCCTGGAACAGTGACCTCCTCCAGTGGTGCTCCTGTGGGAGCAGAGGAAGGAAGGACTCTAAAGTGTGTGTGTGTGTTTCTGTGTGTGCTGACTTCCAGGGCAGCTCCCAGTCACTACTCAGAGGCTGCTCAGGAATTCAGACTCTCTGCTGAGAGAGGGGCAGACTGCAGAGATTGAAAAACAAACACGAATTTCTCTAGGATTTACACAAACACACACACCCAGTTTGGAGACAGAATCCTGAGTGTAAATCCTGAATTTGGGCCTTCTGCCCCCTGCCCAGGTGCTGTGAGGTGTCTCAGCCAGCACCTGCACAGCTCCAGGAGCTCTCTGCAGCCAGGGGTGCTGTTCCTGTTCCTGGAGCTCTCTGCAGCCAGGGGTGCTGTTCCTGTTCCTGGAGCTCTCTGCAGCCAGGGGTGCTGTTCCTGTTCCAGGAGCTCTCTGAGGCCAGGGGTCCTGTTCCAGGAGCTCTCTGAGGCCAGGGGTGCTGTTCCTGGAGCTCTCTGCAGCCAGGGGTGCTGTTCCTGTTCCAGGAGCTCTCTGCAGCCAGGGGTGCTGTTCCTGTACTGGAGCTCTCTGCAGCCAGGGGTGCTGTTCCTGTTCCTGGAGCTCTCTGCAGCCAGGGGTGCTGTTCCTGTTCCTGGAGCTCTCTGAAGCCAAGGGTGCTGTTCCTGTTCAAGGAGCTCTCTGCAGCCAGGGGTGCTGTTCCTGTTTCAGGAGCTCTCTGCAGCCAGGGGTGCTGTTCCTGTTCCTGGAGCTCTCTGCAGCCAGGGGTGCTGTTCTGTGCTGGAGCTCTCTGCAGCCAGGGGTGCTGTCCTGTTCCAGGAGCTCTCTGCAGCCAGGGGTGCTGTTCCTGGAGCTCTCTGAGGCCAGGGGTGCTGTTCCTGTTTCAGGAGCTCTCTGAGGCCAGGGGTGCTGTTGCTGGAGGTGGGAGCTGGGCCCAAGGATCCAAGTCCCACACTCTGCTCCTGCAGCATTAGGACAGGCTGGGAGCAGGGCTGGATTAGCATCTGCTGTGTCTGTAGGAGTGCAGGGATGCTGATTCCACAGCTACCAGCAGCTCACAGAAGGATTTTGCTACTTTGCAATTAACTCTGGTTTTCCTTCATTTTTAGTTACTCTGTCACTGGATTCATTGATAAAAACAAGGACACTTTATTTCAAGACTTCAAACGCCTCATGTACAACAGGTAAAGATTTTAATGAGGTGAATTTTAATCTGATTGGTCAGAATCCTTTTTTGTGGAGTGATGCTATCAGAGACTCAGGTTTTCAGTGCAGTGTGTGTGAATAAGCACATTGCTTTGGGATTTGATCTTTGTACATCTCCCATGACCCAGAGGCTGTCTGTTGGATTTTTCAGGTTAAAGTCCTTATTCTGTACATGTTTCTGTTCTGATGCAGCCTTTAATTGAACAGAATTTAAAGTGGTTTTTTTTGAAACCAACTGATGGTGCAATCAAGATAGTGCAGAGCTTGCTTGTGCTGCCTGATTTGTCATGAACCCATTGCAGATTTACCATCACTGCTCTGTCTCTAATCAGTGCTGAAGATGCTGGGGAGCTTTGGTCAACAGCAGAAATCCTCAGCCCCACCTAAACCACTCTTTTTTGAGAGAAATGAGGGGATAGCTGTGAATCCTTTCATGTCTGCAGTGATGTGAGAAGTGCAAACCATGAGGTCACGTGTTGGGCAAGCAAAAGTTGCCTTGAGAAGCAGATTTGAAATCCTGTCAGAATGTGGGTGGAAGTCCTCATGGAGCTGTTTTTCTTCACATTTTGTAATCTGCAGCTTTCAGGGGCTCTGCTCAGAGGACAGTGGGCACAAACACCCTGCAGTGGTGGCCTCTGTGTACCTGGACAGATGTTAAATTGGTCTGCAGCCCTTTGGGCTGACTGGCTGTGCTTCCCTGAGCACTCCCACTGTTCCTGTTTTCAACACTTCCCATTGACCAGAAACCTTGCAAAATATTTGCTGTGTGGTTTTATCAAATTTAGCCTGTTTTCTGTGAAGTCTCTGGAAAATCCTGTTCCCAAACACCACTTAGCTGACAGATTGGCCATTAGATTGCTGTAAATGTGCTCAGTTTCTGTTTGTTCCTGAGCTCTTGCCATCCATCAGGGCCAGTTTACCTCACCCTGAACTCTTCAGAAATGCAGGCTCAAGTGTATAAATTACTTAATATATCAAGAGAGGTGCAGAAATGCAGCTTAAACACAGGTGACAGGTTCTAAGGGAGGGTGGTGTGGGTCTCCCTCTCCTTTGTGTGCATTAAATTCTTCCTGTTGTGTCAGTGAGGCAGCCCCTGCCTTTGATGGATCATTATGTGGGATTTTCTCTCTCCTATTCCTGCACACCCTGATCTGAAGGGAGAATGTGCTGGTTGTTTTTCCAGAATGTTCAGTTGAAAGCTAGCACTTGCTCTTAAGAGCATGAAATGTTGTGCCCAGGGGTCTCACCCTGGCTTGGGTGATGCCCTGTGAGCTGGAAGCAGCAGTGGGTCTGGGTAAAACCAACTGTTGGATTGTCAGTGCAGTGGAATTAAAGAGATTCTCTTGTAGCTCCAACCCTGTGTTGAAGATGATGTGGCCTGAGGGGAAACTGAGCATCACTGAGGTCACCAAGAGACCTCTGACAGCAGCTACTCTGTTCAAGAACTCCATGATTGCCCTGGTGGACAACCTGACACTGAAGGTAAAGATTCCTGTTTCAAAATTGACATCTGGTGAGAAGAGTGTGGCTTCTCCCTGGAGAGATTCCCAGCCTCCCATTGCTGCCACCCATCAGGAGCTAAGCTGATCAAAGGCAGAGCAGCCTTGTCTGTGCCAAACAGGCTTTGGCTGGGCAGGCCTGGAGGGAGGGTCACCTCCATCCCCCATGATGAAGGTGCATTTTTGGCTCCTCCATGGCCAGTGCATCTTTCACTTGTAGGAAGGCCAGTCTGTCTTAGGGTTGTGGTTGTGGTTCCAAGTAAAATTCACTGGGAGGTTCCTGTGTGAGTCTCAATGTAGTCCTCTCCTTTTCTTTACCTGTCCTAAACTTTCATCATCATCATCATCATCATCATCATCATCATCATCATCATCATCATCATCATCATCATCATTATTATTGTTGTTGTTGTTGTTGTTATTGTTATTGTTATATCATGTTTAGCAAAGCTCTTTGGGCAGAGGGCCCAGAGGATGCTGTTCATGGTTCAGAGGTTCTCTCTGGCTCCCCATGCCAGTGGGAATGCAATACAGACCTGTGTGAGCTCCTTCTTTCCTCCCCTTTGCCATGCCAGAGGGTGAGGAGGGAAGGATTTTATTTCAGTCCATATTTCAGTTTGATGGCAGAAGGCTTTGCTTGGGCAAGCACCACATTGAGTGATGGAAGGTGGGGAAGGGGATGCTCTGGGAGGGGCTGTGGAGCAGCCCTGGGAGCTGAGCTGGGGTCCCTGAGCAGCACTGGGGTGTTACTGGAGCTGGGTGGCCTTGCTGGGCTCCTGGCACTGGGGCACAGGCCACAAGAGATGAGCAGAGAGCCCAGGGTGCTGGGGTGTGCTCACATTCAGAATTATTAAGCAATGAGTGCTCTGGGTGTCTTCTCAGGAGCTGTGGGAGCAAAGGAGATGGGTCAGAGCACAGCACCCAGTGCTGGCTGTGCACAGCAGAGAGAGCTGCCCTCCCTTCTTGTGTCCAGGGTTAGGACATGGAATCACACCTGATTTATGGGGCCTCCCCAGAGGGCACTGCCCAGGCTCCCCAGGGAATGGTCCCAGCCCAGGAGCAGCTGGACAATGCTCCAGGGGTGGGATTGTGCAGAGCCAGGAGTTTGAATGATCTCTGGGGGTCCTCCCAGCAAAGGATATTCTGGGATTCCATGATTCTGTGCTTTGTGTTGCTGTACAGGAGTGGGTTTGATCTGAGCTCTGCAGGAGGGTCTGGGACCCACCAAAGCTGCCTGGAGGTGCCAGCTGGGCCCCAGTGGGGAGTGGAGCCCCGTGGCTCCCCCCAGAATGTTTTGCCTCAGAGCTCCTGAGAAGATCCCCCTGTGAGTCCAGCCCAAGGCCAGGCCTTGCTAAAATAGGCACCAGCAGTGAAAATTCAGAGAGTGCCTGTGGAGGCAGAGAGGAGCTTTCTGGATGGCAAATCATGAGCTGCCAGAGCTGGAAGGGGGCTGTGACCCTGCTGGGCATGGGCACAGACTTTAGTCTGGTTCCCAAGGAGTCAAAACTGATCTGATCTGTCCATCTTCCAAATAATCTGCTGGCTGGCCCTGAATCTGGTACAGGTGTCAGGAGTGCCAGGAACCCAGGGAGTTGCTTTGTGTTGTGAGAGGAGCACTTGTGGAAGGAAAAGTTTCTCCTTGGTGCTGTTATTGCAGGTCAGGTCCTACAAAGTGGCCGTGGTCACTTGTGCCCAGCCCAGTGTGGGGAGCCTGAGGCAGGCCAGGAGGGGTTCAGGACAGAAAGAATCCCTGGGGTGCTGTGAGGGGGCTGTGATCAGGGCACAGCAGGGAGCTGGGAGCAGGCAAGTTCAGCAGGCATCCATGGAAGAACTTCCTTTCCTTATTTATTGGAAAAATTAATCCAGGCCACCTGGTAGGTGTAAAAATAGAATAGTTCAGAGAATGCTGTGCACTGTGGTGGTTTGAACAATCCCTGCAGCTCCCAGCAGGGCATGGAGAGTTTAAATCCCACCTTATCCATCTTGAATCAGTGGGTACCAGCATTGCTCACTGAAGGCTGCCTGGCTTGGGTGGAATTAATTTACTTCAATCCATTTATCATCAGTATCTCCATCATAATTGCCAGCCTTTCCAGGGGTAGGCACAAGCAGGAGCTGTTTCCAAGTCAAATTCACTGGGAGGTTCCTGAGACAGTCTCAGTGTAGTCCTTTCCCTTTCTTTACCTGTCCTAAACTTTCATTGAGAAACTTGCATTGAAGCTGTTGGAGTTTTTGTGATTTTCTGTTGAATAGCAATGAAGAAAAGAAGATTTCATCAGTATTGAGATACCAGAGCTGATAAGCATAATTTAAACTCAGTGTGCTCCAAGACCAGATTTCTTGGAGTCACAGAATTGTTCAGGCTGGAAAAGCTCTCTGAGACTGAGTCCAACGTATCCCCAGCATGACCAGGGCCACCACTGACCCCTCAAGTGCCACATCCACACCTTTTTGAACACTTGTAGGGATGAGGACTCCACCACTGCCCTGGGCAGCCTCTTCCAGGGCTTCACAACCCTTTCCATAAAGAAATTTTCCCAATATCCAAACTGAACCTCCCCTGGCCCAGCCTGAGGCTGTTCCCTCTCCTCCTGTCCCTGTTCCCTGAGAGCAGAGCCTGACCCCCCTGGCTGTCCCCTCCTGGCAGGAGCTGTGTGGGTGAAACTCATCCTGCAGCCAGGCCAGTGTCATTTTAAAAGGTCTAAATTTTGGGGAGGTTCCTTAGACAAAACCCCTGAACACAAACTTTGTGTACTTCAGGCAGTAATTCAGAGTGCAGACAGAGCCCTGAGCATCTCTGTGAGGTGACTTTTAGGACAGTTAATGATATGTGCATGTCATTAGCAAGCAATGATTGGGTATTCAGGCCATGCCAGCAAGATGCTGGTCATGCACAAGGAGCTGGATGCTCTGCCTCAGTCTCTGGACACTTGGCTCTTCTTCTGCTGGGCTGGAAGCTGTGCTGGTGAAGGCACTCTCTGTTTTGGGTACCCCATCCCTGCAGTTCCAGGTGTTCTCATCCTTTCCTGGGGCTGTTACTCATTTTTCCTGTGCTGAATTTGGGAATGAAGCTGCACTAGTGGGGAATCAACAGTGACACTCTCTGTGTGTCTTGACTGTGGCTTGGACCCTGCAGGACTTTTTTGGGAAGCCTGTGGTCACAGCTGATGGAAACAGCTCTGAACACAGGGTTGCACAAACTGCTGAGGTCTAGGGATGTCAGAGGAATAAAATTCCTTAGGGGAGGTAACAGCAGTTCATGTCATTCTCAGCTCTTTCTCAAAAAACCAAGTTGCAGATAGGCTTGAGTTTTGTGCAGCTTGAGCTGATGGTTTATTGACATTTCCTGGTGTGCCCAGTGCAGTCAGAGCTCCTTGTCTCACCTGGGCTGCTCTGCCTCAGAGCTTCTCTGAAAACTCCTTTACACCACATTGATATGCTCAGTTTCTGCAGTCCTCAACAGGGTGGCAGCCCAAGAGCTCCTCTTTATTGATATTCCTGTTTGGCCACCCTGGAAAGCTGCAGGGCTTTGGATGTAGCAAGAGTATTCCCCTCCTTTAGGGGAATAGTCTCCAAAAGTGCCAATTTAAATAACAATAATCTTGAAATTTTAGAATTATAAAGTCTGGAAAATACATTTAATTAAGATCATTGAATTCAGCCATCAGCTCAGCACCACCAGAATATCAAAGTCTCCAGTAGCTGCAGCATTAAAGTTATTTAACTTCTCTGCTATTTAAAATAACAAACTTTAAAATTCTCTTTTGTTGCTATTCTGGTTTAAGCCTGAATTTTGGTGGTGAGGCAGAGCTCTGCACTCTCTGAGAGGAGGGGCAGGTGTTGAGGTCACTGGGATGTCTCAGGAGCTTCCCTAGGGTCAGTGCCATGGCACTGGTGTTGTTAACAGTGCAGGGGCTGTTCTCAAAGCTGGTTTTAATTTCAGCTTCTGCAAACACAAGCCCATATGGAGACACTGGAAATGTGGCTGGAAATGCCACACCTCCAATCCTGGGGGCAGTTTTGGGGCTCCCAGAACAGGAAAGACACAGAGGGGCTGGAGCATGTCCAGAGAAGGGAACGGAGCTGGGCAGGGTCTGGAGCCCCAGGAGGGGCTGAGGGAGCTGGGCAGGGTCTGGAGCCCCAGGAGGGGCTGAGGGAGCTGGGCAGGGGCTCAGCCTGGAGCAAAGGAGGCTCAGGGGGCCCTTGTGGCTCTGCACAGCTCCTGCCAGGAGGGCACAGCCGGGGGGGCCGGGCTGTGCTCCAGGGAACAGGGACAGGAGCAGAGGGAACGGCCTCAGGCTGGGCCAGGGCAGCTCAGGGTGGGCACTGGGACAATTTATTGATGGAGAAGGTGCTCAGGCATTGGCACAGCTGCCCAGGGCAGTGATGGACTCCCCATCCCTGAGGGATTTAAAAGCCATGTGGATGTGGCACTTGGGGACAGGGGGCAGTGGTGGCCTTGGCAGCACTGGGATCAGAGATTTGATGATCTCAGAGAGCTTTTCCAGCCTGAACAATTCTGTGATTCCATGAAATCTGGTTTTGGAGCACAGTGAGTTTAAATTATGCTTATCAGCACGGGTATCTCAATGCTGCTGAAATCCTCCAGATTTCCAGGATCTTTTAGGCAAAAGCTTCCTGTAGGCAGGAAAAAGTACAATGTTTTTTCCAAAACCAAACCACTCAAAACAAAAACTGGCTTTTCCTGTTGCTGTGTGCCATTTCTCAAGAACATGTTTTACTGCCCAAGCCCTTTTCTGTGTGGTGGATTATTTTGGGTGGCTGTTTTGTAAATCCTGACACAGGAAGCCCTGTGGCTGCCCCAGCTGTGACTGACAATCTTCTCTGGGGATTCTTTGAACATGCATCTCCTCCTTATTTCTTTTCTTTTTTTCCTCCTCCTCCTCCTTTTGTCTGACTCTTCCTTCCATCCAGGCTGACAGGCTTCACCTCTGCTAAGTGATAATGTCATCATTGTGACTGATTGGACACATCCAGCACAAATTTGTCTGTCCTGTCCCATCCCTTCTCTCATGTAAGGAGCTATAAAGTTCAGAAAAGAAACCCCTCAAGAAAGAGTTTGTTTAGGGTGCAATGGCTTAAAACTGGCTTGGTTTCCTTTTAACACTTAAAAATCTAAAAGTCGCTCAGCTTGATGGAAAAAATAAAATCAGCTGCAATTAAACATCCAAAGAGCTTTCAGAGCTGGAGCCTTTGTGTCTCTGCATTTCAGTTCTTCCCTTTACAAACTGCACTTCTATGACAGCAAGAATGGGAGCTGCATAATTATCCCCCTGAAGAGCTGGGGCTTGGGGATTTGGAAGCATGGAATAATCTACTTTAGAATTTACTCCAGGAGCTGTCGTTTCTGAGAGGCTTTAATTACACTGTAATTGCACTGATAGATGATCTCTGTCTGTGCAGGCACTTCCCATTCCTGCTTTCCAAAGGATTTCAGCCTTTTTATATCAAATGCAGGCACAGTCACTGCCCTTTGTGCTGGACCTGAAGTCACAGATTTGAGGGGTTTTGAGGGGTTTTGAGGGGTTTTGCATTTGGGAGTGGCAGAGCTGTGCCTGACAGCCCAGCCTGTGCTGGGGGATCCTGTGGCATCATGAGGAACAGCTGAGACCTGGCTGCTGCTGTGTCAACAGTGAACAAGTGGCACTCCTGGAATTCCTGCTCCTAATGACATGTCCAGAGAAGCTGGGGCTGCCCCATCCCTGCAAGTGTGCAGGGCCAGGTTGGAGCCACCTGGGATTGTGGAAGGTGATTCCTGCCCATGGCAGGGGTGGCTCTGGGTGATCTTCACAGTCCCCTCCAACCCAAACCATTCCATGGTGATTTAATTTGGATGCTCTGTGCCCAAGGCTTTGCAGTTCTGTGGAATATTTGTGATATCAACCCCTTCCAGGGATTTAGATGATTTATATTCATCCTGCCACCAGATGCAGCACAGGGCAGGTCTGACCCCATCTGTGGGTTGGAAAAGGGCTTTATCCAACATGGAAGAGGCAGTGGCTTGTGGCAGCATTCAGGATAGGAGGCTTTGCTTTCCAAGGTCTGCCTTTCTTGGCCCATTCATGCCTCACACTCATCTCTGGGCTGGTCCAGGGGCTGCAAAGCTTCAGATTGTGTCAGGACTAGCCAGGACAGCCATGGATGATCCTGTTCCCTCAGCATTACTGAAGGGAAATGACAATTTGAGGCCTTTCATGTTATCCTGAGTTTGGGTAAGTGACCTCAAATCATAGAAATAAGGCTAAATAGACAAATCATAGGAAATAGGGCTGGGGGGGACCTTGGGAGTGCACCAAATTCACCTCCTGTTTGAGGACACCCCTGCCTGTATCTTCCTTTTGCAGGCTCCCCACTGATGGATGTTCCCTTCTTCCCACAGGCATTCTGTTCCCACTCCTTGTTTTCCTGAAGCTTAATTTGAATTTTTATACTGTGCTTAAAACCATGACTTCTTTGTCCTAAAGCTGAATGTTTGCATTTCCTCATATCCATCCTTTAAATACACAAAATCTCCCACCAGAGAGGTTCTGTGCCTCCTTGGTCCTTCTAGGCTAAACCCAGAATTCCTCTGAGTCACATTTGCTGGATTTTTGATCTTTCTTGTTCTTTCTTGCCCTGACTCACATTCCCACTTGAACTGCAGTGCCCTGGCTGCATGAGATGCTCAGAGAACTAGAAATGTGTTGGGGTTTTTGTCTTGAAAATTTCCTGTTCCTGTGTCCTTTCCTAGAAAAACATGGAAACATGGATTTGCCTCACATCAGCTGGAGCTTCTGGATCTCTTTAGCACCAGGCTCAAATCAGTTTTTCATTCTTTATTAACCAGTTCTTTCTGATAAATGTGGACCTTTGCATTTGTTCTCATTAAATTAATCCCTTTTTTCCCCCAGACCATTCCTCCCTTTTGTGAGTCCTTGAGGCCATCCAGGAGTGCTGGAACAGAACAGGCTCCTCTGGAGAATTCCTGGGCTGTCCCTTTTGGGATCCCTCAGTTCCTCAGGGCAGGGTTAGAGGTGGTTTCCCAGCCATTGCTGAAAGGTCATTGCTGGTTATCAGCTGTGGTTATCAAAGGTGACATTTTGTCATGTTCAGGTGTCACCCAGGCTGGTTTTCTCCCTTTATCCCCATGTCAGAGCTGCCTTTGGAATGCTGCAGTTGGTGTGCATCTGGGGTGTTCTCTGACAGTCTCTGGCCATACTGGGCCCTACTGGGATCCTCTTGGAGCTCTCTCTGAGGCTGAGGCTGGGTGGGCTCTGCAGGATGTGCCAGTCCTTTTGCAAGGGCCACTTAAAAAGTTTTATCTGTTAATATTTGAAAAATACAATTTGTAAAGCCACAGTGGGCTTTAGGTGATGCTGTGCCAGAGGAGGGTCAGGCTGGATCTCAGGGAAAGGTTCTGCCCCCAGAGGGTGCTGGCACTGCCCAGGCTCCCCAGGGAATGGTCTGGAGGCTGCCAGAGCTCCAGGAGCTCTCAGGGATGCCCAGGGTGGGATTATTGAGGTGTCTGTGCAGGAGTTGGGCTGGATGATCCTTGAGGTCTAACTCAGAATGTTTTGTGGTTCTCTGATTATTAATTGCTTTTCCACACCAATAAATTTAGGAGTGGGATAGCAAAGGCCAGCCATGAAGAGGAAGAAATGAATGAACCCCAAAAGCCAGTGGGATGAAAGTACATAAGTTTAAAGGCTTTGTAGCCATCCCCCAAGGCTGGTGCTGGTTACAGATCATATTGGCCTAAACAAAAGCTACCTTTCATCTCATCAAAATGAAAGCAAACGTCAAAATGCTCCAACAGAGCTGTGTGTGGCTGACCTCAGGGTGCAGGAGGGCTGGCAGGGACAGGAGTGTGACCCTGTGGGACTCACCCAGGGTCAGCCCCAGCAGCACAGGGCAGGACTTCTGCAGGGTGGAGTGAAGCCACCTGTCCCCATTCCACCTTCCCTGCCCCCTGCAAGGCCCAGATGGTGAAGAAAGGGGAACTCACTGGTGGTCTGTGTGTGTGCTGAGGAAGGGCTGTGTTTGTGCTGGTGGTCTGTGTGTGTGCTGAGGAAGGGCTGGGCTGGAGGCAGCTGGGTTTGGGGCTCCATCATTTCCATTGTTCAGCTGTGTTGGAGCTGGGGGTGTTTGACTTGGCTCAGCACAGGTAAAAGTGATGGAGTGACCAGGCTGCTTTTGGAGCAGGCAAAGGCATATCCAACAGGACAGTGAATTCCATGGGTTTGATATCTTTTCTGAGGACTGATGCTGTTATCCTCACAGTAGGAGGAGGGGGATGTGGTGCTGGGCAGGTGCACAGCTGTGATGGTGTTCACAGGGGTCATAGGATGAGGGAAGAGACGAGAATGTGGACTCCATGTTTCAGAAAACTTAATTTATTATTTTATGATATATATTATATTAAAACTATACTAAAAAAAATAGAAGAAAAGATTTCATCAAAAAGCTAGCTAAGAATAGAAAAAGAATAGAATAATAAGAAAAGCTTGTGTCTCAGACAGAGAGTCCGAGCCAGCTGACTGTGATTGGCCATGAATTAGAAACAACCACATGAGCCCAATCCCAGATGCACCTGTTGCATTCCACAGCAGCAGATAACCATTGGTTACATTTTGTTCCTGAGGCCTCTCAGCTTCTCAGGAGAAAAAATCCTAAAGAAAGGATTTTTCAGAAAATGTGTCTGACACACAGCAAAGGCCAGAGCAGCTCCAGTGGGGAACATGTGGCTCCTGTAAGGGTGTGAAGGAGGAGAACATTGAATCACAGAATCAGCCAGGGTGGAAAAGACCTTTGAGACCACTGAGTCCTTCCTATGACCTAACACCACCTTGTCACAGGCATCTTTTATGGAAAATCCTTTCCTTAGGATTTTTCCTCCTGGGAAGCTGAGAGGCCTCAGGAACAAAATGTAACCAATGGTTATCTGCTGCTGTGGAATGCACCAGGTGCATCTGGGATTGGCCCATGTTGGATGTTTCTAATTAATGGCCAATCACAGCCCAGCTGGCTTGGACAGAGAGCCCAAGCCACAAACCTTTGTTATCATTCTTTGCTATTCTATTCTTAGCCAGCCTTCTGATGAAATCCTTTCTTCTGTTCTTTTAGTATAGTTTTAATGTAATCTATATCATAAAATAATAAATCAAGCCTCCTGAAACATGGAGTCAGATCCTCATCTCTTCCCTCATCCTGTGAACACCATCACACCACCTTGTCACCTAGACCATGGCACTCAGTGCCACATCCAGGGTTCCCTTAAACTGTTATTGTCACTTCTGTTTTAACTTGATTGTGCTGAGCAGGTTAAAACAGAAGTGGTGGGCTGAGCTCCCGGCTGCTGCAGGAAGGGCTGTGTCTCAGCCAGGGTGTTCTGCCAGGGTGACACTGCTCTCCTCTGTCCCCAGGAGCCCTACTACGTGCGCTGCATCAAGCCCAACGACAAGAAGTCCCCTCAGCTGTTTGACGAGGAGCGCTGCCGGCACCAGGTGGAGTACCTGGGGCTGCTGGAGAACGTGCGCGTGCGCCGCGCCGGCTTCGCCTACCGCCAGAGCTACGAGAAATTCCTGCACAGGTGAGACAGAGCCTGCCTGGAGAGAAGCAGGGAGCCCCTGGCCCAGGGAGTGACTCCATTGCTTCAGACCTAGGCAGTGATTGGCAGCTGACTCCATTGGTTCAGAAGGCTGAATAATTGCTTTGTTAAAACTGTGTTATTATTGAAACAGGACGAGCCCTGTGGCAGGGAGAAATGATGAGGAGGACTCCATCTTATCACAAGGCTAATTAATTACTTTATTATACTATATTATTCTATACTATATTACATTACATCTAAACTGAATCTGCCAAGCACTCACTCTGCACACACTGCCCAGAATCTCGTGGCTGTCAGTGACAGTCCTGACACACACACACAGACACCTGGCCCTGACAGGCCAAGGAAACAAAACTCCATCACTGTGGGTAAATAATCTCCATGTTGCATTCTACTTGGGCACAAACACAGGCACAGCAAAGGAGATAAGAATTGTTTTTCCTTTGTCTGAGGTTCAGAGAATGTGAAACCCAGAAATATCCTTGGGAAGAATTGTGCCTCGCTTTTCTCTGTGAAGAGAAATATTATATTACATTATACTATACTATATTAAAGAGATACTATACTATACTATACTATACTATACTATACTATACTATACTATACTATACTATACTATACTATATTACAAACTAAAGAAAACTCATGACTGTCTCCCAACAGCCAGGACACAACTTTTCCCCCAATTGGCCAAGGAAACAAAACAATCCTCAGCAGAATCCAATTGACAAATCAGTTTGGGTAAAGAATCTTCCTAACACGTTCCACGTGTGCAAAAACAACAGGAGCAGCAAGTAGAGATAAGAATTGTTTTCTCTTCTTCTCTCTGTGCTTCTCCAGGAAAAATCCTGTGAGAGAGAATTATTTCTCTCTCTCTGTTCAGAGAATGTGAATGCCACAGGCTGCCAGGCACTGCCCAGTTCCTGGGGCTGTGCTTGGTTTAAATCATCTCCTGGATAGGCTGAAACAGATCCCACAGGAGCGTGGGTGCCAAGGTGGCCTCTCTGCTTCTGCTGTGCCCAGGTGGCCACGCTGGTTCAGCTGTGCTGAGGTGCTTGTGCTACTCAGGCTCAGCTCTGCTGAAACTCACTGTCTGTGTTAATCTGCAGGGGGAATGTGTAATGAGGAGCTTCCCCCGAGTATCACCCTAAAACCTGAGCTAATTAACTGCTGTTTCCTCTCTGAATTGGCTAATTGTTGCAGCAAGAGGTGGTGTGTCTGGGGGAGCACGTGGTGGTGCATGGTGACATTATGTGGGAAAAACCCCTGGATTTTAAAATGGAAAGTCTGAAAAGGGGGATGGTATCATGACCCCATTAAATGTGGTTTTGATTCTTCTTGCCCTCTTAATTCCTACCAGACATGTGATAAATGACATGTTTTAGATTGAAATTTGTCTTAAGGCTCCACTAAATTAATGTGGGCCCTGCAAGTTCAACCTGCTCTGATGGAACAGTGAATGGAATTTTTGTTCTGTTATTGAATCAGGTGAGAAAAGAGCTGTGAGAATAGAAAAAAATTAAACTATCCAAGCAGGTGGGATGTCATGAGTTAGAAACAAAGTGCTGGTGAAAGATCTTTTGCTGTTCATAGTGGAGACTTGCCTGGATATATCATAATACCCAAGGTGGAATGAAAAGCTCTGGCTTTCTAAATCCAGTCTACAGCACTGAAGTTCAGTTTCCTGGACTATTCTGCAGTGGATAGAGTGTACTTTCAGCTCACATGTGGAATTCATTACAATTTACTCTTAAGATTTGTGTATTTGCTATTAATATAAACAGCTGCTTTGTTTTTGATGAATGTTTGATGAGCTCCTGTGAGCTCCAGCCCCACAGTGCTTGCAGCCAGGAAACCAAACCAGCACATGGCAACTGCTTCAGCTTTTGGGTGCTGGAACAGGAGTCCTGCCCTGTCCTGGAGTGGGATTTGATATCCAGAGTGAGGGATCAGACACTGTGTGTGTGTGTGGTGCTGCTCCAAGCCTGGTCTGCAATGGTTTTTCTAAATTTAAAAAAAAAGGAGGAAAATAAAACTAGAAAATTACCTTCTCTTTCTGTAGGAGAAGAGTTTGTTGATATTTAGCCCTAAATCCTGTAAGGTAGGTGACATCTCCTCTCTCTCAGAAGGGAATGAAGTGAAGCACAGTTAAGACCATTATAAATGTCCTTCTCAAGCTTTCCTTGGATAAAGAAAACCTTCCTTTGAGCTCTGTGCAAGCCAGGCTGCCCTTTCCAATTTGAAGTATTTTCTGTTGGACCAGGAGAAGCTGTCCCTTCCTGTGATCATGGCATCATCCAATTGGGTGACACACATGGCACTTACACAGATGGGGTGCATTCTCTTGGTTTAATCTAGAAATTACCATAAAAAAAAGCTGCTTGGGTTTCAGGAAGGGGTTTGTGAGTGTAATCCAACCCTTTCCACACAGAGGCATCCATATGCCTATTCCAGGCCATGTCAAACATAGCTTGGAATCAACACTGAGAGCTGTGAACAGCAGGCTGGGAAGGGACAGAGAGACCCAGCAGCAGCTGCACGCCCAAAATTGTTCATTAAAGCTTCACCATTTAGTGGCTTCCAGAAATCTTAGCTCTTAGGAGAGCTGGACTGGGAATTGTTAACTCCAGGAGCAGACTCATCCCTGTTGGGTGTTTCCATAGGGAGGTACAGAGGGGAAGGAGAAACAAAGGTGTTTGGGAGAGGGTGTTCCATGTCTGAGTGACCTTGGAAGCTGTGGGGATCCGCAGGCAGGAGAGGGGCAGGGCTGTGGTGTCAGGGAGCAGATTTATTCCAGACCCTGCCTGGCTATAATTAGCACCAGGATTGTGAGTGGCTGTGGCATCAGGGCCGAGCCTGTGCTGCAGGGAAAGAGTTGGTGGCATTGTGTGACATCCATGGGGACAGTGGGAACAGAGGGACAGCTGGGATGTTCCACCTGCTGTGGCTGGGAGGGAGGGGGGCATCAGCACTGGGGTGTCTTTAATGCCTGTGGGAAGGAGCAGGAGGGGTTTTGGTGCTGTGACATCCCTTCTGTACTGAGCTCCTTGATGGGGCAGGCCTGGCTCACAGCCTGGGTCTGATCCTGATCACAGCCTGGATCCCAGCCTGATCCATAGCCTGGGTCTGAACCTGATCCACAGCCTGGATCCCAGCCTGATCCATAGCCTGGGTCTGAACCTGATCCACAGCCTGGATCCCAGCCTGTTCCATAGCCTGGGTCTGAACCTGATCCACAGCCTGGATCCCAGCCTGATCCATAGCCTGGGTCTGATCCTGATCCATAGACTGGATCCAAACCTGATCCATAGCCTGGGTCTGATCCTGATCCATAGCCTGGGTCTGATCCTGATCACAGCCTGGATCCCAGCCTGATCCATAGCCTGGGTCTGATCCTGATCCATAACCTGGATCCAAACCTGATCCATAGCCTGGGTCTGATCCTGATCCACAGCCTGGATCCCAGCCTGATCCATAGCCTGGGTCTGAACCTGATCCATAGCCTGGGTCTGAACCTGATCCATAACCTGGATCCAAACCTGATCCAGAGCCTGGGTCTGATCCTGATCCATAGCCTGGGTCTGAACCTGATCCATAGCCTGGGTCTGATCCTGATCCAGAGCGTGGATCCCAGCCTGATCCATAGCCTGGGTCTGATCCTGATCCAGAGCCTGGATCCCAGCCTGATCCATAGCCTGGGTCTGATCCTGATCCATAGCCTGGGTCTGATCCTGATCCAGAGCCTGGATCCCAGCCTGATCCAGAGCCTGGGTCTGATCCTGATCCATAGCCTGGGTCTGAACCTGATCCATAGCCTGGGTCTGATCCTGATCCAGAGCGTGGATCCCAGCCTGATCCATAGCCTGGGTCTGATCCTGATCCAGAGCCTGGATCCCAGCCTGATCCATAGCCTGGGTCTGATCCTGATCCATAGCCTGGGTCTGAACCTGATCCATAGACTGGATCCCAGCCTGATCCAGAGCCTGGGTCTGAACCTGATCCACAGCCTGGATCCCAGCCTGATCCATAGCCTGGGTCTGATCCTGATCCATAGCCTGGGTCTGAACCTGATCCACAGCCTGGATCCCAGCCTGATCCATAGACTGGGTCTGAACCTGATCCATAGCCTGGGTCTGAACCTGATCCATAGCCTGGATCCCAGCCTGATCCATAGCCTGGATCCCAGCCTGATCCATAGCCTGGGTCTGAACCTGATCCATAACCTGGATCCCAGCCTGATCCATAGCCTGGGTCTGAACCTGATCCATAGCCTGGGTCTGAACCTGATCCATAACCTGGATCCAAACCTGATCCATAGCCTGGGTCTGATCCTGATCCAGAGCGTGGATCCCAGCCTGATCCATAGCCTGGGTCTGATCCTGATCCATAGCCTGGGTCTGAGCCTGATCCACAGCCTAGATCCCAGCCTGTTTCCCAGCCTTGTTCCCAGCTCGGGTGGGTTGCACTGCCAGTGCTTTGCTCTTTTATTTTTTCTTTTTCCTGACAGAACTGTCTTGAGGTGGGAGATGTTTCCCAGTGAGTGAATTGTTGCAGGAACATTTTCCTGATGAGAGCAGGGCAGAGAATCCAGTGTGCAGCACTGATGTCTGTGTGTGTGAGAGCAGCAATGCTTTTGCCAGCACGTGCTAAATCTTCTCCTGGGAGTCTGAGGGGAGGTTTTTAATCCTGTTTATTTATCAGTGAGATCCCTGTAACCCCAGGGGATGGTGTTCCCTGCTTAAGCACAGTGTGCACCTCCATTCCCCCCTTCCAAAGGCTAATTCATGAATGAATGGGCGCTGGGATGTGTTTCCATTCAGGCTCTGAGGCTGTTCTGAGCCTCCTGCCCTGCTGCTCCCAGGAAAAGGGGGATTGTGAGGCCATTTAAGTGTAACTGAGAGCTGAGAGTGTCTGAAGCTTTGAGATTGATGCCTGCTTTGGCCGGGGGCTTTGAAGTGCGAAGTGGCTGAGCTCGCTTAGTTCCTGTTTTATTTAGAACACGGCTGTGAGTTCCATTCCATGGAAAACGTCTATTTCAGCTCTTATTATGTCCATAAATCTTATGCAGAAAATTCACTGTTGCTTTTTGCAAACGCCTGTTCCCCTAATCAGCATTTCCTAGGCTGGTAGATCTTACAGAGCTTGGGCTGATCCCGGTGCTTCAGGTTTGATTTGTAGATGCCTTAGTTCCAGTCTGCCCTTCTCTGTGCTGGAAAATGCAGTTTGGAGAGTGAGGATGGGGGAATGGCTGACCCACAGTTACAGGCAGTGTGTGCACAGACTGGGGCAGCCAAAGCTCTGCTGTGGGGGGAAGTGACACAGTTTGTTAGAAATTACTCCCAAAGTGATGCATGAGAAAAAAATTATTTGCAGAATTTTTAAATCCACGTTTTCTGACAAAGCAATTGGTTGCAGGTGGCTTCTCATGCAGAATGTGAACAAAACAAAGCTTTCCTTCCTTACCAAAAAACCCCAAATGAAGCAAAACCTAAACAAACAAATCAAAATTATAATTGGATACTGAAGGTGTGAAAAATGTGACAAATCTGCAGGAGGCCAGTGCTGAGTTTGTTCCCTTGCATCAGTTCAGTGCTGATGGATTGAGCTCCTCCCAATATTATTTTGCAGTATGTCACAAAATCATGCCTCTTCTTAAGTAATTTTCCATGTATTTTAAGGTTCATGATTCAAGAAATCCTCTGTAGGAAACCCTAAAATTTGTTTCTGGAAGTTTTACTCAAAAACAGAGTACCATAGTACTGAGAAGCTTCCCATGTTGCCATGAATTAATGCCACACCAAATGCAGATTGCTATAAATAGTACTTGGATTTTGCCTATAAACCCTGTTTTAAAACTCTAGGTAATGCAGAGTATGGGTGTTTACTTTCTTTTAAAAAGATGTTCAGATCAGATGTATCTTAGGCTTTGAGAACTGTGCTTGTTTTTAGCATGGTTTGTGTGTAAGTGCTGTCTTGGAGTACCAGAGTTGGTACCCATGGTTTTTGCAAGTGCTGGTCAAGGATGGCTTGCTTAAATAGAGCAGAACTGGAATAAAAACTGGAATAAATCTGTGCAAGGATTTCTTCAGACTCTTCCATCTATATTGTTTTATTACAATTTAACTGATCATTTTTTCTAAAACCAGTTGAATTTTGCCCTTCTCTAGCACCTTGCTGGCAAGCTGTCTTGGTTTGGAAAGCCAGGAGTCTGCTAAGGAAGGCAGGAGCCTCCCCTGAGATGGAGAATGTAAACCCTCCCCACCCCTCTAAATTGGTGTAAATTTTAAATTAAGGGGCTCTCAGGCAAAAATATGGGAGCAGGAAATAACAGTTCTTTAATAGGGAAGGGGGGAAAAAATAAAAGGGTAAAATAAACAATGCAGTACACTAGAACAACACTGCCAGAGTCAGAACCCAACCTGACACCCTGTGGGTCAGGGTGTTGGCAGCAGAACCATTGGAAATGTGGCTCAGCCCTCCTGCAGTGTCAGGGCTGGTTCTGCTGGAGCAGGGATCCTGTAGAGAAGGATGGATTCTGCCTCTGAAGATCCAGTGGAGGAAGAGGCAGCTGCTGCTCCTCTGGGGAATCCAGTGCAGAAGCTGTGCTGGTGTCTCCAAACCTCTGGATTATATCTGGGTAGGAATGCTTGGCTCCTCCCTCTGGGCTCACATCTCCCAATGGGATGCTGTAGTTCTTATCAGCCATGCAGGGACATTCAATGGCTGTTATCAGCAGTGTCCCCTCCTGAGGGAGGAGCGAATGTGGTCACTCAAAGAGAGAGATAAAGAGATAAGGCAAACTGCCCGCTTGACAAAGATAATCTGCCATACAGATGGTAATGGAAAACATCTTGCCTTGCAGTCTGGAACACAAGCTCTCATTTGTAAATGGTCCCTTTTCATTCCAGGTACAAGATGATCTCTGAATTCACGTGGCCCAACCACGATCTGCCCTCAGACAAGGAGGCAGTGAGGAAGCTCATCGAGTGCCACGGCTTCCAGCACGACGTGGCCTACGGCAAGACCAAGCTCTTCATCCGCACGCCGCGCACGCTCTTCACCCTGGAGGAGCTGCACGCCAAGATGCTCGTCAGGATCGTCCTCTTCCTGCAGAAGGTAAAGCTTCCACTGCCTCAGAAACTCAGCCCAAGCTCCTTGAACCACCCTTGCTCTCCTTCCTGGCTCTGTTGTTGCATAGATTCCAGACTTCTACACTTTGGTCGCTGCTGGATATTTTTAGGGTTCTTTCCATGGTGCTCTCTGGAGCCTTGGTGTGGTGGGAGCTGTAGCACCTAAAAGCTTGTTCATTGTCACTCATATTTTCTGAAAAATCCTTTCTCAGAATCTCTGCTGGTCAGAGTGACTCTGAGGTACATACAAGTCTCTTTACCCAGCCTGGCAGCTGAAGAAGAAGTCAGGATTCTTCTGGTTTTGTTCTCAAAGTTGTTTATTATTTATTATCTATAACATTCTTTCTCTGGCCTGCCGAGGTCTGTCTGGAAACCCAACCAGTTTGACCAGGATGGGAGCAGAAAGCATCAAGTCTAGGGTTGGTCTCTTGGTATTTGTTGTGCTGAATGGTTTGTATTTAGTAGGGAATTCTGCACCTTTTGTGTGCACTGAGTTTTTCTGAAAAGGCCAAGCTCAGGCTGTGGAGGGTGCAGGCCCTGCCTTTCTCTGAGCTTTGTGGTTCAGAGTTTTATTCCCTGTTCTGAGCATCTGCTGCTGCTGAGCTTCCTTGGACTCTCAACATCTTCTCCTTCCTTCCTCCTCTGGGAAGGGGAGCACTTTTCCAACTGGTTTATTCTCTTGGGCTGGCCTGGGGCTGATCTCTGGTGCTCCCCTGCCCCCTGGGAGGTGTTCCTGGATCCTTAACTGTGCTTCCCCCGTGCTCAGCAGGGGTTCTGGGGAGGAATTTCCTGCCTTGGATGTTTTCAGGGAGGTCCCAGGGCCACAGCTCTAACCCAGAGTCTCTTTCTCCCCAGGACTGGGGTGAGCTAATGAGCTCCTTGTGGATAAAGCTGCACCTGCTTGCTCCCAGGTGGCTCCAGCTTTCATATTAAACCAGGGAGCAATTGAGGGGTGACATTTTTGGAAATTGCAAGGTGCAGCTACTGGAGAATAATTTCAGAGCCCCAGGCTGTGTTGCTGTGGGAGCAGATCAGGGCTCAGTAAGCTCCAAGCTCCTCCTTCAGATAAATCCAGTGAGAGGCACAATTTTAACAGCAACTTGTCAGTTTTGTGAGTTTGCTGCCAGCTCCAGAATTACATTGTCTGGGCTGGGATCTGGAGTGGGCTCAGCATCAAAGGCAGCAGGGCAAAGGATTTTTTTGCCCCTGGAAGGTAAAGAACCTACTTAGGTGTAATGGATCAACTCCTTTGCTCCACAAAGGGTTTTGCTGCAGTGGGTTTGTGTGGCATCAGGTGTAGAATAACTGTGGCGTTTCTGGGGGTTTCCTTGTTGCCACAGTCAGCAAAAGTGATAGAAATTAAAATGCTGGTGCACGTTGTTCTGTGGCTTCACAAACCTCCCTGCCCTGTGTCCTGCCCTCCCTGGGGTGGGAGGGGACCAACATGAGTCTACCTGAGGACTGCAGCAGGACATGGAGGCATCTTTTTGTTATTTTTCTGTGAGAAATCTCCAGGGAGTTCTAACTTACCTCATAAAGGATCATAAAAGACAAACTCCTTCTCCAGTGTTGAAGGACCTGAGGACTCTGGAGAAATCTGGATGTCCTCCTGGAGCTCCTTCCCTGCAGCTGAACCCTCTCTGCTTTCACTCACTGGAGGTTCTTAACCAGGCTCTCAAATGGGGCTGGCAAGGGGATGCAGAGGAGCTTTTCAGAGTCCTGGAACTCACAGCTAAACCAAGCAACTCTCAATGAATCATTAAATGCTTATTAAATTATTATTAAGAGAAGATGTTGAGCTGGTATCTATAGGTATGGATTAGAGCCCTTGTACAGTGTTATATCTACCTGAAAAAAGCTTGACTTTGTCTCCACTTTCAGTGTGTCTCTTGTTTCCTGCTAACTGAGCTCCAGCCCTGGCTGGGATCCCTCCCTGGCTCTGCTGCCGGCAGATGGGGCCGGGCAGTGCTGGAAAAGGTACAATCAGAAATCAAAGAGGAGGGATCTGATGAGGCCTTCTCTGAGCTCTGAAAGCATCAAGGCAATTTTGCCTGTCATTTCTGTTCTCAACTTGCTTTCAATTGTTCATTAACAACTCACAGGGAAATTTAATTCTTGCTCTTTTTCTTCTTTCTTTAATTCTTGCTCTTTTTTCCTTCTGTAGTTTTGCCTGTGAGCATCAAAGGCTGAGGGAGACAAACTGTGAGCACATCTAGAAGGATTTGATTTTCTTTTAAATAACTGAGCCTTCTGTTGCATTGGAGTTCCTCAAATTATAATTTAGGAAAAGGGGAAGACAAGAGGAGGTGAAATGTGGTGTTGTGACAATGGGCACTTGTGTGACACGAGTGAGGCAGATGTGAGAGCAGCCTTAGAGCAGCTGATCCCAGCCTGGGGCCCAGGGGTGTTTTCCTCTGCACAGGAATGAGTGTAAGTGAAAGAATCCACATTTAGCAGCTCTTTTTTTAATGATGTGTATTCTGTGGCTTATGGCTGTCCTGCAAATCACGAGGCTTTCCAGAAGGGACTCAGTAATTATCTGGAGAGCTTCATCACCCAGTGACCCTTAACCCTCCAAACAGTGCTGCTGCCTTTGTGTAATGGTGCTTACCAGTTTGCTTCAATTGAATTAAAACTGACTTCTAGTTTAAATAGATAATTTTACTTTCTTTTGTTCCACATCTCTGGGATGTCTTTAGCTTTAGATTTATCTTTCAGGCTCCTTTTTTTTCTGTGGTAAAATGTCAGTGAGATCCCAGGCTGTAATTTTCCTTCTGCCCCATTGCAGTCAGTGAGCAGATGTGATGTGATTTAACTGTGGCAACTTGCTGGTTCCAGGAGAATTCAGCAAGTGAGAGCTGTGTCCAGTGTCACAAACCCCATGTGGCAGCAGGGACATCACACCAAAGGGTCACTCCAGGAGCCCCAGCTGAGGTTGCTTCATGTGATGCTTTAGGGTTTATTTGCTGTACCTGTGCTGCTGCCAGCTCTGTGATTGTCACCCTGAATGCAAATGGAACAGCTCTAATGTTAATCATGCAAATAAAATATAAAAAAAAATAAAAGCTGCCATGAAGCTCTGCTGCTTTTGCTGCCCTTGGAAAGGCTCCCACAGGCTCATTAGCTGTGCAGAGCAGAGCTTTGTTCGGGGAAGAAAGCCCGGGCGGGCGGCACGTGCGGGCTGTGCAGATGATGGCTGCTGTCACTGTAATTTACTGCCACTTTTCGGTGGCATTTTATCAGCCCGGCACAGCTGCACATGGAAATCGCTCCTGAAACCTTCCTGCCTGGCAGGGAAGCAGCGGGAATGTCCTTGAGTGCAGCCCTGCCCCTCCTGGGACACAGCCCAGCCACGGGGGCAGGGCCGGCCCTGGGACGTGCCCTGGGCATCCCGAGGTGTCCTTGGGCATCCCAGCGTGTCCCTGGAGCCAGATGGGCTCGGCAGAGGCTCGGGAGCTGCCATCACCATGGCAACACTCCCCAGCCTGCAGGGAGAGCAGCACAGAGCCGTGGCTGAGGTGTCACCATTCCTGTCACCATTCCTGTCACCATTCCTGTCACCATTCCTGTCACCATTCCTGTCACCATTCCCTGCTCCACCTTCCCCCTCCAGCCCCACCAGCCCTGGGAGCTGAGGACACAGGGAAGCCTCAGGCACACGGGGAAGCTCCTCCATGGACACAGGAGGTGATTCCTGACAGGTTATGTGTAAGAGCCAAAATGAGGGATGTGGGACTCCAGGAGGCTCTCCAAAATGCAGTTTATTGTATCCAAAATGCAGTTTTTTGTATCCAAAATGCAGTTTGTTGTATCCAAAATGCAGTTTATTCCATCCAAGAGGTTACAGCAGGCCAGGGTTGTGGGTGACAGAGCTGTGCCCACAGCTGTCAGCTCCAGCTGCAGGCAGGCCTGGAGACCCTTTGGCTTTGGTTACACTGCATTCTATACTTTTCTTTAGGTTACAATGCATTATTTACTTTTCTTTTGGTCACAATGCATTCTATTCTTTTGGTTACAATGCATTATTTACTTTTCTTTTGGTCACACTGCATTATTTACTTTTCTTTGCTGAGCATATCCATACAGTAGAACCAATCTATACCTTAACTATTATCTATAGCCCATCATAACTACTGTAATTCCCATATTCATGGTACTGTTCTCCAATCACTAACAGTCAGTACATCACAGTTTAAGCCAGAAGTTGTTTTTCAGTTTTCTTGCAGTGGAAAATTCTGAGACCTTTTTTCTACTTGCCACACCAGCAGGCTTGTTTGCCTGTGCTTTCTGCTGGTGAAAACATCTTCTTGTTTGGGGTGGGTTTATCCTTTGCTCTAAGCCATAAAAACCCCTTCTAACTTACAGATCCTTTGCCTCCTTGGTTATCCAGTGAGACTGGTTCAGCAATTCTTTTCTTCTCTAGCAAAACTTGCTTCCATCTCTATTCCTTCATCAGACTCCACATTTAAAAATCTTTCTGCTAAGCATCCATATCTGTGAGACTTCCTTGTCAAACTTTCATCCTTCCCAACAGTTATGGAGGGACAGAAGCAGCCAGTGGGGGCTTGGGCCAGTGACCCACACAGAAGGGATGAAGTGGGTTTGCCTCTGGACTCCAGGCTATCAGCAGGAGCAGGTCTCTAATGTCACTTGGATTGGTATTCTGGAGCCAGGCTTTGATCTGGAGAGGCTCTGGCAGGGAGGAGCTGTGGCAGGAGATGCTGTGGCTCCTTCCTGAGGAGCAGGGGCTGGGAGCTGCCAGGACCAGGTGCAGGGAAGGAGGAAGAGCTGGCTCCATCCCCTGCACTAACACTGACTGATCCCACAGCTCCTCCCCTTCCCTGGGCTTGGAGCATCCCTGCCTGCTTCCAGGGAAGGCATTGAGGCAAAAAAAATCCACCCTGCCCACCCTAGAAAATGCCAAAGCATTTTAAAAATGCTTTACCTCTTACCAAAAAACTGCAAGAAAAGAGAGAATTTCTGCCAGTTTAGCCCCACAATGGCTCAGCTGCCTTCAGAGGAATGGCAACAATGGGGGTCTGGCCTGTGGGAGAAAAG
Source organism: Molothrus ater (assembly GCF_012460135.2). Taxonomy (NCBI): domain Eukaryota; kingdom Metazoa; phylum Chordata; class Aves; order Passeriformes; family Icteridae; genus Molothrus; species Molothrus ater. Next base: position 1,401,217 of record NC_050504.2, on the reverse strand, counting down.
CAGGAGAGCTGGATCCTGCCCTTTCAGTAGCAGGTACCTGGAGACACCTGGATACCTTCTTGATGTCCTTCTGCTCCAGGAAATGCTGTGGGAACACTCTGTAACCTAAATAAGCATAAATATCAGTTATTGCTGAGTAAGAGAGGAGGAGAGGGGGTGCTGGGAGTGTGCACCACTGTGTAAAATGCAGTATGGAGAGCAGGGAAACAGCCTGGTCCAGGGTCTGGTGTCCCAGCTGGGTCACCTGGAGCTTCTTGGCTGTTGGAGCCACCTTAAAGCTTGGATTATCATTTCCAGTGCAGGTGGGGAAAAAACAAAACACAAAGAAAACCCCAAACTCTTCCCTGAACCTTTTGCCAGCATCAGAGAGAACATTTGTGCTGTGATGAGTTGGTTAAACCAACCTTTGGTGGCTCTGATCCTGTAAATCATTCCAGCTTCTCTCCCTGCCTTTCACAGCTGCAGAGGATTTTTTCCATGCTCATCCATGTGTACCACAGGCAAATTGGGAAGAGAAGATTGAGCCCTTGCTGCTGATGCTTCCACATTGTTATCATGGGGGGAATGAGCTTTTGTTGTGCCTGAGCTTTCCACCTTTTCAAAGGTTCTGATCTGCTGCACCTCAAGGTGTCTAAGCCTGCTTTGAGCTGTGACAGAGCTGCCAGTGTGGTGTAAAAAAGGGCAAAAACCACAATTCCTTCAGGAGATTCTGGGCTTCCTGGATTAATAAGGTGCCCTGTCAGACCCATGGGACACCACAAAGGGCACCCAAGGACCAGCAGCTCCATGTGGGGGAATAGTTGGGAGCTTTCCCAGGGTTGGGAATCTCCTCCCTGTCCCAGAGCATGGGGGTGTTTGCTGCAGCTGTGGCTGAGCTGCAGGAGGAACCTGGAGCTGAGATGTGGCTGCATCCCACACCTGGGAGCTGCTGGAGCATGGCTCCTTTGGTGATTTTTATGTTCTTTATTGAACACACTCTTGTTAGTGCCAGCTAATTAATCTCAGAGTGGGACCCTTCTCTGTTTCCAGCCTGTGGAATGTTGTTGCTATTAAGCAAAGCAATAGAATGAACATTGTTCAGCTGACTTATGGAAAGAGAAAAGAGCTCTCAGCAGATGCAGCAGCTCTCTGAGGTGATCTGGGACAACGGGGAGCCTTTGATTTAAACCCTAGATGGGATCCACATTTACTCAAACCAGGAAAAGGCAGATCACAGTGAGCTGTGAGTGAGCTCTGAGCCCTCCATCACAGCCCAGCTCTGTGGGGAGGTGCCCCTCTGGAGCAGTCAGGGCTGGGGTTTATTTAATATTTAATAACCTGCCCGTGTGAGAGCCTCCAGAGCTGAGCAGGGAGCTTTGTGCCTGCCTGAATTCTTTGTTTCTCACCAGTTGGGGCTGCCTGGAGGGCAAAGCATGGGCTGGGACAGATGGAATATTGATCATGGCTGGGCGAAGGAGGGTGGTGGGAGAAGGTGTTTGTGGTGCAGCAGCAATGGAGGAGTTTCCCAAGGTTTGGCTCCTTGCAGAACTGCTCCAAAATACCACTCTGGGGTTTAATTTAGCCAAGCTGGGTTTGTGTGCTGAATCCTGGGCATTTGTTTGCTCACTGATGTGTTTGGACTGGGAGCTGTGTGGGTTCTGCTCTGCACTCCCAGGGATTGCAGCATCTAGGTCAAATCTAGATTATCCCTTTTTCCATGGGAGATGTACAGGCAAGGCTGCATCCTGGGCCCACCCTGGCTGCTCTGCTGGCTTTCCCTGTGCTCTGCAGGGCCCAACTAATTGTTTTCATTTCTTTCTTCCCTTTTTTCTCATTTTTTTGATGGCACATTCAGAGCATGGAAGAGCCTGCAGACAAGGCTGTAATGCATAGATGGGTGTGGAGGATTTATGTTCTGCTGAGGTGATGGATGTGATCTTGGATGTGAGGTTTCTTTAATCTTAGAAACTCTGTTGGAAGCTCAGTGAGGTTTTTAAACTGATTCTAAAGGTATGTTCAGATCTCCCCTGCCATTCATCTGAATTTTAATTTATTAAATTTTAATCAAAAAACAAGTGAATCAAATATTCTTTAGGAAAAAAAAATCATTGCTTCCCTTAAGCTGGGATGTGTCTCTTGCTTTGGCTGAATGCTGTTTGTGCAAGTCCCTGATTTAGAAGCTGCCAAAGCAGCTGCTGCACTGGGAATAGTGGGATCATCCCTTGGAACACTGCTGGGATCACTGAAGCCAGGGCTGTGCAGGAGGAGATCCCTTGGTCTGGAGCTTTTCGTGTCCCCAGGGGTCACTTCCACCTTGGTTTGGCCTTAACTGAGGGAATAAAAGGGACTGGAGGAAAGCTGAGGCTGCCCCATCCCTGGCAGGGTCCAAGGCGGGGTTGGACGGGGCTTGTAGCAGCCTGGGACAGTGGGAGCTGCCCATGGCAGGGGTGGCACTGGATGGGCTTTAAGGTCCCTTCCAGCTGGGGTTTGGGACTCCATGGGTGATGTTTCCATGAAACATCCCATTTAAAACACTGGAATTGGCAGAGGTCTCTGGAGAGTGAAGAAAGAACAGCAAGGAACTCCCTCACTGGGGGCAGCTGTGTAGAAATAAATATTCTTTGTAATGGTCAGGAGGTTGAGCTGTGCTCAGACTTTGTTTTTCCAACCTTTTCCTTTCTCTCTATCCCTCTCTTAGCCCTTCAGTCCTGATTTCCATTGCCCTCTTCATTTTCCTCCCCTGAATTTTAGGAGGACAAAGCATAGAGAAGGCAAAGGTATTGAAAGAGGTGAGGAGAGACCATGGGTGGGAGCTGGATGGGGGAATGTTGTTTGGTTTGTTGTTTGGTTTATGGTGCTATTTGGAGTTTTTTAAGCCCAAAATCTCACTTTCTTTCCATTTTCAACATAATCATCATTGCCTCTGCTCTTGGGTCTGTGGTTTGCTCATGGGCCCTTCCCTGAGGAATCAGAACATGAGGGATCAGCACATGCTGCTGGTTGTTTCCCTCCCCAAGCCCAAAGTCTCCTTGGGTTTTCCTCCTGGGGACAATCCACTCCATCTCCTGTCCCGTCACTGTCACATTTTCTGGAAAAATCCCTTTACCAGGATTTCTTCTCCTGGGAAGCTGAGAAGCATCAGAGAAAAATGAAAACAATCATTATCTGATTGCTTCTCTTGTGTTTTGCTGCTTTGGAATGGGTTTGGAGATTGTTTTTATCCAACATGTGAATTGTTTTTACTTAATGACCAATCATGGTCCAGCTGTGTCAGGACTCTGAAGCAGTCACAAGTTTTTAATTAGCATCTCGTTAAGCCTTCTACAAGTATCCTTTCTCTATTCTTTAGTGTAGTTTTAGTATAGCATACTATATATATATATAATATACATTATATATATAGTATACTATATATAATATAGCATATATTATATTATATTATATTATATTATATTATATTATATTATATTATATTATATTATATTATATTATATTATATTATATTATATTATATTATATTATATTATATTATATTATATTATATTATATTATATATGCCATAAAATAATGAATTAGCCTTCTAAGAACATGGAGTCAGATTCTCATTTCCTCCTTCATCCTGGAGACCCTGAAGATGCCACATGGTCCCTCTGCTCCTGCTGAGTCCCTGGGCTGAGCTCTGGTGGATGGCACTGTCCTGGAGGCTGCTCCAGAGGGTCACTTGGAAAACTGCCATCAACTTGGTTATTTGGGAGCCATGGCATCCTCCACCCCCTCCCTCGTGCCCCACACACATTTCCACCTCCCCATCCCTCTGGGATGCTGCCAGAGCCTCCTGGGCTCCTGTGCCTGTGGTGCTTGGCTGGTGGTTCTGTGTCTGCTGGTTGGGGTTTGGGATCTGGGGAGGCAGATGGCTCTGGAGCTGGAGCTGTTCCAGCAATGTCACTCTGATTTCAGGCTCCTTCTGCCCTGTGGCTGATTTTTCCTGAAAGATAAAGAGACTTTGCCTCGTGGAGGCTCCTGCTCCTCTGTCAGCTTGGCTGGGAGCTGGCTCAGGATTCAGGAGCTGTCAGGGCAATCTCAGGAGGTCAGGCAGGGACAGATCTTCAGTCTCATTCCCATGGGAAATCAGGTTAACCAGCAGGGAAAGCCACAGGAGGGGGAAAGGGAAGGATGGATTTATTCTTGCCTGTGGGAGGGATGGCACAGGGCTCTGCCATCCCAGGCTGCTTTACTCTGTTCTGATGCCCCCAGCTGGCTGGGATGTGGCTGGATTGAAGTGGGAATTCTGAGGTGCCTGTGGCTGTCAGATCTGAGGGATGATCTACTGGATCCCTTTGGACCTGGGCATGAAGATCCCTTGGCTCTTACCTTGGGTGCAGAGACACAAAGGGCAGAAGCAGAACCCTGCATGCACAAATCCCTGTGCTGGGGTTTGGCCCTCCTTGGCCCCCAACACACAACAGAGCAGGACCTTTGCAACAGGAGAATCTGTTACAGGCTGGGTAAATTTCTCTCTGGAAATTTGTTTAATTTCATTTTACAGGGCTCAATGTTCTTGAGTTATGAATTGAAAAGGTGCATTGAGTAGAGCTCTCCCAATATTCAAACCTGAGGAAGGTGTGAGTTGGCAGGAGCACTTCAGCCTCCTGCAGCTGCTTGTTCTGGAAATGCATTGGCACAGGGTGCCCACAGAAGCTGTGGCTGCCCCTGGATCCCTGCACGTGTCCAAGGCCAGGTTGGATGGGGCTTGGAGCCACCTGGGACAGTGGAAGGTTGCCCAAGGCAGATGGTTGGAGCTGGATCATTTTTAAGGTCTCTCCAACCCAAACCATCCTGTGATTCCAGGATTCTGTGATCCTTGTTTATCTGATCTCTGTCCTGCTGCTCACAGCCACACAAAGCACCTGCCCAACAGGGAGGTTTCTGCTTTGACACCTCCTCTTGTCCCCAGGATTGACCATTCCATGTTTCTGGAAGGCTCCATGGGACCATGGGGCAGCCAGGTCACCGTGGCAGCTCAGCATTACTGAGGGGCTTCTTTGAGCTGCAGTGGAAAAAAAAACACCAAGCCAGAAAAACAGTTAATTTAGAAAATATTTGTCCCCCATTCCCTGGGAGAAGTTTGTCCTTCCCGTTGTTTCCTCACCCTTGAGGCACTGCCGTGGTGCCATGGAAGGTCCTCACTGGCAGGGGGTTCTCCAGTTATGACAACTTGATTTGAGAACATGCTTTTCATTAATGGTTTGCTGTGTGTGTAGCCAGGGGCATGTCTGAGCTGGATAATTGGATTTGGGAGGCCAGTGTTTGTACAATTGTGACACCTCTTGCTGTGAAGCCAATTTCTGCAGCAATGCAGCTGATACAACATGGGGGCAATCTGTTCCAGCCTTTGTTCCAGGCATGTCTGACTGGTGGGAGAAGTAACCAGAGTGAGAGACTTCCCTCAACAGCATGGCTGCTTCCAGCCCAAGGAAACAAAACCAAGACTTTGTTCTGTATCTGAGGTGGTCCAGGGAACAGCTGACAGCAGTGAGGCTCTGCAAAGTCTTGAGCAGCTTACAGGGATTTACTGTGTGTGTTCTTTTCTTGAGACACTCTGTAACACCCAAGGATTGTTCATTGAGGCCTTTGTTCCTCATTTCTGTTCTTACTAAATTCAAATATGAGAAATTGGCAGTAGGGTTTTGCCCAGTTGATTTTGTTTGTTGTCCATACTTCCCTTACACAGGTACATTTTATGTCTCTTCCGTCTATGTTTAACTATCTCAAGCTATCCAAATCTTCTTTGCTTTTCTTTTAAAAAAATTCCCCACTTTGGATGCTCAGTTTTTGGATCCTAGCTGGTGATTCTGTGAAATTCAGAGTTTCAGAGCCTGCTCTGCCCTCAGACAGGGAAATGCCAGCTTTAATCCAGCCTTACACATTTTGGGTGAAATCCAGGCCTTGTGCAAGTCTGGCTTAGGCAGGAAGCTTTGAGCCTTGAGCTTCCCAGCAGCTCTGAGGTCTTTGCATGGCTGAAGCTGCAGCAGATCTGAGCTAAAACCACAGTGGTAACTGAGTGTGGTGACTGACTGCTGAGCACAGCACGTGTGCAGGGGGAGCTGCTTCCTCTCTGTCTAATGGCCTCAAGAAATAAATAAGGAACATCTTGTTTATTATTTTATCTGCACACAGGGATGAGATTCTCCCAAGCTCCCTGGGTTTGGTTGCTGTGCTCAGTTTCTGCTGTGGCTTTTGTGCTTCCTGCTCTTGCCTTTCCCTTCACTGTCCCATGTCCTGCCTTGCTTCCCCAGCTCTTCCTTCAGCCACTGAAATGCCCAAATGTTCTTTATTCCCACACCCTCCCTGAGAGCAGCCCTGGCAGGGGCTGAGGCTGCCATGGAGTTCCTTGGGTTGTTCTCAGAATCCCAGAGTGGTTGGGGTTGGAAGGGACAGTGAAACCATCCAGTCCCACCCCTTGCCATGGACAGGGACACCTTCCACCAGGAGGGATGTTCAGCCTGGAGAAAGAGGGGGCTCCAGGGAGAGCTCAGCGTCCCTGCCAGGGCCTGAAGGGGCTCCAGGAGAGCTGGAGAAGGACTGGGGACAAGGAATGGAGGGACAGGACCCAGGGAATGGCTCCCACTGCCAGAGGGCAGGGATGGATGGGATATTGAGAATTGGGAATTGTTCCCTGGCAGGGTGGGCAGGCCCTGGCACAGGGTGCCCAGAGCAGCTGGGGCTGCCCCTGGATCCCTGGCAGTGCCCAAGGCCAGGCTGGATACTGGGGCTTGGAGCAGCCTGGGACAGTGGGAGGTGTCCCTGCCATGGCAGGGGTGGAACTGGAGGATCTTTCAGGTCTTTCCCAACCCAAATCATTCTATAATGCTGTGGTTTTGTGTGGGCAGGATTGTGCAGGGTCTGGGCTCTGTTCTGCTGTGTGAGAGCAGAAATGGGCTCCACTGATGAGTTTGGTGCTCCAGGAAGTGCTGGGTGCTGAAGAACTGCCCAGGCTCAGCCAGAGCGCCCTGGGTTGTGTCTGTAGGGAAAAGGAGACGTCCCCCACAGGGACAGCGAGGAGAGAGAACTCTGACAGAGGTTCAGAGAAGGGAGTTCTCTGCTTTTGAAGGATTTGATACTCACAAAAGCTCTGTGTTTCTCTTTAAACTTGGGATGTCTAGAGAGGAGCAGCCCCTCACAGCTCTGCACTGGTTGCTGCATGAGCTTTTCTGGGCTGCATGGCAGGACTGTCAGTGAAGCTGTCAGGAGAGCCTCTGACATCAGCTTCACAGAGCACCTGTCATGATGAAAACAGCCTCGGGTAGTTAATTAATCCTTCTGTAGATGGAAGGCTTGATGTGCACCAGCAGTGCTGTGGGATCTTTCTCAGAGGGAAATAAAGTCTGTGACAGGACCATGGTGAGCAGGGAGGCTCGTTATCATTCCAGTTCAATTCTGCAAGGAAAAATAAATACAGTCTTCTGCTTGGTGGGTGTGTGTGTGTGTGTGTGTGTGTGTGTGTCAGGACTGCTGCTGACAGGCTCGAGATTCTGGGCAGTGTGTGCAGGGTTGAGTGCTTGGCAGGTTCAGTTCAGATGTAATGTAATATGGTATAGAATTATATTATATTATATTATATTATATTATATTATATTATATTATATTATATTATATTATATTATATTATATTATATTATATTATATATAATAGAATTATATATACTATATAATAATATCATATATAATATATTATATACTATATACTATATATTCTATATAAAATATATATAATATATAATAGTATAATAATATATGACATAATAGAATAGAATAATAACTAATAGTAATACAGTATAGAATAATATAGTATAATAAGTAATTAATTAGCCTTCTGATAGGATGGAGTCCTCCTCATCATTTCTCTCCTTCGTCGGGGGCCCCTGGTGAGCAGGGAGACTCGTTATCCTTCCAGTTCAATTCTGGAAGGAAAAAGAAATACAGTCTTCTGCTTGGTGGGTTGTGTTAGAGGGTGAGTACAGTTGGAGATGGATCCCTTGGGAATACCAGGGAATGCCACTTCCTCTGTGTTGGGGAAGATGAAACAGGAAAGCCTTATAAATATGATTGTCTGGCAAAAGATTTTGAGAATATGGAAAGTATAAGTGAGATTGCAATGAAAGCAAGCTTTGAGATCCCTCAGTTACTGAACAACTGGAAAACAATGGTGTGGCCACTGAAGGTGATCCCCTTTTGATGGAACAACACCCTCTGCTTGCAGACAGGCCCAAGGGTCAGAGCAGACCCTACAGCTTGGCAGAAGGGCCCAAAGAGGAGTTTTTAGGCTTTAAAATGTAACACAGTATGGTAATGTAGCGATTCTTATAGGCTGTATGTAAATGTTATAGGATTTGTGTATTGTACTAGATTGGGTAGTGAGAATTAGAATATTCAACACAGAAGAAGATTTATTGTATTGTAATGGGAACCTCACTCTCTTAAGCTTTTGCTCTCTTGCCCTTTTACTCTCTCACCCTCTCATCCTCTCTCCCCCTCTCTTCTCTCAGCCCTGCTCTGAGCTGTGCCTGGCAGCTCCCAGCAGGGCCCTGCACCCAGGCCCTTTGCAATAAACCCCAAGTTCCAGCCCTGGCTGCAGAGATCTCTCATCTCCATCCTACCCCCCTGACACTCCTACACTCTGCTTACAGGACAGCAGAGGAAGTCCCTTCCCTCGAAACAAAATTATAAATCCGTGCAGCACAGGAAGGGTGTGGGAAGCCACCAACCCTGTTGTGTGTCCCCGCAGGTGTGGCGGGGCACGCTGGCCCGGCTGCGCTACCGGCGGACGCGGGCGGCGCTGACCATCGTGCGGCACTACCGGCGCCACAAGGTGCGCGCCCACCTGCGCGAGCTCCTGCGGCGCTTCCGCGGCGTGCGGGACCTGCCCGACCGCGGCCGCTCCATCCCCTGGCCCGCCCCGCCCAAGGTGCTGCTCCGCTTCCAGGAGGCCCTGCAGGACATCTACCACAGGTACGGCCCTGCTTGTTGGGGAAGATTGTTGGAATTAAACACCGAGAGCATGAGACTCCTAATCTCAGGGTCGTGGGTTCATGCCCCATATTGGGTGCCAATATACTGGAATTAAATACCAATACAGCTGGATGGAACGTGCCTGGGCTTGTCTGACCCTTGCTGCTTGGCCAAGGGCAGCAGCTGTGGTGGTTTCACCTCAGAGGCACCTTTGGCTGGCTGGATGCTGCAGCCGGCACTTGGGACAAGTCCAGGCCTGGAGCTCAGGTTTACCTCTGGCAGAGAGGCTTCAAGGCCAGGTGAAGGAAAGGAGTTGGTTCTGCTGGAGGGTTTCGATCCAGAGCTTTATTCCTGGCACACAGGCCTCTGAATCCAGCAACAGCTCCAACAGAACGGCCAAACCGTGTGGTTGCTGTGTCTTTTAACCCAGGGAGAGGGGGAGGGAAGGGGTAGGGATCCCACCAACCAGGTAAAGGAGGGGAAGTCTCAGGGGACAAATGACACCTGGATGGCCCAATGTCCCCAGGGCTGAGAGGCATCTTTTGAACTCTGCCAATCACACGATGCCCTTTCTGGAATGCCAAGATTGAGGGACAGCACTCAGTAGGGGGCAAGGGAGGGAAGGGAGAGGGTATTGGCACACCTGGGGAAGGAACCGGGATAACTGAGACAGGCTAATACATCACACTGCAGCAGAAGATGAAACAGGAAAGCCTTATAAATATGATTGCCTGGCAAAAGATTTTGAGAATATGGAAAGTATCAGTGAGATTGAAACGAAAGCAAGCTTTGAGATCCCTCAGTTACTGAACAACTGGAAAACAATGGTGTGGCCACTGAAGGTGATCCCCTTTTGATGGAACAACACCCTCTGCTTGCAGACAGGCCCAAGGGGCAGAGCAGACCCTGCCAGCTTGGCAGAAGGGGCCCAAAGAGGAGTTTTTAGGGTTTAAAATGTAACCCGGTATGGTAATGTAATGATTCTTATAGGCTGTATGGAAATGCTATAGGATTTGTATCTTGGACTGGATTGGTTAGTGAGAATCAGAATATTCAACACAGAAATAGATTTATTGTATTGGAATGGGAACCTCACTCTCTTGCCCTTTTACTCTCTCACCCTCTCATTCCCTCTCCCCCTCTCTTCTCTCAGCCCTGCTCTGAGCTGTGCCTGGCAGCTCCCAGCAGGGCCCTGCACCCAGGCCCTTTGCAATAAACCCCAAGTTCCAGCCCTGGCTGCAGAGATCTCTCATCTCCGTCTGTCCCAGCTGTCCTACCCCCCAAAGCTCTGACACCTGTTGTAGTGTGGTTTTATACTTTGCAATACTTTGAAGTAGTTTTGTTTTGTATCCCCATATTTTCCCAAATGGTTTATCCCAGACAGTACCCCCCTCCCTTTACCTGTGTTATCCCTCTCCCTGGATGAGACCATCCCCAAACCCCCACCCTGGCTCTCTGTCAATCACTCAGCATCCCATCCCTCCATCTAGAACTTTCGGTCTGGGATGTGGAGTGATTAGCCAGAGGCCAGGGGTCAGCCTATATGCTAACCTGTATTTAAATAGGAAAATTAACGCTGTCCTAAATGTCTATCCCCCAGTACCCATCCCTTAGGGTCACTCATTGGTTGGTAAAATGTTATCTACTTTGGGTTTCCACCTCCCTTTAAATGTAACCTTGGCACATCTCCCAGGGCTCTCAGCAGGAGCCCCCTGAGGTGCAGGAGCTCCTTTGGGACTCCTGGAATAAAACCTTGGATTGACCCCTGCTAAGAGTCGGCCCTTTTCTCTTCTACCGATGTCTCTGGTGTCTCTTGTGCTGCAAAGGTGACCAGCCCAGGTGCCCTCAGCACCCTCGGGGCACAGAGAGTGTCTGCCCCTTGTCTGCCAACTCGGGGCTGGCTGAGGGTTCCTGAGAGGCTCACAGAGGGACACAGACACAGCCCCCCATGGCACAGCTGCTGCAGGTTTTAGTTTTTGTGTTTTTCAGGTTCTGTGCTGCTTTAGTGGGTAGGTCTGGGCTTCATATGAGGGTGTGAAAAACGCCAGTCACTTGTTTTGAAAATTTTAAAAGTTTAATAGTAATAAAATGGTTATAAAAATAGTAATATAATTAGAGTAAAATAGTAATATAATTAGAGTAATAAAAATTTGGACAATTTGGATTAAGACAATATGAGACAATAGAAACAAAGAGTTACAGACAGTCCGGGTACCTTTTCTGGGCAGCACGAGCCTGAAAAAGGCCCCACGGTAACAGAGGATTAACCCCTAAAAGCAACAGCCTGTTGCATATTCATACACTCCATACATGATGCATAAATTCCATTCAAACACAGGATTCTGTCTGGTCATCGTCAACTTCTTCCTCTTAATCCTAAAGGCATTTTCATGGCTGAGCAAGGTGGGAAGAAGTTCATTTCTTCTGATAAGGGAGCAATAAATTCTCTTTCTCTGAAAGATTCAGGTGTCCTGTGGCTGCTATCTCTCTGCAAGGCCTTTCTTTTAAAAGTATCTTACATAGCATAGTTTCTGTTTTAACATTTTGTTATAACCTAAAACTGTATTTAACACACTACTAAAAAAATTAATCTAGCATAACTTTCTAACATAACACATATAATATTCATTTGAATAATTGTGAAAAGCCAATCATAAAATACATATTTTTCACAAAGGACAAATGATCCAAACTCAGGCCCAAGAGCATAAACAATGTGGGCTGAAGAGAGAAAAACAAGGATGGGACTGCATAACCTAAAGCTGTAATTGGACAATTAACTCTAATATGCTAATAGACCAAAACTTATAAAATTGTGAGACCTCATGACTGATGGGGCATTTTGTGACTATTTTAGGTTCACCTGGGGTGCAGCCCTGGCTGGGCTCTTGTGCTGCCCCAAGTGGATCCATTGAGGCCTCCTAATAAATCCCTATTTATTCTTTAGTCTGTCCAGTCTCTGTTTTAGGTTAGCCTTCACAAGACATCAGTCCCAGGGACATCTGGCTGAAGGACATGATTTGGGTGTCACTGGCTTCATGCCCTTGACCAGGCAGATAATTCTGATCCAAAGATTTATTGTTGAATCACAGAGCCCCAGGGTGATTTAGATCTTAAAGCCCATCCAGTCCCACCCATGCCATGGACAAGGGCACCTTCCCCCAGACCAGTTGTTCCATTGTGATAAATATTGTGTTTCCTTCCTTGGCCCCTTTCTGGTTGGTTTTGAAAAGAAAGAGCAGCTGCTCCTGGATGAGGGGGAGGAGAAAAAGAATCTTCTGGATTTCCCCAAGATTTCTTGTAGTAACCTAGTGTTTTTCTGCAGTAAAATGAGTGATGTTCCCCTTGTCACCCATGTTCTGTTTGCAGAACTGGTGTTTGTACCTTCATTAAACTCCCAGTATCTAAAGGCTGGTGATTTTTTTCCTCTGGGAAGCTGTAGGCAAAGTACTTACAATTCCAGTTTGAGAAATGATGACTTCTGAAAGTGGCTGAATGAGAGAAATGTTGGCTGGAGGGGCTTTCAGAGACCTCCTGTCCAGCCATCAGCTTGCAGGGCAGTTCCAGCAGCTCTAGATCAAGTCAGGTTTGTTATTTTCTCCAGCTGTCTCTTTCAGGAGAGACATCCATCCACCCACAGCCTGTCTGGGGAGAGAGTCCTGCTTTCAGAATTAGCTCAGTTATCAGAACTACAGAATTTTAGCTGCTAAAAAGCCTTTTTACAGCATTAACCCTTGAGTTCTGCTGCTGCTGAAGGCTGGGGTGTGGTGTGGGGCAATGCATGGGCTGCCCTGCCCTGTTCCATGGTGCACTTGGAACTGAGGGGCCAAATTCAGCTGTTAGAGGAGAATGATGCTGTAAATGAGCCCAAAAATGGCCTTGCACACACTTGATTGCCAACAGATGCACCAGTGGTTGACTTGTGGGTGTGGGATTGGGAGTGATGAGTATTTATATACAAATACCTTTTGTGAAGGTATCTACATATACCTTCATATATGTATATATATTATATATATATTTTTAATATATTGTATATTATAATGTGTTTTATATATTATGTATATAAAATACTAATAAATATGAATATATATTCAAAATATATTATATTATATTATATTATATTATATTATATTATATTATATTATATTATATTATATTTATTATACTATACGATACAATACAATTGTGAAGGTATTTATATATACCTTCATATTTGTATATATATTATATATATTATATATTTTAATATATTGTATATTATAATGTGTGTTTTATATATTATATATATAAAATACTAATATATATGAATATATATCTAAATTATATTACATTATATTTTATTACATTATATTATATTATATTATATTATATTATATTATATTATATTATATTATATTATATTATATTTATTATATTTATTATATTTATTATATTATACAATACAATACAATTGTGAAGGTATTTATATATACCTTCATATATGTATATATATTATATATATTATATATTTTTAATATATTGTATATTATAATATGTGTTTTATATATTATATATATAAAATACTAATATATATTAATATGTATTTTAAATATAATATAATATAATATAATGTAATATAATATAATATAATATAATATAATATAATATAATATAATATAATATAATATAATATAATATAATATAATATAATATAATATAATATAATACAATACAATACAATACAATATAATACATGACTTTAAAACATCAGCTGACCTTTGCAGCTTGGGGAGTGCCTGGGCAGGACTCTGAGGTGTCCTTGTGGTGCTGCTCTGGCAGCAGGAGTCCTTCCTGGCGAGCTCCAGGCTGAGGCAGACCTTGCTCTTGCTTTGGTGGCAGGTGGAGAGCGGCCGAGCTGATCCGGAGCGTTCCCCCAGAGGTGCTGCCTCAGCTCAGGGCCAAGGTGGCTGCCATGGAGCTGCTGAAGGGCCACAGGGCTGACATTGGCCTCCAGAGAGCCTGGCAGGGCAACTACATCGCACTGGTGAGTGAAGGGATCTGGGCTCAGGGGCTGGAAGGGGAAAATTCTGGAAAATGAGCGTTGGTTTATTGGGAGGGGAGGTACTTAGATATTTCCTCTGTTCATGTGGGTTCAAAATCTTGACTTCCACTGCACTAGGAGTGATTTTTGTGAATCCTGAGCAGCACTAAAGCAGTGCCATCAGCTGTCTCTGCAAATGGGCAGAGCCAGACTTCACTGGGAGACTGAAATGCTGGGTAGAATGGAAAACACAGAGACTGAAAGAAATTCTCTCTAGGCAGATTTGATTGCTTCCCTTTACTCCGTCCTCCCTTGGAGCATTTTGGTGTGTCAAGGTTTGGTTTCCCAAAGCACAGAAGGGTGGAGGGAGCCATGTTCTGAGCCTGTCTCTGCTTTTCCAGAAACCAGACAGCCCCCAGAGCTCAGGCTCCTTCACCCCCGTGGCCAACGAGCTGAAGCGCAAGGACAAGTACATGAACATCCTCTTCTCCTGCCACGTGCGCAAGGTAACGGGGCTGGGGTGTCCAGGGACCAGGAGGTGACCCTGGGGTGCTGGCACAGCACTTCAGAGCACTTCCAAGGAGCTGCATCAGGCATTTTTGGGTGGAGCAAGGTTGGGTGGCTGCTGGGGCTTCATCGTGTCAATTGTTGAGGCCCTGCCCATGCAGAGTGCTGGGACTGAATGGTCTTTAAGAACCCTTCAACCCAAACCATTCCATGATTTCATGATAAAATCAGTTCCTTCTGCATAACTGGGTTGTGTCTGATGTTTTTTTGTAGCAGAATTGGGTTTTTTGTTAACTTGGTTGGAAGGTTTAAACAGCTAATTAAAAAAACACACTTGTTTAATTGTTGTGGGTAGGTCCTAATGATACTGTTGGAAATATCTGTCAGGGAAGGATATTTTTAATTTTACAAAGCCAACAGACAAACTCAATTTCAGTGGCAGGTGAGTGCTGTGGGTGTTCAGGTGTTTTTAAGAAGCTGTATATTCTTTTTATTTGTAAATACTGCAGTTGGTCCCCACAAGCACAGTTATTCCTTATGATTCTGCAGATCTTGACAATTCATTCTGCAGCACAAAATCTCACTTTCTAATAAAACTTTGCAAGTGGCAGTGAGTTGTATTGTTTATTCAACAGTGATTTGTGTTCATCAAAATAGAAATCTCTTCTTTCCAAGCAAAAATATCTCAGTGGAGTTTGGTGTTGCTGTGACCACGTTCTCTGTGAGCATGGGGTTCACAGGATTAAGGGAGGAGCTGGCCAGTCTGAATCCAAACTTCCTCTTTACAACCTCACAGCTCTTGGGCTGAACCTCCCTGAGGGACAGAGAAATGCAGAATTCCCCCTGGCTTTTTTCAGGTTAGGCTGAAATCAAAATAATTCTTCTTCTAACTCATTTAATGAACTGATTCCAGTTGCAGCTTCTGGCTAAACTGGGATGACTGTGGAAAGGACAATATTCAGTTATTAGAGATGTGATGGAATGATGGTGATGGCATCACTGGGGTCTGTGTGTGATGGACACAGTGTGGGAGTTTTATCTGGTTCATTGTTATGCAGCTCTCCAGCCTTCACATCCTTGGGTTTCTTTTGCTCCTGGTTCAGCTCTCAAGGACAATCTCCTGTGCAAGCACAGGGCAAAGCAGATTCCTGAAGCACAGATCCACATTTCATCCTGTTCCCTACCTGCCAGGACAGAGCTCCTGCCTCCAGACAAGGGTCAGAGCAGCATTCGTTGGTTTTGGTGTATGGAGGAATCTCTGAGCATTCCATGTTTCTGTACTGTGACTGTGCTGGAAAAATCCAGTTTTTGTGGGTTTGTTGCACTGAGATGCCAGCACTTCAATAGTAGAAGCAGAATGGGGATGGAATAGGTGTTACCCATCATAAAGTGGATTTCTCCTGAGCCTGAAAGGCTTTCAGTGCTCTCAGAGGCAAAGCTTTAAAGCTGTGGGTGCATTTCAGCTCAGCTGAAATCACAAATATTGCATGGTTATAGCCTTGCAGCCATATGGGTTTTAAATTATCTTGTAATTTCTTTTAACTTTTGAAAGGTTAAATTGTTGCTTTCTTTTCACAGAGAGGTAGGACTTGTATTGTAAAATCAGGGTGTCCCAGTGTAGGGAATGATTGGCAGCTGACTCCACTGGTTCAGAAGGCTGAAAAATTGCTTTATTAAACTATATTATATTACATGATACTACACTATATGAAAGAGATGCTGTACTACAAAGAGTATTAAAGAATACTGAAGAAAACTCATGCTTGAACTCCTGACAGTCAGGACACAATTTTCCCCAATTGGCCCAAGGAACATTTGGCTCAATTTTTCCCCAATTGGCCAAGGAAACAAAACAATCCTCCGCAGAATCCAACTGACAAATCACTTCAGGTAAACAATGTCCATAACACATGTGCAAAAACAACAGGAGCAGCAAGCAGAGATAAGAATTTTCCTCTTTTTCTCTCTGTGCTTCTCCAGGAAAAACCCTGAGAGAGAGAATGATGGCTCTCTGTTCAGAGAATGTGAATGCCACAGTCCAGATCCCCTGCTGGCCTGCTAAGTTAGGGATTCCTGGCATGGCTTTGGAACCATCAGCATTTCCCATCTCTGGAAGAGCCCAAGGCCAGGCTGGATGGGGCTTGGAGCAGCCTGGGACAGTGGAAGGTGTCCCTGCCATGGCAGGGGTGGCACTGGGTGGTCTCTAAGGTCCCTCCAAACACAAACCACTCCATGATTCCATGATCCCAGCACTACTGAGGGCAGGGCTGCACTGTGCCATCTCATGGATGTGTAAGCCTGGTGATTCCAGAGCATCTCCATGTCACAAAAGCAAACTCTCCCATCCAAAGCCATGCTGGGATATGGCTCCTTCCTCAGGGAACCGTTTGTCTTCTGCTTGTACAGACAGGAAACGTCCAAGGGAGCAGAGCAATGAACACAAACACTGCTGAAATGGGAAGGTTAACAGGAGAAGGATTTGACATTTGAGAATTTAGCATTTCCCTTTCCAAGCAAGGCACTTCCTCAGGTCAGGTTTCTGGATGTACTGAGCAGAGGTGAGAGCTGTTGGGCAGGAGTGACTCTGTGCTCTGTCTGCAGGAGCACAGCTGGGAACAGCCTTTGCCCTTCCCAGGAAACCATTTCCATCCTAAGCTCTTTAAAATCAAAGTGTTTCTCTTGTCAGAAATACAAGTTATGGCATCCTGCCTCTTAGCCCAGAGTAAGGGCAGTCCCTGGGTGACCCTCAGTGCTGGGCCAGGGGGAATCTCTCCTCATTGCTGCATTCTTCCCTTGGAATTTTTAACAAATAAATTTTTAAATGAATCATCAGGTTTCTTCTCTTTAGCCTTGACTCCCCTATGTCCTACCTGTTGGATTATGGGTTTTTTTTTTGATTTAGAGATGAGGAAACTGAGAGGTGTTTTAAAAATTTTTTTTTTTTTTACTTTTATGAATGTGTATATATATACCTTCATATATGTGTATATATAATATATATTATATATTGTATATTATAATGTGTGTTTTATATATTATATATAAAAATACTAATGTAATATAATATAATATAATATATTTGTTTTATATATATAACAAATATTACCTATAAATCCATTTCCCACATTACCAAACCTTATTGGCCCAGGGTGGCATGTGGTGCTGGCACGTGCAGCCTGGCCCAGTGCTCAGGGCACATTTGTCACATCTCTCATGTTAAATATAGATATATAATAATATATATAATATATATGTATAATAATATATATAATATATATTATATATTTTTATATTTTTATATATTGTATATTATAATATGTGTTTTGCATATTATATATAAAATACTAATATATATGGATATATATAATATAATATAATATAATATAATATAATATAATATAATATAATATAATATAATATAATATATAATAATATAATGAAATATAATATATAATAATATAATAAAATATATAATAATATAATATATAAAAATATATAATATTTGTTTATATATATAACAAATATTACCTGTAAATCCATTTCCCACATTACCAAACCTTATTGGCCCAGGGTGGCACGTGGTGCTGGCACATGCAGCCTGGCCAGTGCTCAGGGCACATTTGTCATATCTCTCATGTTAAATATATATATATAATAATATATATAATATACCTGTATAATAATATATATAATCTATATTATATATATTTATATATTTTTATATATTGTATATTATAATATGTGTTTTGCATATTATATATAAAATACTAATATATATGGATATATATTGTATATAATATATAATATAATATAACATAATATAATATAATATAATATAACATAATATAATATAATATAATATAATATAATATAATATAATATAATATAATATAATATAATATAATATAATATAATATAATATAATATAATATAATATAATATATTTGTTTATATATATAACAAATATTACCTGTAAATCCATTTCCCCCATTACCAAACCTTATTGGCCCAGGGTGGCACGTGGTGCTGGCACGTGCAGCCTGGCCAGTGCTCAGGGCACATTTGTCACATCTCTCATGTTAAACCTGGTTCCTGTGGGTTTACAGGTTGTGTTTGATCTCTGCTGAAAATTCACTCACGTGAAGCTTTAACGGGGGCCTGCAGAGTGAATTATAGAAATGAAATTGTAATTATCAGGTGATTTCATTGCTTCCCTTAAATAATTCTCCTGAACAAAGCAGCAATTGACAAAAAAAGGCTGCTCGAGTTCATCCGTGCTGTGTTTTCATGATTCAGCTTTTTTGAGGATTCCTGAACAAAATCTGTGCTGCTCCTGCTCTTCCCTGAGACAAGAAGCTGTTGGTGGGAAGGTGTTAAAGGGCACTTTGGTGAGCTGGGCTGAATGTTTTATTTCTGAAGCAGCATCAGCCTTCCTCTGTGGCTTCCTTCAGCTACTGAGTCACCAAACCACATGTGAAACAGTTGTTAAGTGTCAACAGCAAGTTCAGGTGTCAGCTTTTGGAAATATTCAGTCTAATGCACTTCTTTCCTTGCACAGAAAACACATTAAAAGCAAAAATACTGAGCAGCTTGAGCAGACAGAGGTGGAGCCCAGAGCTCACCTATTTAAACACATTTATGGGTAGAGCAGCCCCTGTGACCTGTCAGATATTGGCTCATTAAATTCATTGACACAGAATGTTTTTAACTGATGACTGACATTGATCTAATGAATTCTTCAGGAAGAATTTAGAAGATTCTAGATCAGGAAGAACTTCCTGGAAAGGGTGGTCAGGCCTTGGCAGGGGCTGCCCAGGGAGGTTTTGGAGTCCCCATCCCTGCAGGTGCCCAAGGAGCACCTGGATGTGGCACTCAGTGCTCTGGGCTGGTGACAAGGTGGGGATTGGGCACAGGTTGGACTTGATGGGCTGGGAGGGCTTTTCCAGCCTCAATAATTTTGTGGTTTTAAGTCCAAATAGTAAATTTATTCCAGGAACTGCTCTCCAAGTTTTGAGCTGCTGGTAAAGTTTTCTTTGCCTGTGTGGGGGCCCAATTTCAGCAGCTTGAGCTGAATAATAATGGGGGGCTCTGTTTGGAGCAGTTTTTACAGGAGGGCTGGGAAAGGCTTTGAAGCCTTGCTGAGGGGAGGGGAATGAGCTGTGTGCTTGCTTCCCTGCAGTAGGCACAGGTAGAAGCAGGTCATTCCTGCCTATGGAAAAACCCATCTTTTCTGAGCATTGTGCTGCTCTTCACTTTTTCAAAGGAAATTTTCAAGATTTTTGCCTTAGGAGAAACCAAATGCATATTTCATGCAAACCTCCAGATTTTGTTGGATCACCTAGGAAACAACTCTCTCTCTCCATTTTCTTTAGAATCAGGTTTTTCTTCCCACTTGTCACTTGTGGCACCAAGCTCCTTTGACAGGATCATCTCTTTCAAAGGCCTCTGCCCTGCAGTGTCCAGAAGCCACTGACAGAAACTTGAAAAACTTCCTTGAAGATTTTTCAGCTCTTTGCCAGATCTTCATTTCCCCCACGAGCTTGTCAGGAAGCTAAATTAGGACTGATTCATATTTGGATCAACAAGATATAAATACAGAATGCCCAGAAGGTGCAGAGAACACAATGCTGGGAAGGGCTGTTCCCCAGGAGGGAATGAGCTGTAGCTGAAAACAGAAGGCCTGTCCTTACTCCTACAAGCCCAATAGTGGTATTTGCACTGTGAGTGCAATTTTGAGTGCAAATTTGTGAGTGCAAATTTGTGTGAGTCCCTTCTGTGCCTGCTCCCCAGTGGGACAGTTTGTGCTTTAACTCACAGCAGGTATTATTTACACAAATGCACTGCAGTTGCACGAGGCACCTGGAGCCTCTTCTGCTTGGAAAAAGCTGGAATGACATGAGATTTTGCTCCTCAGGTGAGATGAGCTGCTGGGCCTCTCCTTTGATACATTCCTTTAGCTGAATTTTAATACTAAAACCAGCAGGGAGCCATGAGAAAATAGTGGGATTCAAACCATGCCTGTAGAACTCCCACAATATTCCACAATATTGGCTTGGAATACAGCTTTGGGGTATTTCAAAATATATCAGCAGGGGCTGAGGGTTCATCCAGGTGTGCCAGAGGCCAAGGACACCTGGTTTGGATCAGAAATGATGTGGCAGCAGGAGCAGGGCAGTGACTGTCCCCTGAGTCCTGGGGTCAGCTCTGGGCACCTCATGGTGAGAAGGACCTGGAGGGGCTGGGGGTGTCCAGGGCAGGGGCTGGAGCCCCAGGAGGGGCTGAGGGAGCTGGGCAGGGGCTGAGCCTGGAGCAAAGGAGGCTCAGGGGGCCCTTGTGGCTCTGCACAGCTCCTGCCAGGAGGGAGGAGCTGTGACAGGAGCAGGGAGCAGGGACAGGAGAAGGGACAGGAGAAGGGGGAGCGGCCTCAGGCTGGGCCAGGGGAGATTTAGGATGGATATTGGGAAAATTTCTTCACAAAAAGAGTGATCAGGCATTGGCACAGCTGCTCAGGGCAGTGGTGAAGTCCCCATCCCTGAGGACAGGGGTCAGTGGCAGCCTTGGCAGTGCTGGAGGAACAATTGGACTTGGTGATCTCAGAGGGCTTTTCCAGCCTTTCTGGCTGTGAAATCTGAGTGTGCTTCTCATCTCTGCTTCCCATCTCTGCTTCCCAGGCAGCAGCCACAGGACCTCCTGCCCTGGGCTGGCTCTGGTGTCACTGTACCAGAAATCTGCTCCCTTTGTCACCAGGGGCTGGGGGTGGGACAGCAGCCAGGCAGGGTCATGGCAGTGCCCAGGCAGTGTTCACTGTGTCAGACTCTGCAAACAAATCACAAAAAGTCAATTGCTTGATTGATCTGAGCTTTGATCTGAGCCCTGAGGGGCAGATCCAGCTCCAGGGACTGGACTTTGGTTCAGCTCCCAGGACCTGGAGTGTGGAGAGCCCAGAGCTTCCCCAAAGCCTGGCTGAGGAACCAGTGCTGCTCTGCTCCAGCGCCCAACATGTGGCACCAGGCACTCCTAACCTACTTTCTCAGGGCCATTCAGTGTTTCATAGCCTTTAGGCTTTTTTCTCCCATTCATCTGCTTCCTAAAATAATCCTGGTTACTCAGCATCTCTTCCTGTGAGATTCCCAGGCCCTCAATCATGTTCTTCACCTTCTCTGAACCACCAGATTCTCCTTCACACTCAGCACCCTGGTCCTTCACAGGCTGTTCCAGGTGAACCATGGCTCCCAGGACATTATTCCCATGTTATTCCTTGCCTGTGCCAACATTCTGCTTTTTCTGAGCTGCCTCATGTCTCTGTGCCAAGATCTCTCCAGAGCTGTCTGAAATCATCCTCGGTTGCTTTTTCTGAGTCAGTGCCGTTAATGTAAAGCTGTCACAGAGCTCTCCAATTTGCATTTTTTTGCCTTTATCTGCTCTGAACTTTGTCACTCTGCTGCCTCCTGATTGGGGATATTTAAGTTCTCCCGTTGTCTCCTTATTTCACCCTGGAAAATCCTATTTATGTTCATCCTCCTCACGTCTTACCCTTGTCTCCCCTTCTCAGTTGATTAATAAATATCTCAGTGACTGTGATACAACCATGACTCTGGTTTTGCCTCAGTGAAAAACAATTTCTACTTTGTGTCCTACTTTCTTAGACATTTCCAACAAACCTTTGCATCCTGCCTGGTGAGTGTTTAGTGCTGAGGGGCATCCACCAGCCTGGATGAGGTGGAGCTCCAGGGAGAGCTCAGAGCCCCTTCCAGGCCTAAAGGGGCTCCAGGAGAGCTGGAAAGGGACTGGGGACAAGGCATGGAGGGACAGGACACAGACCAAGGATGGTCCAAAGCCTCAGGTCTGGGCTGTGCCAGGGCAGGGATTCTCCATTTGGGGTTCCCAAAGCTCCTTGGCAATGTGGGGACAACAGCCTGAGCTCCACTTGGACAGGGCTTGATTGTGCCTGAGGGAAGCCTCTGGCCTTGGTTTGAGTGAAAACTGGAATTTCCCAGGCTGCCACAGCTCTGCTGGATGACTGGGAATGTTGCTCCTCTCTCTCTTTTGTATAATGGGATTACAGGGACCATGTTCCCTTTTCAGTGCTCCAAGGTCCAAGGAGAAAACCTGTTTAGGAGCTGTGTGGGTTGGGGGTTATTTTCTGTGAGTTTGGAGTATTTTTGTGCGAGTCTGGAGTACTCTTGTGTGAATTTTGGTTGTTTGTGAGTTTAGGGTGTGTGTTGTGTGACTTTGGGGTATTTTTGTGTGAGTTTCAGGTATTTTTGTGTGAGTTTGGGGTATTTTTGTGCGAGTCTGGAGTACTTTTGTGTGAATTTTGGTTGTTTGTGAGTTTAGGGTGTTTGTTGTGTGACTTTGGGGTATTTTTGTACAAGTTTGGGGTATTTTTGTGTGGGTTTGGGGTATTTTTATGTGACTTTTGGCTGTTTGTGAATCTAGGGTGTTTGTTGTGTGAGTTTGGGGTATTTTTGTGTGAGTTTCAGGTATTTTTGTGTGACTTGTGGCTGTTTGTGAGTTTAGGGTGTTTGTTGTGTGACTTTGGGGTATTTTTGTGTGAGTTTGGGGCATTTTTGAGTGAGTTTGGCACTTGGCACTGCCCAGTTTCATTCCCTGTGTTCCTGCAGAGGTCAGTGGGACTCACAAGGTGTTTCTGTGCAGGTGAATCGCTTTAACAAGGTGGAGGACAGGGCCATTTTCATCACTGACAGACACCTGTACAAGATGGACCCCATGAAGCAGTACAAGGTGATGAAGACCATCCCCCTCTACAACGTGAGTACAGCCCTGGGGATCCTCATCTGGGGCTCTTTCAGGGCAGTGTCTTTACTCTGTAGCTCCATTTTCATGTCCATAACACGGAAAAAGTCTTTGGGTTGCAGTTTCTGATATATTTAATGTCTTTATAACAGTTACAGTGCAGTTATTGCAGCACCAAAGCAACAGGGTGGGATTGTTGGGGTGTCCTGGGCAGGACCAGGGCTTGGACTGGATGATCCTGGTGGGTCCCTTCCAACTCAGGAGATTCCATGGTTTTATGATTCTGTGATCATATTAGCTTTTAATTTTGGTGCATAAAATAAAAGCTAAACCCCAATCTGCCTCTTACAGTTCTCTGCTCCCTCCCTGTATCAGTTTGCTTTGCTGTGTGCAGGATCCTGGCCCTGGCAGGGGCTGGCATTTCACAGCAGCTTATGCCACTGTTCCTGTGTCTCTGAGGGCTTGTCTGATCCTTCAGGTTGTGCTTGAATTTATTTATTTAGATTTTTTTCTATTTGTTCATGTTTAATGTAAATCTTACCAAAGCTAAACTCAGAATTACAGTCAGGTCTGGCCTTGGGGTAGCAGGGTGGAGCTGCCAGGCAGTGGATTAGCAGGGATGGAAGGGGTGGGCAGCACCTCAGCTTTGCTCCCCAGCATCCTGGAGCAGGGATTCAGCTGAGTCTCCCTCAGCCTGGGGTGCTCTGGTTATCTCCAACCTCCAGAGCCTGCCTGGTTGCTGGGACATGCCCTGCACAGATTTTCTGGGGTGTTTGCATTTGGAGAAATGACAAACCTGGCATTTCTGTACTGCTGGGAGGGCTGAGATGGGATTAGGGTGAGGGTGAAATCTCATCTGCAGATGTGGAGGGGATGATTAGCTCAGGCTGCATCCATAATGTTGGGTTTAGAGTCTCCTCCTGCCCTCCTTGCTGGGCACCCAGCACAGAGTATCCATGGAGTAGCTACTCCCAGTAGGAATGCTGGCTGCAGCAGGCAGTGTCTCCATGGCAGTGCTCTTGTTTTGAAAGGAAGCTGCCCTGAGCAGCTGCTTTCCTGGCTGCTGTTCTGGCCCAGCACTGGTGTCTCTGTGCTCTGAGGGGCTGGCAGCACAACCTGCTGTGTGCCAGGGGCTGTGTGCCCGTGGAAACCGGGGTGCAGACACCCCCAGCCTGGTGAAAACCAGGGTGCAAACACCCCCAGCCTGGTGCAAACACCCCCAGCCTGGTGAAAACCAGGGTGCAAACACCCCCAGCCTGGTGAATAACAGGGTGCAAACACCCCCAGCCTGGTGAAAACCAGGGTGCAAACACCCCCAGCCTGGTGCAAATATCCCCAGCCTGGTGAAAAACAGGGTGCAGACAAACCCAGCCTGGTGAAAACCAGGGTGCAAACACCCCCAGCCTGGTGAAAACCAGGGTGCAAACACCCCCAGCCTGGTGAAAACACCCTCGGTCTGGTGAAAACCAGGGTGCAAACACCTCCAGCCTGGTGCAAACATCCCCAGCCTGGTGAAAAACAGGGTGCAGACAAACCCAGCCTGGTGAAAACCAGGGTGCAAACCCCCTCAGCTTGATGCAAACATCCCCAGCCTGGTGAAAACACTCCCAGCTTGGTGAAAAACAGGGTGCAAACACCCCCAGCCTGGTGCAAATATCCCCAGCCTGGTGAAAAACAGGGTGCAAACACCCCCAGCCAGGTGAAAACCCCCCCAGCTTGGTGAAAAACAGGGTGCTGACACCCCCAGCCTGGTGCAAATATCCCCAGCCTGGTGAATAACAGGGTGCTGACACCCCCAGCCTGGTGAAAACCAGGATGCAAACACCCACGGCCTGGTGAAAACACCCTCAGTCTGGTAAACAACAGGGTACAAACACCCCCAGTCTGGTTAAAACACCCCCATCCTGGTGAAAACCCAGGTGCAAACACCCCCAGCCAGGTGAAAACCCCTCCAGCCTGGTGAACAACAGGGTGCAAACACCCCCAGCCTGGTGAAAACCAGGGTGTAGACAACCCCAGCCTGGTGAAAACCGGGATGCAAACACCTCCAGCCTGGTGAACAACACCCCCATCCTGGTGAAAACCAGGGTGCAAACACCCCCAGGCTCCCAGCAGAGCTCAGACACCCCCACCCTCACAGCCTTTTAGCAGAGGGGTTTTCCACACCTGATTTTCCAGGTGTTCCCTCACAGGTGTTTTTTGGTGATGTGGGCAAGGCAGGATTTTGCCCATCAGGATTTCTCACTATTGGTTTCTCCACCTTTACCTTAACCAGAGTGTCCAGGTCACTGAAATTCACTGAGTGCAGGATTAATGAGAGATAAATCTGTGTTTGTCACAGGTTTAGGACAATGTCTGTTTTACCTGTGTGCCTGATGGGTGTAAAGGTGCAGATTGTACATTTACAGCAGCACAAACCCAGATCATTTGTCACCTGAACATTTCCCTCTGAAATCCTTCATGACTTAAAAATGAGAGCTAAGCAAGTCAGGAACAATTTCAGAAAGAAATTTCAGAAAGAATGTTACTAAGAAATGTCAATAATTGTTGCTTTTTCACCAATAAAGATGTGTTAAAAACAGAATATCCATTCCTACAGAGAGCCCTAGGGCAGGCTCTGTGGTGATTCTGTGTTGGCTATTTTGGCTGTATTTTGACTCAGTGTTGTATTTTTGGCTGTATTTTGACTCAGTGTTGTATTTTTGGCTGTATTTTGGCTCTGTGTTGGCTGTATTTTGGCTCTGTGTTGTATTTTTAGCTGTATTTTGGCTCAATATTGGCTGTATTTTGGCTCTGTGTTGTATTTTGGTTGTATTTTTGCTTAGTACTGGCTGTATTTTGGCTCTGTGTTGTATTTTGGCTGTATTTTGGCTCAGTGTTGTATTTTTGGCTGTATTTTGGCTCTCTGTTGTATTTTGGCTGTATTTTGGCTCAGTACTGGCTGTATTTTGGCTCTCTGTTGTATTTTTGGCTGTATTTTGGCTCAATATTGGCTGTATTTTGGCTCTGTGTTGTATTTTGGCTGTATTTTTGCTTAGTACTGGCTGTATTTTGGCTCTAGGTTGTATTTTTGGCTGTATTTTGGCTCTGTGTTGTATTTTGGCTGTATTTTGGCTCAGTACTGGCTGTATTTTGACTCAGTGTTGTATTTTTGGCTGTATTTTGGCTCTGTGTTGTATTTTGGCTGTATTTTGGCTCAGTACTGGCTGTATTTTGGCTCTCTGTTGTATTTTTGGCTGTATTTTGGCTCTGTGTTGTATTTTGGCTGTATTTTGGCTCAGTACTGGCTGTATTTTGGCTCTCTGTTGCTCATGTGGCTGTTTGGAGTTCCTCAGGACAAGAGCAGTTAATGGTCTGTGCAGAGAGGTCTCTTGCTCTGAGAATTCTCCCATTTCTGCAGCTATAAATCAGTTTTATTGGTAGATGTGCAGTTATTCCCCTCAGTAACCTACCACAGGCAATCTTGGCCAGCCAGTTTCTTTGACCTGAGCAGGAATCCTTGAGATTCCAGGGGTGCTGGAGTGCTTGGCACAGGAGGGATGGGTCCAGGAGATCCTCTGCTGACCCATACAGTTGTCAAGGTAACATTCCAGGATGGAGATTTGATTAAACCAAGCTTTGGTAGATTCTGTGGTGTAAAATTCCAGCTCTGCTCACAGCCTCTCCCTGTACCTGCCCCTCCTGCCCTGGGACTGGGGTGGGCACTGATCCTGCTGGTGGATCCAGAGCCCCCTGAGCTGTAGGAAGGGGAGAGGAGGAGAATTTGGGGTGCCTTTGCTTTATACACAAAATATTTCACAGAACAATGGGATTGAATTTGGATTGGAAGGGGCCTTAAAGCCCACCCAGTGCCACCCCTGCCATGGCAGGGACACCTCCCACTGTCCCAGTGTCCAACCTGGCCTTGGAAACTTCCAGAGATCCAGGGGCAGCCCCAGCTGCTCTGGGCACCCTGTGCCAGGGCCTGCCCACCCTCCCAGGGAAGGATTTTTTCCTAATATCCAATCTAAACCTACTCCCTTCCAGTTAAAGCCACTCCATTTGTATTTCTCTCAGGATTTCTCAGATTTAACCCTGGCAAAGTCAATCCTGTTGAGCAGTTGTTTGTTCCTTGTTGTAATTATGGTTTATATTTGTTACCTAATGTTTATATTTGTGTTGTTTTTCCACCCCTGAGTTGCTTTGCACACTCTCCCCATTTTTCTGTGCCTCCTTTCATGGAAGCCCTTCCACCATGTGGAAGGAGCTGATCAGTGCTACAGAAATTCCTTCATTTTTGGGACAAGAGCAATGGTTTGAAATGCTCTGAAGGTTTTTTGAGGACAAAATGGACAATAATGGCACCAGTAGTGAGGTGTATCCATGGAGCAGCCCTGATGAGTGTTCTCTGGGAAGAGAGATGCTCCTTCCCATGCCCAGGGCTGGAATCCTCTGCCTGTCAGCCTTTCAGGAGTGCCCTGCCAACACAGCAGCATCCTCAGGGGTGGTGTTTCCATGGAGATCTCACTGGAGACACTCAGCTGATGGCTGCTGCACACACAAACTTGTTTTCAGCTGAGGAAATCTTTCCCTGTCTCCCAGAGCCAGGTTTGCCTGGAGTCCCCTCCTGTCCCTGCCCAGTGCCAGCTCTGCACTGGGACAGGGGAAAGGGCTGGGAGCTGAACCAGGTTTGATTTTCCTTGGATGGAAGGAAGGGATTTTTGCCAGTGAGGGTGGGCAGGCCCTGGAGCTGGGGCTGCCCCTGGATCCCTGGCAGTGCCCAAGGCCAGGTGGGACATTGGGGCTTGGAGCAGCCTGGGACAGTGGGAGGTGTCCCTGCCATGGCAGAGGTGACACTGGGTGATCCTGAAGGTCCCTTCCACCCAAACCATGCCATGGCTCTGGGTGAGGAATGTGCCAATGTGCCATTCTCTACCCAACCTGACAAACAACAGCTTCCCTGGCAGCCCTGCTGCTTTCTCCATGTGGAGATGCTGCTTTGGGGGATCCTCTGTGTGGATTTCTCATCTGCCAGAACTCTGGCATTGCCTCAGAGTACCAACACACACTGATCTTCTTGTTTTTACCTGAATTAAAACCAAACAGATACTGCCTGAGAGGAATTAAAGGCACCAGAAAGGCTCTTGCAGCCACATCTCCCCTGCACTGGTGAGCACAATAAAGGATGTTCTGCAGAAGCTGAGGATTTTTTCCTGCTCTTCAAGCAGGGCCAATATTAGTGTTGGTAAATACTGAGATAAGCACCTTCTCTGAAATGATTTCTTTTGTGTGGCATTTATTCACTCAGAGTCTTGTAGGGAGGGGTGAAATGGGAAGATTTTGAAGGGCTCTTGGCCTCCTAACAGGGTTCTGTTGAATAATTAATGTTTAAATTGCCTTTTCAAATCCAACACTGCGACTTGTTCATCTTTCACACTCGCTGCACATTTAAAACCTTGATGGCAGCAGTCCCTGTGGTGCTATTGTGCTCACAGGAGGGTTTTTAAGTATGCAAATTAATTTTAAGGGACACTGTAAAGCCAGGCAGCTGTCAATGCCTGTGCATGAGGTGGAGCTCGTTGGGAAAGCGTTTCAAAGCCCAAAATAGCCTGAACAGGGAATAAACTCCACCTGTGCTGGGGCAACTGGTGACAGGAGGGCCCTGCCTGGGGCTCCAGGGTCAGCAGCTGCTGCCCTTCATTCCTGGGGTAAAAACCAACAAAACCCCAGGGGCTGCACCTTGTGTGGAGTCTGATCCCAAAAATAGGGCACAGACCAGGCTGCTGGGCTGGGCTGGGCTTTTCTGGGGTGGCTGAGGCATCCAGAGCTGCTGGAGCAGCTTCCTTGGAAATGACACAGGGTGAGCAAAGCCAGGGAGCAGCTGAGCCCCCTGGGAGCCCTGGGCTGGCAGGAGTTGGGACACAGGAGCCTCTTCCCCTAAAAAGAGAATAATGAGACTGTAATTTCAACAAAATGCTTTATGGGTGCCTCTGACTTGTAGGGGAATGGGGCTGCCCTCTGCAAATTCCTGAATGGCTCAAAGGAGCCCTTTAATGGACAGGGAAAGTCCTCTGTGTTCTCTCTGTACTCATCATCCTTGCACCTATTTTATTTTATTTTATTTTATTTTATTTTATTTTATTTTATTTTATTTTATCTTATTTTATTTTATTTTATTTTATTTTTTCATTCATTATATTCTATTTACTTTATTTTATTTTATTTTTTATTCATTATATTCTATTTATTTTATTCTATTTTTTCATTCATTATATTCTATTTACTTTATTTTATTCTATTTCTTTTGTCCCATGTATTATATGCTATGTATTTTATCCCAGTTATTATATTCTATTCATTTTATTCTGTTTCACTTTCTCTGCTTTGCTGTACTTGCCTTTTGAGGCTTTTTTTGCCCTCTTTACACTTTGTTTCCCCAGCACAGATCCTTTTCTTGCTTTCTCTAATATTCATCTGAGTAACCTGTGCTCCCAGATTGCCCCTCCTAAAAATCCCCTTTTTTTCCTTTGTGAGATGACAAAGCTTTTGATGAGCCAAGTGGAAAAAGAAAATGCCAGAAAATAAACCACCCAAACCAAACCCTTGCACCTTTTTATTTTGTCAGAGGAGGCAGACCTTAATCCATGCCTGAACATGGCAATCATTGTGGCTTTGCAGGGTTTGTCCCTCAAATTCTTCCTAAATTCTTGTTACCTGCAATTCACAGTGGCACAGACTTGTTCAGGTTGAAAAAAGCCTTTAAAATCATCAAATCCAGCAGCAGCAGCACCAAACCACGTCCCCAGTGCCACATGCACACATTGATTGGACATTTCCAGGGATGGAGACTCCACTCCTGCCCTGGGCAGCTGTGCCAGGGCTCTTCCCCCCTTTCAGTGAGGGCATTGTGCCAACAGCCACCTGCCCCTGCCTGGCACAGCCTCAGCCACCTTTGGGTGCCCAGAGTGAGGCTTGGAGAGGCTGCAGGGCAGATGGGGGTGACAGACACTCCTATGGGGGTGACAGACACTCCTATGGGGGTGACAGACACTCCTGATGGGTGACAGACACTCCTATGGGGGTGACAGACACTCCTGTGAGGGTGACAGACACTCGTGTGAGGGTGACAGACACTCCTGATGGGTGACAGACACTCATGTGAGGGTGACAGACACTCCTGTGAGGGTGACAGACACTCCTATGGGGGTGACAGACACTCGTGTGAGGGTGACAGACATTCCTGTGGGGGTGACAGACACTCCTGATGGGTGACAGACACTCCTGATGGGTGACAGACACTCCTGTGAGGGTGACAGACACTCCTATGGGGGTGACAGACACTCCTGATGGGTGACAGACACTCCTGATGGGTGACAGACACTCCTGTGAGGGTGACAGACACTCGTGTGAGGGTGACAGACACTCCTGTGAGGGTGACAGAGACTCCTGTGGGGGTGACAGACACTCCTGTGAGGGTGACAGACACTCCTGATGGGTGACAGACACTCCTGTGAGGGTGACAGACACTCCTATGGGGGTGACAGACACTCGTGTGAGGGTGACAGACATTCCTGTGGGGGTGACAGACACTCCTGATGGGTGACAGACACTCCTATAGGGGTGACAGACACTCCTATGGGGGTGACAGACACTCCTGTGAGGGTGACAGACACTCCTATAGGGGTGACAGACACTCCTATGGGGGTGACAGACACTCCTAAGGGGGGTGACAGACACTCCTGTGAGGGTGACAGAGACTCCTGTGGGGGTGACAGACACTCCTGTGAGGGTGACAGACACTCCTGATGGGTGACAGACACTCCTGTGGGGGTGACAGACACTCGTGTGAGGGTGACAGACATTCCTGTGGGGGTGACAGACACTCCTATGGGGGTGACAGACACTCCTGTGGGGATGACAGACACTCCTGTGAGGGTGACAGACACTCCTGATGGGTGACAGACCCTCGTGTGAGGGTGACAGACACTCCTGTGAGGGTGACAGACACTCATGTGAGGGTGACAGACACTCCTGATGGGTGACAGACACGCCTATGAGGGTGACAGACACTCCTGATGGGAGTGACAGACACTCCTGTGAGGGTGACAGACACTCCTGATGGGTGACAGACACTCCTGATGGGTGACAGACCCTCGTGTGAGGGTGACAGACACTCCTGTGAGGGTGACAGACACTCATGTGAGGGTGACAGACACTCCTGATGGGTGACAGACACTCCTGATGGGTGACAGACCCTCGTGTGAGGGTGACAGACACTCCTGTGAGGGTGACAGACACTCCTGTGAGGGTGACAGACACTCCTATGGGGGTGACAGACCCTCCTGTGAGAGTGACAGACACTCCTGTGAGGGTGACAGACACTCCTGATGGGAGTGACAGACACTCCTGTGAGAGTGACAGACACTCCTGTGAGGGTGACAGACACTCCTGATGGGTGACAGACACGCCTATGAGGGTGACAGACACTCCTGATGGGAGTGACAGACACTCCTGATGAGGGTGGGGTTCAGTGGTGTCACCCAGGGACGTTTGGGGAGAGCTTTGACCTGGGGTGCTGGGGGAGCAGCTGGGGACATCCTTGGGTGTCCTGTGGTCCTGGGGGCATAGCAGTGACAGAGGGACACAGCAGTGACACAGGAGGTGTCTGGGGAGGGGCACAGCAGTGACACAGGGACAGACACTGCAGTGACACGGGGACACAGCAGTGACACAGGTGCTGCTGGGAGCCATCCAGGCAGGGTGGGCACTGTCCCTCACACCTCCCAGGCTGCTGAATTCCACAGAGCCACTGTTGTTTGTGCTTGCTCAGCTCCTGGGGGGACACCCACCCACTGCCACCCCTCAGCTCCAGGGGGGAGGTTGGGAGCACCCTGGCAGTGGCAAAGGCACAGGAATGAGGGAATCATGGAATGGCTGGGGTTGGAAGCACCTTCAAGCCCATCTAGTGCCACCCCTGCCATGGCAGGGACACCTCCCTCTGTGGTATTTTTGGGGTCCCCCAACAAGGGGAGGAAATGATGAATCTGACTCCATGTTCTTAGAAGGCTGTATTATATTACATTATATTATATTACATTACATTATATTATATTAATAATACAATATAATAACAATAATAATTATATTATATTATATTATATTATATTATATTATATTATATTATATTATATTATATTATATTATATTATATTATATTATATTATATTATATTATATTATATTATATTATATTATATTGAAAGGATACTTACAGAAGGCTTAAAAAGATAGTAATGAAAAACCTGTGACTCTCCCCAGAGTCCTGACACAGCTGATGGTGATTGGTCATTAAGTAAAAACAATTCACATGAAACCAATCAAACATGCACCTGTTGGATAAACAATCTCTAAACACATTCCAAAGCAGCAAAACCCAGGAGAAGCAAATGAGATAATATTGTTTTCCTTTTTCTCTGAGGCTTCTCAGCTTCCCAGGAGAAGAATCCTGGGCAAGGAGATTTTTCCAGAAAATCTGGCAGTGACATTCCGCTGTCCCAGGCTGCTCCAAGCCCCATCCAGCCTGGCCTGGGACATTTCCAGGGGTGGGGAATCAACATTTTTATATCAGCACAGCCAACACTGTTCTCCCTTTCTCTCCTCAGCTGGTGGGGCTGAGTGTCTCCAATGGGAAGGACCAGCTGGTGGTGTTCCACACCAAGGACAACAAGGATCTCATCGTTTGTCTCTTCAGCAATGACCCCTCCAACGACAGCAGGATTGGGGAGCTCGTGGGGGTCCTGGCCAGTCACTTCAAAAGGTCAGTGCTGGGCTGGGGCTGCTGGGCACCCATTCCAAAGTGGAGACCATCCCTGGAGTCACTGTGGTGCTGGGCTGCAGCCCTGGGATGCCACAGTGACCTTTTCTTCCTGGCATTTTTGGGGCACACTTTTTATCTGCAACATTTGGCTGCCTCACCTGTATTCCTCTGGTTGCCTTCCCTGTGTGTGTGTGACAGCCACAGGTGTTTGGGGGACAAATATCACTGAAGGTGCACTTGGGGTGTGTCACAATGGCTCCTGAGGGCTTCCTGCAGCCAAACTCTCCATATTTCAAATTAAAATGGAGTTTTTCTTTGCTCAGATTGACCCCTGCCCCAGTACCATAAATCACCAGCAGGTGATTTATTGCTTGAGCAGTAAATCATGGCTGTGCAATGTCATCTCTGCTCCCTGAAGTCTGTCTGTCTGTAAATCCCTGAGCCAAAGCTGGTGATGGGTGTGGGGGTATGTGGCACTGAGCTCCTGGGTCCCAGGAGTGAATTCCAGGCTGCACCAGGCACAGAAGGGAGCTCCAGGGAGAAGCAGGGTGTGCAGAGAGCAGATCTTTGGCTTGTTCCTGGCTGCTCCAGAGGAGGTTCCTAAGAGGAATGGTGCTGCCAGCACCTGCAGCCTTGGCTTTGCTGCTCACAACCTCCCCAGAACTTTACAGGTAAATCTTCACTCAGAGCTGTGAGTGGCAGGAAAACCAGAGGGAATTTTGGTCCCTCTAGGGTATTTTTGCATGAATTCAAGAAGACTGTGCTGGTCCAGCCCCCTCTCACCACCACAGTGTGCAGCTCAGGACTGGCCCTGCTTCTTTGGGCAGGGGCTGAGTCCTTTTGAAATGAATTCTCAGCATTGGTGTAACTGGTTTGGGGAAATTCAGTGCTGCAAAGCAACAGAAAACATTCTCTGGTTTTGCTTTTACCTAAATCTCGTTTCATGGCAAAGGCAGCTGTTCTTGCAGGCTCAGGAGATTCTGTAAGGCAATGTTTGTTTGGGAATCCTGGGAATCCCTGGGATTCTTCATCCAACATCACCCTCAGGTGGCTGATGCTCCTCAGGGCCTTGCCAGCTCTCTGGTGTGGGGACACTCTTGGTGACACTCCAGCTCCTGTGTTCAGTCTCCAATCACCCAAAATTGCTTTTAATTTTGCTCAGATTGGTCCCCCAAGCAGCTGCCCTTGTGTCACCTGTCCCCACTCAGCCTCAGGCAGAGGTTTTATTTTAACAAAGGATGTTGTGACCACCAGCCTGAAACATTGCACATTGTTCTCCTAAAGGTGGGAACTGCTGATTTCCAATTTCTTACACTGATTTTAGCAATGGCATTTCTATCTTTCAAAAGAATTTGGTTTCATCTAATCCCTGTCTGTAGGAGAATGGCAGTTAAATATATTTATGTGCTGATCAGCTCCACTTAACACAATATTAGCATTATTTTAGTGCTTCAAATGACAAATCACAGCTGGGTAAATGGGAGAGCTGCTGTAGGAGCCCATTTCTCTCCAACATCCAATAAAAGTTCCTGGATGAAGGGCAATGCACAGGACAACTTGCATTTAGTTTCCCGAATATATAAATGTCATGGTTTCCCTCTTCAAAGCAATATCTGTAAATTAAAACATTCAGGAACGTATTCATGTTTTCCATCACTTTCCATTTTCCTAGAGTCACAAACTCCTGTCAGAGAATGGGATTAGCTGAGCCTGTGCTGGGGAGGCACCGGGGGAATTCCTCATTAGCCAGGGAATTCCTCATTAGCAGGATTAGCTGTGGGTGTGCCTTGTCAGGGTCGGGTTTCTCTGCCCTGCCTGAGGAGGAGCTAAGGCTGGAGCCAGCAGGAAAATCTCAAACCTAAAAGTTCAATTGCTTGCAAGATCCCAGCCATGGTGGGGTTTAGGAGCTCTGCTCCAGCTGGGGTGTGGGAGCAGCTCCTGTGGGTTCTGGGGCTCTCTCTGAGCATTAAAATCAATTTCCAGCCATCCCAGCACCCATCCTGGATCCCTGCTGGGAGGTTTTGGCAAGGCTGAGGTGTCCCAGGCACCTGTGGTTGTGTGGGTGCTGGTGGGTGCTGATCCTTTAACTGTGTGTGATAAAACCATGTGAGTTCTGTGCCATTCTGTGGTGTAGGAAAGGGGAGGAGGAGGCTGCTGGTGTCACCCAAACCTTCTCATCCAGATGCTTTCTCTCAGGTTTCATTTTTTATTCCAAACTCTATGAAATGGGAACTTCAATGCTGACCCATCTATAAAATTTTGGACATTTTCAGCAAGAAATAGCTTGGACATTTTAGAACAATTACAGAGGTGACTTCTCTCAGTGCTGCATTCTGCAGCTGCTTTTGGGCACAAAGGCTTCACATTTGGGAATGATTTGGCCTGATTCACATTTCTTTGCATCACCCGTGAAAGCTTCACAAAGCTGTGTCTTTTAAAAGTTATTCCTGGTAGGAATTGTCTTACTTTGAGGTTGTGGTTCCCAAATAAGTGTTTATACAGGGGAAAACTAACATGAGGCTGCTGTGAGCTGTAACATTTTTAGTGAGTTAACAGGAGTTCAAGTCACAGTTCTACTGAGTCAGCTGGATTTGGGGATTTTTTTACAATGCAGCTGAATTCCCAATGGAAATGATGGGAAGCTGGATGAGGTGTTGATGTAGTGAACAGGAAGTTCATGTGTGCCTGCAGTTCATGTGCAGTGTCCATGGGCTCCCCTCGGAATTCCCTGGCAGGGCTGGGATCAGGGAGTGCCTGGAACAGCTGGGGGGATCCAGTGGTCCCTTGCAGGAGCAGGTGGGTGAAATCTGGTGAAATCTGCTCAGGATCTCTGCTGCTCACAGTGACCCTGAGAGGTGTTAGAAAGTCTCTTTTCCCAGCCTGGCAGTCAAAGGAGTCAGAACTCTTCAGTTCTCATTCTCAAGGTTGTTTATTGTTTCTTATCTATAAAAGTCTTTCTCCTGTCCAGCTGAGGTCCGTTCAGCAGGTCAGACAGAGGCACACTGGTGTTATCTTTTTATACTAAAAACTACATGTACAATATTTACCATAACTTCCCAATACCTATCACCTATGTTAGACAGTGAGCTTCTACTCTAAACCAATCTAAAAGTGCCACCATCACAGCAGAAGATGGAGGCCAAGAAGGAGAAAGGCTGGACAGACCCCAATTCCTCCATCTTGCCCCATTCTAAAAACACCAAAATCTATTTTTCCCCCCATGATAAATTCACTATCATTCTACTTAAACTTTCCTGGCTTGTAATTCTTCATATAAGGTTGGTAATTGTTTCCATGGGCTGAATCAAAGGCCCAGGGGTCCTGGGCTCTGTGCCAAGGTCTCTGAGCCCCCTGATGGGGTCTTGAGTCCTCCAGGGCAGCCAGAGGAATTTCCTGGGTTCGGACAATCTGGGGCATCTTTCTGCCCTTGGTGCCCAGCAGGATCCAAGGGGCTGTGCAGCAGCTCAGAGCTCAGTGCCCTCATCCTGGTGTGCCAAGGCAGGGAGCAGGAAGGGAAGGATTCTATTTTCCCTGTCCATTTTTCATCCTCAGGGCCCCTCAGGCTCTAGAAGATGTCTGGAGCCAGCAGTGCAGGACACTGAGGATTTTCTGAGTGTCCTTCACCTGAGGTGACCCAGCTGTGGTCACCTCCCTGTGCTCCCACTGTGTGGGGTCCCCCCATGTGAGTGATCTGAGCCCTGGGGGTGCTCAGGGGTCCCCAGGAAGGTGCCCAAGGCCCATCCTGTCCCCAGGGCTCATTCCCTGCCCTCAGGGAGCAGGCAGGGCTTGTTCTCTCTGCCTGCCCACACATTGGGATCAGGGAGTGGCTGCTCCAGCGCTTTCTGTTCCCAAATCCCCACATTGCCTGAGCCACAGCCCTTGGGCTCCTCCCAGCATTCCTGGAGGGAAGGGGGAGTTAAAAGAGCAGTCAAAAACAATCCCTACAGAACTCCAGCAGAAAATCACTTGCCTGAGGACAATTTTCTATTTTCCATTGCTCTTTGGGACCCGTCAGCCAATTTTAATCATCAGTGTGCCCTGGATTCATTTTCCTCAGTTCTGGGCCTTACCCTGGAGCGTTGGTCAGGTCCTGGTGGAGCAGGAATTCCCCCAGGGAGGATCTCAGCCTGCCCCAGGGCTGTGGCTCCAGCTCCTGCCCCACACAGGGCTCCTGGTGCTCCTCAGGAAGGTCCCATGCCCTTGTCCCTGCCTCCTGCCCTCCATCCCTGCATTTCACTGCATCAGGGAGGAGGCAGAAACTTCTTTGGTTGGGGAAGTGGAGAGGTTTGGCTGTTGGATTTAGTGTCACCTGCACGTGTGTCACTGCAACACAGGGATGTCCTGTGTTAGAATAGAATAGAATAGAAATAATTATATATAATGATATAATATATGTATTATATATATATATATATATATATATATATATATATATATATATATATATATATATATATATATAAAAAATATATTATATATGTGATATTATATTTTGGGTTTATTTTATTATACATATTTTATAATATATATTATTTATATATTAAATTATATACATTATATTTATTTTTAAATATATATTTATATATATTTAAAACTATATATAATTTATAAATATATATAAATATATATAAATATATACTTATATATAAAAATATATATTTATATTTATAAAATATATATATTTTATAAATATAAAAATATTTATAAATATATTTTTAAATACATTATATTTAAATATATATAATATATATAAATATATATATATATAAATATATTATATATAAAAATATATTCCATATATAATATATATATACAGAAATTACATTTATTACAGAATTACAGATGTAAATTGGAGCAGCTTGGGACAATGGAAGTGTCCCTGCCATGGCAGGGGTGGCACTGGGTGATCCTGAAGGTCCCTTCCCACCCAAACCACTCCATGTTCCCCAATAATCAGCTCTGGTAATTCCTTTGTCCACCTCACAGTTGTAACTTGGGTTGAGAAATGAGCTTTCCTTGGGAAAACAAATGAAAGATTTGTTGTTTTGAGTGACTGCAGGGCATGGAGAGGTGGAATTACAGCACCCTGCTGAGACTGTCCCTGGTTTAATTCTTGTACATCCTGGAAAACTCTCATTGCAACTTTTTCCAAACACTTGTCCTGTGGGAAGGGAATACATCAAGATCATTCCCTTCCTCAAAACTCATCTTGCCACTGCTGCTGCTGCTCATCCTCCATCTCTGAGTGGGGCCCTGGCCAGGGAAGCCTCCCCAGTTCACATTCCTGTGGAAAAGTGGTTTTTGTTACACTTCTCAATGTGTTCCTGACATAGAAAAATAGA
This sequence comes from Molothrus ater, assembly GCF_012460135.2. Lineage (NCBI taxonomy): Eukaryota > Metazoa > Chordata > Aves > Passeriformes > Icteridae > Molothrus > Molothrus ater. The sequence continues at coordinate 1,362,805 of NC_050504.2, read as the reverse complement.
TTTGTCTCCCTCAGTGATGGATTAAGTCTTTGCTGACCCAGAGATGGAATAAAAACTTTTATTCCATTTTCAGTCTCATGTGAAGGGTGAGACAATACAGATGTTATAATTCACACTATTACAATAAAAAGGAAACTATTTTTAAATTACAATACATTATAAGTGTTTCTTTGCTTATCAGCTTTTGCTACATCATGCTGTAAATGCCTTAAAGCAAATCATCTCAAATTACCCTTCATGAATTTTATCACAATGCATCTTTCACAGTTCTATTTCTCCAAAGTATCCAATTTATTTACAAAACCATCCTTTGAAACTTGTTTCCAGTTCCATTTCTCTCTCAACAATGTCTGTCCTATTCCATGGCATTTCTAAGTCAGCATTTCTTATCTCAAAGTTTACACACAGATACATTCTATGTAAACCTTCTATCAGACTTTAAGAATTTTCTACAAATCCATTTCCCACACCTCAGTGCTGGTTTTGTGCCACTGAGAACACAATGAGCTCCAGGGAGGGGTTTGGGATCTCCCCAGGCTGCAGAGTTTGTGTGAATCCTTTATTTGAGTCCCAGCCTCTGCATCTAAAAGTCCATTCTCGTGTCTGATAACATAAATAGTAACAATTAATTGTGTTTCATGATCTTCCTTTGAGTCCAGAGAGGTTTTTTTGGTTGGTTTTCCTTCCCTAACCTGCCTGTGCCCTGCTACCATTGTGTGCCAGCCCCAATTTTGTACAAAACCCTCTGGAAAGTGGATTCAGTTTTATTCCTTTTTATCCTTTATTCCAGCAGCCCTGTGTAACTTTGGTGCTTTCCCTTCTCTGAGCAGCTCCTGGATGCTGAAGCTCCATGTCCAGGGTCCTCCTGGGAGGGAGCTCTTGGTAAAAATGAAGTTCTTGGGGCTTGAGGTGCTGAAGGAAATTGATATTCCTTCCCATGGTGTCACTGGGGGTTTCCTGGAATTGTTCTGTGTTCAGGAAATCTTCCCCAGGGCACTTAAAAATCCTGAATTACTTTGGGAATTTGGACCCAGGTTTCCTCAGTAACTGTAATTCCTGGGAAATAGATCTCCAGTGTCCCAAAAATCCTCTTGAGTGACCAGAGGTGCTCTCCAGTGTCCCAAGGTGCTCCCCAAAGATGCAGAAATTCCCTCCAGTGGTCACAGGTCCTCTCCAGCCCACCACCCCAGTGTGATATTGTACAAATGATGTTTGTTCTCACTGACCCTTTGCAGAGTTCTTGGAGTTTCTGAATTCATTTTCTGGCTCCAGCTGAAGGATCTGCTGGGTTAAACAGGTGAATCCTTTCCATCCTTGGACAAGCTAAAGCACGAGGGTGGAACTGGATTTTTTGTGGTCTGGGGGGAAAAAACAGCATTGAGACTCTCAGAAGAGGTGAGCCAGTTCTGGAGTAGAAAACTCAAAGCCATCCTCATCTTCCTCCTCATCCTCCTCCTCCTGCTCCTCCCTCAGGGTTTCAGAAGCCTCAGACCCCTAAATATGAATTTGATTTTTAGAGCCCTAAGCATTTTCTGTGTCATTTATGAGGCTCTGTCCAGCTCCCTCCTCTCTTTGAGATATTCAGGTAATCAGCCCTGAGGATCTGCAATTCCTGCATCCCACAGCCACCCTTCCCAGTCCAGCTTCCCTGTTGGTGCTGGGAACTGGGGATTTCCTTCAGCAGTGGGAACAGGAAAATGGAAGTTTCTAATGTTACAAACCTCTTCCATATCTGGCTCTGGGCTCTGCTCAGTGTATCCATTATCACAAATTATTATTTTCAATCTTGAGCCGCAGCTCTCGCTGCTCATTCAACACTTGAAAATTTTGACACAAATCCACACTTCTCATTTTCCTGGAAATGTTCAGAAACCCCGTGGGTGTGGCACTGGAGTGATGAGCAGGGTGCAGGATTGACACTTGGACTTGATGCTCTTAAAGGTCTTTTCCAGCTTTAATTATTCTGTGATTCCATGAACCATCACCCTGCCCCCGTTAAAACCTGACAGAAGCAGCTCCTAAAAATGTTGGATGGTACAAACACAGCCCCAAATCCTCTGCTGCATCCCAAAATCACAAAATAGTTTGGGTTGGAAGGGACCTTAAAGCCCTGCAGGGTGGCAGGGATACCTCCCACTGTCCCAGGCTGCTCCAACCTGGCCTTGGGCACTGCCAGGGATCCAGGGGCAGCCCCAGCTGCTCTGGGCACCCTGTGCCAGGGCCTGCCCACCCTGCCAGGGAACAATTCCCAATTCCCAATATCCCATCCAGCCCTGCCCTCTGGCAGTGGGAGCCATTCCCTGTGTCCTGTCCCTCCCTCCCTTGGAAATCCTCTCTTTCCATCTTTCCTGTGGCACCCTCAGAGCCTGCAAGGCCCCAGTGGGGCCATCCCTGGTCTCCTCTCCAGGTGAACACCCCCAGCTCAATCCCAGAATGGTTTGGGTTGGGTTTGGGCTGGCACAGCCTGAATACCCTGCCTGGGCTGGCACAGCCTGGCTGCCCCAGCAGCTGCCCTGGCACAGGGGCACTGAGAACAGCCCAAAGCTCAGGGCCTGGATCTGCTGGGTTGATTTGGGGAGGGGGTTGAGGTTTGTGCCAGAGGGATGTGGAGCTCCTGGAGAGGGAGAACCCCCCTGGGTGTGCAGCCCTGAGCTGCAAACAGCCCCTGGGGACCCTAAACAGCCACAGATGGGTTTTGGTGTGAGCACAGAGCTCCCAACCTGTGCAGCTCCTGCTGAGCTCAGTGCTCAGCACCTCTGCTCCAGGGCTGGGATCCCAGCCCAGGCTGTTCCCCTGGGCTCTGGGGAGGGGCTGGGCTGGGCTGGCAGCACCAGGAGCTGCTCACAAAGCTTCAGGCACCAAAAATGCCTCATGGGTGATGCTAAAACATCACCAGGAGTTGTGCAGCCCCTTTGTTCCCAGTGAGACACTCCAGGCTGGGTTTCCCACCTTGGGTTCCTGTTGTGTTTGTGTGGTGCCCCTTGGCAGGGAGGAATGATGAATCTGACTCCATGATCTCAGAGGCTAATTTATTATTTTATGATATTATATTTTAAAATACTATATATATATTACTATATATAGTAATATATATATCACTATATATAGTATAGTATATATTATACTAGATATATATAGTATAATATATATAGTAATAATTATAATATGTATAAAATATATAATAGATAATATATAATTATATATATTTTATATTTTTATATATATTATATATTATATATTATACATTATACATTATATATATAAAATATATAGTAATATATATTACTACTATAATACTATATATTTTTACTATAATATAGTAAAATACCATAGTATATTAAAAAAATTAACTAAACTATACTAAAGAATACAGAAAATATACTTAGAGAAGGCTAAAAGATACATTCCTTCTGTGGCAGGAAGGAATGATGAATCTGACTCCATGATCTCAGAAGGCTAATTTATTATTTTATGATACTATATTATATTAAAAAATACTATATATACATTACTAAATATAGTAATATATATTACTATATATAGTATAGTACATATATTATACTATATATAGTATAATATATATAGTAATATTTATATAATATATAAGTATAATATATAATATATAATTATATATTATATATAATATAATATATTATATAATATATAATATATATTATATATTATTATATATATACACTATATAATATATATAGTAATATAATACTATATATTTTTAATATAATAGAGTAAGATACTATATTATATTTAAAAAATTAACTAAACTATACTAAAGAATACAGAAAATATACTTAGAGAAGGCTAAAAAGATAATAATGAAAATTTGTGACTCTTTCCAGAGTCCTGACACAGCTTGGCCCCAATTGGCCATTGAGTTAAAACAATTCACAGCAGAATCCAAGGAAACAATCACCTGTGGGTAATCAATCTCCAAACACATTCCAAAGGAGCAAAACCCAGGAGAAGCAATCAGATAATGATTGTTTTCTTTTTCTCGGAGTCTTCTCAGCTTCCCAGGAGAAAAATCCTAAGCCAAGAGATTTTTCCAGAAAATGTGAATACCAGTTTCCCACCTTGCTTTCCCACCTTGGCTCTCATTATTCCCAATAAAGGTCTTGGTGTGCTCCAGAGCCTGAGCCTGAGCCAAGCTTAGGAAAGCTTTGCCTTTAACTGCACTCCTTCAGTTTGGGGAGAGCTCTCGTGGTCAGTCCCAAAGAGGTTTCTGTAAAAATGAGCACAGCAACGGTTTTCAAGGCCTGAATATTTTTAGGGACATGGAAACTTAATAAAATAAAGAGGATCAATAGGTTGATCATGTTTGAAATAATAAAGAAAAGATACGTTTTTCTCTTGAATATTCAAGGGAATATTAAATGTTGATATTGATTAATGTATTAGATATTTGATCCAGCCATTTTTACATTCTTACATAAAGCAAAGTATCATGAAAATACAGATTAATAAAGCTTTCCTGCTCTTTTGCTCTTTGGCATCTTCAGCAGAGCCAAAACTGCTCTTTTCAGCTTCCTTTCCTCCCATTCTCCTCTGGCTCAGCTCATTGTATCTCCTGAGCTCAATTTTGAGTTGTTCTCCAAAAGGCATTTCTGTGACTGCTCTGTCAGAAGTCGTTGGGATCCCAGAAATTTATTCTTGTTAATGACTTCAGTCTATTTAGTCATTCTAATTAGTGGTTTTTCACATAACTCAAATGTTAAGCTTAAAGGGAGGTTTGGGTTTGGGTTTTTTCAGGATGTGTGGAGGGTCTCACTGATAAAATCTGAATGTGCTGAAGACCCTGAGCTTGGGGCTTGGCATTTTTGGAAATGTTTGAGGACCTTTTTAATCAGATACTAAATATTGGCTCCCAACAATTCTTTCTGAAGCTGAGGTCAAATAAATTAGAATTTAAACATGGCTGTAATGGAAAAACAAGGAAAAAATGTTTCTTGCTTGACAGATTTTAGAGCTTTTATTTTGTTTTTTCAATAGATACAGAACTGAACCTGTGAGCTAAAAGTTAAATCTTGTGCTGTAAAGCAGGCTAGAAAAAAATCATGTTCCTGGTATAAAACTGAAGTAAATTAACTCAATCCACTGAGCCTGGAGTGTTGCTCCCTGTACAAATCCTCCTACACCAGGGTATCATTTTTTACCCACATTTCTGAGTGTGTTTGGTCCATGGCTCTCCTCTTTCCCCTTTGCTCTGCCAAATTCCTAAATTAAGCAGTGTTGGGTTTTTGATGTAATATAAGAAAGATTTGCATAAATGCAGTTATGGTAATTTTGTGGTGAGTTTTAATGTGTTGGCTTCATTTCAGCCCTTCAGATCCTTAAATCACTTTTGATTAGCTGTTGCTTAAACATTGCTTTTTTCCCCCTTTTGAAAACAGATGCATTGAGGATGAGCTGAGGGAAATTTTGTGTAAATCTGCTTTGTTGCTGGAGTCAGCCTGAGAGCCTTTGCTCCTTTTCTTTTTCCTTTCCTTTCCTTTCCTTTCCTTTCCTTTCCTTTCCTTTCCTTTCCTTTCCTTTCCTTTCCTTTCCTTTCCTTTCCTTTCCTTTCCTTTCCTTTCCTTTCCTTTCCTTTCCTTTCCTTTCCTTTCCTTTCCTTTCCTTTCCTTTCCTCTTCCCCTTCCTTTTTCCCTTTTTCCTTTCCTTTTTCCTTTCCATGAATTTCCTTTCCTGAATTTCCTGAATTTCCTTTCCTGAATTTCCTTTCCCCTACTGTGGGACTGCCCAGGCAGTCACTGGGGTGGATAATTTGAGATTGATTTCTTCAGTACAAAATTCCTGAGAGGTGGGAAAAGGAAACTGAAAGGAAAGAGGATAATTCTCTGATCCCATTAAATCCCTGGGCCTTAAATCCCAACCTGCATTTCCCCATTGTCCTCATCCTTCCCCTGAACACCCAGTTCCATACTGGGAGCCCTGGAGCTGCTCTGTGTGCTGCTGATCCCAGGAGCACACAGCTGCTTTCAGGAGGCTGCCACACATTTTCCCTGGAATTCTGTTCCATCAGTTCTTTCCTTCTCTTTCCTTCCCTCAGTTAAGGGCCCCAGTGACTGACAGCAAACAAAAAACAACAACAACAAAAAAGCTCCATCATGATCATATTTACTGGTGACCTACTTAAAATGCTCTTTGCTGCTGCTCTGGTGTGTGCTGCAGTGCTGCTGGCTGAGTCTCCAGGGAATTGCTGCTGGAATGATAATGAATGCACAACGTGGCCCCTTGCTTGTTTAACTGGAGCCTCTCAAAGACATGGTTTATTTTTTATTGCATCATTTAGACTTCCTTTTTCTCCCCCACTTGTGATGTATTATTCCCATTTTTGGTCTCCCTGCTTCGTGCTCTGACTGCAGGCTGAGCTATTGTTTGAATTGATGCCATTAAATCATGGGATGCCTTCATCTTTTGATAATTTTTCTGTTTGTTTTTCAGGAAAATTAGGCTTTTAGCACTCTCCTGGAGAGTCTGAGCTGTGTTGTCAAAGGCTTGTGTTGAGCATAATTATTTTTTTTCTGGTGAAAATGCTCTAGCAGAGGTGATTATTTATTTAACAAACCCTTTACACCTGCTTTGGTACATTTTTGTAGGGTTGTTGTAAATGGGTTTGCAGGGCAGGATGGGAAGTCATCAGCATTTTGCATATTCATGGGATCATGGAATGGTTAGGGAGGGAAGGGAATTTAAAGCCCATCCATTCCCACCCCCTTCCACTATCCCAGGGTGTTTCTTGGGCACTGCCAGGGATGCAGGGGCAGCCCCAGCTGCTCTGGGCACCCTGTGCCAGGGAACAATTCCCAATTCCCAATATCCCATCCATCCCTGCCCTCTGGCACTGGGGGCCATTCCCTGTGTCCTGTCCCCCCATCCCTTGTCCCCAGTCCCTCTCCAGCTCTCCTGGAGCCCCTTTAGGGGCCCTGAGCTCTCCCTGGAGCCTCCTCCAGGCTGAGCACCCCCAGCTCTCCCAGCCTGGCTCCAGAGCAGAGGGGCTCCAGCCCTCAGAGGATATTTGTGGTCTCATCTGGACTTGCTCCAACTTTTTAATTGCATCTCTCAAGTCTTCCAGGTTTTCCTCTTCACCAATTCATTTAGAGGAAGGTTTGGATGTTCCTTCTCACTCCCCAGTGCCCTGCACTGCTGTGGTTGCGGAGGACAGGGCTGTGTTTGCTGTGATTTGTGAATTTAGGATTGAGTGTGTCCATGGAATGGTAAATTAATCCTATCTTTCCAAAGAATATTATGCCCCTGGTTCCCTGGAAGTGTCCAAGGGCAGGCTGGATGGGGCTGGGACAGTGGAAGGTGTCCCTGCCATGGCAAGGGTGGCACTGGGTGAGCTTTAAGGTCCCTCCCAACCCAAACCATTCCATGGTTCTGTAATTCCATGAATATCAGGGTGTAGGAATCCACTGAAGCCATGGATAAGGGATCACACCTGAAATCTTCTTTTCTGGTGGCTGTGAATCCTTCTGGGTTCATACCCCAGTGACACAGAGCAGGCTGTGTTTCCATGCCAGCCTGAATTCCCTGACCTCAAATCCAAACAGAATTCCTAAGCACATGGATAAAAATGCATAAAATAAACTCTGCCTCCTGTCTTCTGCATTTCCTGGCACCCCAGAACTGTGTTATTAGAGCAAAGCTTAGGTGTAAATAACAAACTCAGCTTCTTGAAGTCCATTGGATCACAGATTCAGGTTGGAAAAGCCCTCCAAGATCTGAGTCCAGCTGTTCAAGGCCACCAGTGACCAATGTCCCCAAGTGCCACATCCACAGGGCTTTTAAACCCCTCCAGGGATGGGAACTCCAGCCCTGCCCTGGGCAGCTGTTCAGATAATTCCCCAGATCATTCAGATAATTCCTGGTTTCTCAGCAAACAGAAAATCCCTGTTTTCTCTTGCACTGGGGGTTATTTCCCCAGGGATGGAAGTTATTTCCAGGGATGGAAGTGCTGAGGGAACATTTGCCACCCCCTCCCAGCAGCTCTGGGGTTCCTGCCCTGTGCTCCCTTCCCAGGGCAGGACTTTGCTCTGTGCTGTCCCCACAGGGGTGACAGTAACCATGGAGGGGCAGGACAAGAGGGGAATCAGCCCCACTGTAAAACCACTCAGGATCTGGGGAAATTCATTCAGTCTCTGGCTCCAAATGAGGCTGGAAGGAATGTTCAGTTCTCCTGTAAGTGGTGAGGAGGAGCTGGTCAGGAGCACAAACATGGGAACGGCTCAGTGCTGCTTTGGGAGCAGAAATTCACCCCTGGTGTCCCCCCAGTGCATGGCCACAGTGTCCCCTCCAGCTGGGGTGACTCCCAGGTGGTGGCTGAGCTTTGTCAAGTGAGTTTGGAGCCTTTGGAGTGGGTGTTGCTGCCTGCCCAGAGAAATTGGGATGTGGGTGCTGCTCTCAGGCATGGCTGTCCTCACCCCCCATCCCTCCCAAACCACAGAAGGAAACTGGGAGTGACTGGAGGAGCTGCCAGAGAAGCTCTTGCCCAGAATGTGGCTCACTGGGAGGAAGTTGGGCTCACAGAGAGGAATTTTGTCTGTGCAGCTCTGTGTCCATGGGAGCTCATCTGGGAACAGCAAACAGAATATTTAGAAGGACACAGAGCAAGCAGGGGAAGGAAACCACAACAGTGTTGTTGTCCAGAGAATCTTGGTCACAGTCAGGGGATTTTAATGCCACCATGTCCACATGTCCCAGCTGAGCTCCAGTGGCTGATTCCACCTCACAAAGCACCCAGAGCCTGTTCCTCAGTTCCTCAGTTTCAGACATTGAGCAGGGCTTGTGTCTTATCTCCTCCTCTGCTTTCATTTCACTTCATCCACCTCCATGGCATAAATTAATATTCCCAGGCCACAGGGTGCCTTGCATAAAGCATTTTTCCATCCAAATGGCCCCATCCATCCTGTAACAGAGCTGTGATTCATGGGCTCTTACATGGCAAGGCTGAGGTGAAGCCAGCTGACTAATTTACACCCAGTAATTAGACTGAATTAAATGCACAAAAGATGATTCCTTTTTTTCCTTCCTGCTTTTCCTTGTGTGAGCTCAGAGGAGCTGATCCTGGTGAAGGAAAGGTGTTTTTCATTGTGCATCACCCCAACCTGATGTCTGCTGGCTCCCTGAAGGGCATTTCTGGGAGATTTACTGGGGTGGCTCCACCCTGTGCCACCCTCCTGTATAGTATTCTTAGGAGGAAGGATGAGGAGGATTTTATTGATATTAGAAGGTTAATAAATTTCTTTATTATATTATTTATATTATTTATATTATCTATATTTATGTATTATATATTTATTTATTCATTCATTCTATTCTTATGTTATATTATGCAATATATTATATAATATATTATATTTATATCTAACATATATATATAATATATTTATATAATATATTATTAATTATTACATTACAGTATATTATATTATATTATATTATTTATTATATTTAAATTGAATTTGTTAAGTATTTAATTGTATATAACTGCACTTTATTGTACAGAATTTTGTGACTGTCACTTGACAGTCCTGATACATACACACGCTTGGCCCTGATAGACCAAGATAACAAAACATTATTATTTTGGGTAAATAATATCTATATTGTATTTTATTTCTGCACAAATGCAGGTACAGCAAATGAGATAAAAATTGGTTTTCTTTTTTCTGAGGTTCAGAGAATGTGAAATTTAGAAATATTCTGGGGAAGAATTGTGCCTTATTTTTCTCTGTGAAGAGAAATGTGGCCACACTCCTGGGACTGTTCAGGGCCAGGCTCCCTCCCAGCAATCCCAGTTTGCAGCAGGCCCTGGGGACCCTTCCTGCACCCTGAGTTTGTGGCTGCAGGGATGGAGCACTCTGATGTTTCCTTGATGCACAGGTAGAGAGCAGCCAAGCAATAAAATAAAATAACCCCACTGTGCTGAGCATGGCTCAGGGAATGGTTTGGGTTGGGAAGGGACCTTAAACCCATCCAGTGCCACCCCTGCCATGGCAGGGACACCTCCCACTGTCCCAGGGGGCTCCAAGCCTGGTCCAGCCTGGCCTTGGGCACTGCCAGGGATGCAGGGGCAGCCCCAGCTGCTCTGGGCAGCCTCTCCTTAGCCCCCACATTCCCCAGCCCCCTGGTTCAGAAGTTGTTCCTTTGCTCCTGCCCTCACAGAGATGCTGATGGGAACAGAAACTGAGCAATGGATCCAGCAGGATCTGGGCTGTCACCTCCTCCATGCCATGGGGACAGATCCCCCCAGTGCTGTGAGCAGCCCAGCTCGTGTCCAACCCCAGCCTGGGGGTTCCAAGGGATGGATCCCAGTCCTGCTGCATCCCCAGGGAAGCTGAGCTCTCCCTGCCCAGGCTGGAGGATCCTTCTCCACCCTGCAGGGATGTCCTGGGGGCCCTGAGCACCAGGGGCAGCAGGGGGACACTGGACCCCATCCATTCTTGGGTTGGTGCCATCTCCAGCTGCAATCTCCAAACCCCCAGCCCAGTCTCCCCAGCCAGCCCTGCTATTTTTAGCTTGGTTTCCCAGGGAAACAGGGCTTTATGTGGCTGCTGTAGCCTGAGAGTTGACAGTCAGGGAGAGAGGTAGTAAAGATCATTCTCTGGGAGGCTTTTTTTGTGAAAATGGCTCATTTTGATTAAAGAGACAAGCCCTGAAATCCTCAGCCATCTAAGGGGGTTCAGTATCCCCAGCCCCTGGGCAGCCACTGCCTTGCTGCTTCCTCAGCCCTCCAAGAATTATCCCACATGGAAAGGGGAAGGTGCTGAGGGACAGAGCAGGAGTGTTGGGAGTGATTTTTTTGGGGTTATTTATTTTTTGGAGTTATTTATTTTTGGGGGTTATTTATTTTTTGGCAAAGCTCAGTGTAGTCCTTCCTCCACTCAAGAACATCTCATGGGATGCTCTTCATGAAGCATTAAAGATGTTTCTGTGGAGCCTCCAGCCACGTGCAGGATCTGCTGAGTGGATCCTTTGCCCTTTTTTTCATGTGGAAAAGAGGAAAGCAAAGTTATTTTGGTGCTGGCACCCACTGACCCCAGGCTGCTGCAAACTTTCCAGCCCCACACACACCCTTGGGCTTGGTGTTCACATCCAAACTCAGATGGTGACATTTCCTTCCCAGGGACTTTTGAAGACAATAAAATGGGTGATTAAAACCCTTACTCATAAATTTGTCACCTCAAAGACCAGCACATGTTGTGTTTTGCCTTGCTCAGCATCAGCTGGAGAGTGAGGCAGGACAGGATCCTGTTTTCCAGAGCCAGGGAACATAAGGTGCATCCCCCAGCAGGCATGGCTTGTGTGAAGTGGGGGTTTAAGTACCAGGGGAGGTGATTTTAGATCCCTTGTGGTGTCTCAGGAATCTGCCCAGGGCCTCCTGTCCCTCTGCAGTGACAGCTGGGGACAGGGGCTATCCCCAGGGACTCTGAAGTGCCACCACAGCTCTGTGCTCAGGACCTTCATCCCACATCCACCTTCAAACCAAGGCAGGAGATGTCTCCAGCAGCTGAGCAGGCCCCACTTTGGGCCAGGTGGGATGGAGGTGCCAGTCCCAGAGCCTTCATCCCTGCCTGCCTTTGCCTGAGTTGTACATTTGCAGTGTGAAGGATGTGTTTGCCCAGCTGCTCCTCAGGGCTGGAATGAATTTTTGCTTTATAATAAGGAATTCTATGAAGACTTTTGAATGTTAAAAGCCCTCTTGTGCCTCACTGACAGCTCCACTGGTGCTGTACCCTGCAGATTGGCCAGGACAGTCCTGAAGGACAGAGAAAGGAGCAGGATGAGCTTGGAACAGGGCAGAAAACAGCTTGGGAGAGAGTGAGCTTTGGAGGGAGCTCAGCTGGTGCAGCCCTCACACCTGGGTGACTCAGGGAGTGCCTGGTGTGGCTCACACACCGCCTGCAGCAGGAGGTGTTGGATGTGTCACCTCCCAGTGACAGTGACACATCTCCCACTGCTGGGAGGGACCTGAGGAGCTGCCGGGGGAGGGCTCAGTGCTGGGGCTTCAGCCTGAGGGGTCTCACCACAGAACAATAAAATCATCAGGTGTCAGAGCATCGGGGGTAGGACAGTCAGGATGGATGGAGATGAGAGATCTCTGCAGCCAGGGCTGGAACTTGGGGTTTATTGCAGAGGGCCTGGGTGCAGGGCCCTGCTGGGAGCTGCCAGGCACAGCTCAGAGCAGGGCTGAGAGAAGAGAGGGGGAGAGAGGATGAGAGGGTGAGAGAGTAAAAGGGCAAGAGAGCAAAAGCTTAAGAGAGTGAGGTTCCCATTCCAATACAATAAATCTTCTTCTGTGTTGAGTATTCTGATTCTCACTCACCAATCCAGTCCAAGATACAAATCCTAGAGCATTTCCATACAGCCTATAAGAATCATTACATTACCACACTGGGTTACATTTTAAACCCTAAAAACTCCTCTTTGGGCCCCTTCTGCCAAGCTGTAGGGTCTGCTCTGCCCCTTGGGCCTGTCTGCAAGCAGAGGGTGTTGTTCCATCAAAAGGGGATCACCTTCAGTGGCCACACCATTGTTTTCCAGTTGTTCAGTAACTGAGGGATCTCAAAGTTTGCTTTCATTGCAATCTCACTGATAGTTTCCATATTCTCAAAATCTTTTGCCAGACAATCATATTTATAAGGCTTTCCTGTTTCATCTTCCCCAACAATCAGGGTTGGAAAAGCCCTCTGAGGTTGAGTGCAGCCATTCCCCCAGCACTGCCAAGGCCACCACTGTCCCCTGTCCCCAGGTGCCACATCCACACAGCTTTTAAACCCCTCCAGGGATCAGGACTGCACCACTGCCCTGGGCAGCTGTGCCAGAGCTGGAGAACCCTTTCCAGGAAGAAATTTTCCCAATATCCCATCTAAACCTCTCCAGACTCAGCCTGAGGCCATTCCCTCTCCTCCTGTCCCTGTCCCCCTGGCTGTCCCCTCCTGGCAGGAGCTGTGCAGAGCCACAAGGGCCCCCTGAGCCTCCTTTGCTCCAGAACAACCAACAATGCAGCACTGCCAGCCTGAGCAGCCCCAGCAGCCAAACAGGCTTGGTCAGTGCCAGCCTGGGGAGCCCTGTGGCACACAAGAGGAGTGGTGGCAGTGTGACAGACCTTGGTGACACACTGAGGTGAGCAAGGCTGGCTCATCACTGCTGTTCCTGTCTAGGCTGTGGCCACATTATTTACTTTGAATAAGCTGGAAAAGGCTTTGTGGTCATGAAATCTGAGGCACCTGCTGTGATTGATGCCTTTGAGGTTACACCCCAAACTGCTCCACCTCCTTTAGGTGGCACTGCCTGGGCTGCCTCATCCTCTCATGGGCAAATCTCCTCCTCAGAGTGACCTTGGTGCTCCTGACCCAGCCCTGGCCAGGGCAGCAGCACTGACCATGCTCAGCTGGGCTGGAGGGACTTTGGATTGACAGGACACAGGGAATGGCTTCCCCATGGATGGGATATTGGGGAGGAATTTCCTCCTGTGAGGATGCTCAGGCCGTGGCACAGGGTGCCCAGAGCAGCTGGGGCTGCCCCTGGATCCCTGGCAGTGCCCAAGGCCAGGTTGGAACACCCTGGGACAGTGGAAGGTGTCCCTGCCAGTGGCACTGGATGGGCTTTAAGGTCCCTTCCCACCCAAACCATACCATGATCAGGATTAGAGATGGGTTTTGTTCATATTTCTGTGGAGAAAAGCAGCAAAATAAATGAGTGAGCACAGAGGGGTCAGTGCTGCTGGCCCAGTGTCCATGAACTCCCAGGGATCCTGGATTCCTCCTGGAGGGTCATGCAAGCCTGGTGTCAGTTGTGATCACACATCTCCAGCAGCTCGTGGCAATGCTGTGTTGTGGTTGTAGCTGGAGCTAAAAATAGAGTGGGAAAGGGCAGCATGGCCACCAGTGACCCAGTTCTGGGCTTTGGTGTGCTTGGCTTTCTAAAAGTCAAAAGGATAAAAGCTGTCTGCTTGTCTCCTTAGTTTCCAAGGGGTTCTTGGTCAGGCAACTTCCTCAGGTTTGGTTAAAGAATTCAACATTTAGCTCAGTGCAAAGCTGGCTGCAGGCAGGAGGGATATCCCTGAGGGGTTTAGTGGGCTGTCCTAGCCCCTGTTCTGCTCTGTTGTCACTGTTGGGGAGGTCCCTGAGCCTCTCTGGGTCAGCAAAAATGTGCAGGGAACTCCTGGGAATGTGCAGGACCCCACAGACACCCCCAAGACCCCAGGCTGGGCACTTGGCTGTCACACCAGGAGCCTTGGGGAGCTTGGAAATCAATTAACTTCCAGCTGCAAAGCTTATTAACCCAGAGAAAAGCATCTTCAGTCCTGGGTCAGGGGTGGGTTTGAGTCAGGAGAGGAGGGGTTCAGATGCAGGTCTGGAAAAGGCACAGGGCAGTTGGGGTTGGATTTGTTTTGCTCTCCAGCAGAGCATCCCTCACTCCCAGCAGCAAGGGATGGATGAAAGCACCTTGCCTGAGGATTGGGTCCTTTCCTTCTACAAACCACCCTTGGCACAGGGTGATTCCTCCTCCCACTGGAGCTTCCCAGGGAGGAGTTGGTGCATTTGCAGCCCATGGTCAGTGCAGAGAAATCCACAAATCCTGGTGTGACAGGAGCCAGGCAGAGCCAGGGCCTGGGTTTGATCTGCCTCCCCCAGAGAGGGCTTTATTCAGGTGTCCTGGCAAAATAAATCATTTTGCATTGATTTATTTATTCATGTCCTCCCTGTCTGGGAGACTGGGGGTGGAGTGGGGACAGCAGAGGGAACCAGGCTGAAATGCACCTCTGTTTGCAGAAGGCAGGATTCTATTTCTGCCTTCAGTCCCAGATATCAACCACCAGCAGAGGAAGTTTGGGGTGACAGAGGTTAAGTGTGCATCAGCTTTGTGGTTTTTACCAAGAGCTTATTTTTAACCATAAACTTTCCAGAGGAAGGTTCTTGACTTTCCTCTACACTTAATAAAGGTCAGCTCCTGTCCCAGGCTGTGAATCCACTGCAGATTCCTGCTCCCAGCTGGAGCCTCACCAGCCTTGGAGCTGCCCTTGACTTTTGGGGCAGTCTTAGGGTGAATTCCCAGGGGTTAAACTCAATTCCTGCCCATTAGGCCTCGGGTTGCTGCAGTTTTCTCTGTGCTTTGAAGATCCTGTCACTCACAGCTTATCTCCTTTTCTCAGAGCAGAGATCTGACAGGGCCTGGGCCTCCAGGCTGGGATTCCAAGGGACTTAGCAGGTGTAAAAATGTCAGGGGAGAGGGAGCTTGAAGCTGTGGGTTGGAGGTGCCCTGCTGTGGAGAGCATCCACCCCTCTGGGTCCACCTCTCACCCATCTCTGAGGACAGGTGTTGAACCCCACATCTCACTCCCACTCTCCAGAAAGCTCTGCCAGTGCAGCTGGCTCTGGATAAAAGCTTTGGTCCCTTTGTGCCTTTCCCACCCCTTGCTGAGAGCTCTTCCTGGGCAAGTTTCTTTAGTCTGAGCCTTCCCATGGTGCCTCCATGGGTTTTGGTGGTTCCAGGTTTATTTAACCTGAAGTTCTCTGTGTCTAGACAGGTGTGTGGGGTGGGTTTCAGTGTGAGCACAGGGAGTGAAGGACCTGCCTGGAGCTCTGTGGGGTCACAGCCTCACCCTGGCTCCTTTGAGGTGTGCCCTGCTTCACCCAGGCCCTGCTGGCACAGCCCTCATGGGCTGGGTTCCCCTGTTTCACCTGTCATTCTCCTTGTTTTGTTTCCAGCAGACTCAGAACTGCTTTTTCAAGGTACTTGCCCGGCTGGAATATCCCTAAATATGCCTGGAGTCCCAGGTCAGTCTCTGCAATCCCTGCAAGCAAAGCACAGGGGATGTTCAAGCAGGGCCTGAATAAGTTCTTAAACAGAGGTAACAAGCAAGGAAGAGGTGGCAGATGATGAAATGAAGGTGAGGAAAGAAGCAAATGAGAGCCCTGAAGTGTCTCCAGGTCTGAGGCATCCTCAGTGCTAATGAGCCCTGGTTGTTTTGTGTTTCTGGGTCTGGCCTGGCCCTGCTGGTGCTGAATTGGGGGGTGGGCACTGCTCTCCCCTCAGGTGTGGCCAGGGCATTGTGCAGAGCAGCTCTGCTGGTTTGGCCAAGTCATGAATTTCAAACAGGGAAATAAAGAGGAGTTTTAATGCAGAGTGGTTGAAAGGAAAATGCATTTATCCAGCCACACCTTCCTGTGTGCCCCCTTCCCATGGCATCCCAGACTGGCCAAATGTGAGTGAGCCATGATCAAATGTGGAGTGAGCCAGGCCAGTTCTCAGCCTGCAGCTCCAGGGCAGGTCATGCCAAGTGACTGTCACAGACACATTTTATGGAAAATCCTTTCCTTGGGATGTTTCCTCCTGAGAAGCTGAGAGGCCTCAGGAACAAAGTGTAACCAATGGTTATCTGCTGCTGTGGAATGCAACAGGTGGAGCTGGGATTGGGCTCATGTGGTTGTTTCTAATTCATGGCCAATCACAGTCAGCTGGCTCAGACTCTCTGGTCACACAAGATTTTATTATCATTCTTTTCTATTCTTAGCCAGCCTTCTGATGAAATCCTTTCTTCTATTCTTTTAGTATAGTTTTCATATAATCTATATCATAAAATAATAAATCAGCCTTCTGAAACATGGAGTCAGATCCTCGTCTCTCCCCTCATCCTCAGACCCCTGTGAACACGGTCACAAGTGACAATTTCCCATCTGGAAGTGTCCCAGGCCAGGCTGGACAGGGCTTGGAGCAGCCTGGGACAGTGGAAAGTGTCCCTGCTCACAGCATGGAGTGCAATGGATGATTTTTAAGGTCCCTTTCAACCTAAACCACTCTGGTATTCCATAATTAAATTATCTTGGACTTGAAGACCAACCCCTGGTGCCATTTCTTTTCCCAGGATGCAGGACAGTTGTGTCCCCACCATGGGCTCCTGCTGTCTGTGTGACACAGTTCAGCCCAGAGGGACACAGGGACAGTGAGACAGGGAGGAGGTTCCTGCACAATTCCAGTGCCAGCTGCTCCCTCTGAGGCACACAGAGCAGTGGGGCCAGCTCTGCAATTCACAAATCACTTTTGAGCAGGTGTTGGAATGGTTTGAGTGAGGAGGGACCTTAAGGATCACCCAATTCCACCCCCTGCCATGGCAGGGACACCTTCCACTATCCCAGATTTCTCCAAGTCTTGGGCACTGCCAGGGATCCAGGGGCAGCCCCAGCTGCTCTGGGCACCCTGTGCCAGGGCCTGCCCATCCTCCCAGGGAACAATTCCTTCCCAGTATCCATCTAACCCTGCCCTGTGGCAGTGGAAACTCATTCCCCCTTGTCCTGTCTCTTCAGGCCCTTGTGAAGTGCTCCTCTCCAGCCTTTTTATATTATAAATATTAGTATTAATATTAATATTAATACTTGTTATTATTATTTATAATAAATTTATTTATAAATTTAATATGTTATTATTAATAAATTAAATAAATTATCAAATTCACAAGCTCTCTTCCAAGGAAAGAGGAAGGGGTGCAAAGGAGAGTGCCTGCAATGCAGGGATGGTGTGAAGTTCTCATGTCAGCAGCCTTTTGGACAGACTGACACAGGATCAGCACTCCTGAAATTTTCCTCCATGTAGGCTGGGAAATTCCAGCATCATCAGTTCATCCCTCTCCAGCTCACCCAGCACTACTCATCCCTTTTGGCATCCCTTGGAGCTTGCTTGCCAGTGATGTGTTCCTGCATCTCCTGCTTGAGTTCAAAGGAATTGGGTTAATGAGCAGAAAGTCAGCCATCAAATTACACTGAGCCTTGCTTGCTGCCTCCTGGATTTCCCTCTGCAGCCTCTTTGATCCCTGGGATGCAGGCAATTAAACACAGCAGCATCAACACAAAGCACCTCACACTGCCTTCAGTCTCTGCTTTTGTGGTCTTCAGATGAGGCTGAAACAGGATGAGAGTGAGGAGGTAGAGCACAAATTAGTGAAAAACCTTTTGTCTTGGGAAATGAAATGGATCTGGCTGTAATATCCTAAAATCCTCATGTGCTTCAGCAGGCTGGGGAAGGGCAGCAGCTCAGGAAGGGACAGATCCACCAGGAGTGGCTGGAACTGAGGCTGGGATTTCACAGGGCTCAGGAATCCAGGACTGGGCTCATCCCAGGTCTGAGGAGAGGAGCAGGGGAGCAGCATCAGGCTGGGAAAGGAGATTCTGCAGGTGAATGCCTGAGCAGGCAGGGATGCTCCCTTCTGCTGGAATAACAATCACAGCAGTACAGACCTGCTGTGATTCCTGACCCAGGAATCAATCCTGGCCTTTCCAGGGCTTTAAATATTCATTTGAAGAGGAGCTGGGAGGGAGGCACAGATCTCTCTGGGAGCTCAGGCCAGCAGCAGCATCCTGCAGCAAACAGCCCTGCAGCACTGCTGCTCAGTCAGGGAGTGCCAAAATTCAGTGTGCAGAGAGAGCCAGGCTGGGGAAGGGCTGTCACCACCCCAGGGAGCAGCACAGTGACCCCAGGCCCTGTCACATCTCAAAATTCCCTCCTGAGCAGCAACCTCTGACAAATCCTGGGGTTGTTTTGATTTCAGCTGCTGCCAGCAGCCACATCCTGCTGGGTTTGCTGAGTGTTGTCAGCTGAGCTTGAGAGAGCAGGAACTGGAGGTCAAGGCCTGCCTGACAGTGAGAGTTAGGAATGAGGGCATCCTAATCCTAACTCCAGATTTCATAATTCCTTTCAGGGAGCTTGTGGAGTCAGGCACATCCTGTAACTGCCTGTGTTGGGGAAATATATTTTTGCAAAGAAAGGCTGTTCTGTTCTGCTGTGACTCAGGCCTGGGGATTGGGAGCACAAATAGGAATGATCCAGGCAGGAGAGGACGTTTCTGTGCTGAGGAGGGTGGCAGAGGGGGCGTGCTGCAGCTCCACAGCCTCACACAGCACAGGAAAACATTTTTAGCTCATGCAAATGTTTCACTTCCTCCTCATATGGTGACTTCAGAGAGAGCAGCACCGGAGCTGGTTCTGTCAGCAGCTCCTCAGTGAGAGCCCTGGAGCTCTGGGATGATCCTGGCAGGCCTTGGAGCTCTGGGATGATCCTGGCAGGCCCTGGAGCTCTGTCCTGGCTCTGCTGGGCTGTGAGGATGGGGATCAGCCCCTGCAGATGGGATCTGCTCTTTGTATTTTGTACTGAATTGTCTCTACAGCCTTGACTCAGCTCAGAGATGGGAGCTGGGCTGGGCAGGGGCTGGGATGGAGCTGCTGCAGCCTGGCTCAGGCCCTGCCTGTCCTTCTGTCCTGTCTGCACTGTCCCTGTCTGTCCTTCTGTCCTTCTGTCCTTCTGTCCTGCCTCCAGTGTCCCTACCTGTTCCTCTGTCCTTCCTGCAGTGTCCCTGCCTGTCCCTGCCTGTCCCTGCCTGTCCCTGCCTATCCTGCCCAGCTCAGTCTCCTCTCCAGTGTAACCATTCCATTTCTCCTTTCCCTGCCCACAGAGATGCTCTGGAATGGCCTCAGCATCCCCAGCACAGCCAGGGGAGCTCAGCTTGGTTGGGGTGACTGAATTTAGGATGCCTTAAGTGTAAACACAAACCCAAGTTGTGCTTGGTTGTTTGTTTTTCTTAAGGAAAAGCTGAATATTGTGGGATATTTAACCAGTTTTCCTCACCCTGCAGACAGTCAGGCTGTGCCAGTTAAAGCCCAGAATGGTTTCTCCAGGTAGCCCAATGGGTCAGGTGGCTGCTGGTGGCCTTGGGGGTGTCCCTGTCCCTTTGGCCCTGCAGGGATCTCCTGTGACAGCCAGAGCAGCTTTTGTTTCAGCCTCTCTAGGAAGCAGCTGGAGCAGAGCCAGGGAGCAGGGGGTGGGAGAGGAGGGACAGCAGGGCTGGGGTACAGGTGGCAAAGAGAGGGGAAATGGGATCCTTTGTGCAGCACAGGGGTGCCTGGGGGGGCTGCTGGGGATTTTGGGGTCCCCAGAGCAGGGACAGTCACCATGGCAACAGCAGCAGCATCGCAGGCAGTCGCCGTCACACCGGTGATGGAATCAGTTCATCTCAAATCCTTCACAAAAACAGGGATAACAATAAAAATATGGAAATGCTTGGGGGGCAAAGGGGCTGGGGCATCAGTGCAGCCCCTTCTTCCATGGGGAGCCACACATGGGATCCCTAGAGCAGGGAGGAGGAGGAGGAGGAGGAGGAGGTGGAGGAGGAGGAGGAGGAGGAGGTGGGTGCCTTCTGCACCCTGGTGGGCTCCAAGGGAGGGCATTGTCCCCCATTTTAACTCCACTGTCCTCCATTTTAACTCCATTGTCCCCAATTTTAACTCCACTGTCCCCCGTTTTAGCTCCATTGTCCCCAATTTTAACTCCACTGTCCCTCATTTTAACTCCACTGTACCCCATTTTAACTCCATTGTCCCCCATTTTAACTCCATTGTCCCCCATTCTAACTCCATTGTCCCCCATTTTAACTCCACTGTACCCCATTTTAACTCCATTGTCCCCCATTTTAACTCCATTGTCCCTCAGTTTAACTCCATTGTCCCCCATTCTAACTCCATTGTCCCCCATTTTAACTCCATTCTCCCCCATTTTAGCTCCATTCTCCCCCATTTTAACTCCACTGTCCCCCATTTTAACTCCATTCTCCCCCATTTTAACTCCATTGTCCCCCATTTTAGCTCCACTGTCCCCCATTTTAACTCCATTGTCCCTCAGTTTAACTCCATTGTCCCCCATTTTAACTCCACTGTCCTCCATTTTAACTCCATTCTCCCCCATTTTAACTCCACTGTCCCCCATTTTAGCTCCATTGTCCCCCATTCTAACTCCATTGTCCCTCATTTTAACTCCACTGTACCCCATTTTAACTCCATTGTCCCCCATTCTAACTCCATTCTCCCCCATTTTAGCTCCATTGTCCCCCATTTTAGCTCCATTGTCCCTCATTTTCAGCTCCATGTGCTCAGGACAGGTTATGGAGAAAAGCCCTGAGCCTGCAGATTGCTCAGTGCTCTGCAATCTCCCCTCAGCAGAAATGGGAGAACAGCACCAAAATGCCCATTTCTGACAAATCCCAACAATCTGGGGGGGTTGTGCTGTGTGGTTTAACAACAAAAGGAATTTTGCTTCTCAGCCCCCTGCCAAGCTTTAGCCATGGTGGGACAGTTGTGGAGGGATTTTCCATGCTGAAAATCTGATTTCTGGTACAGAAAATTTTCCATATTGAAAAAAGAAGCTTCTCTTACCATGAGGGTAAAGCATCCCTTCCAATTATTGTTATTTTCCCCCCTTATCTCCTGTATTTTCTCTCCCTTACTGGCCAGAGCTACAGCAGGGGAAGCAAATCCAACTCTGCATCTATAAAGGTTGAATTTTTTATAGACAACTAAATATTTTAACACATGGAGACAATAACACTCTCCTGTTAAAAATAAGCAAGCTCCTCCACCTTAGTTATGTGGCAGTTACCAAAAAATAACATCCACTGGAGCTCTCAGCTGCAATTTAAAAGTAAAATTAAAATTTCGTGGTGTTTGTCTGGTTTGACAAGATTTATTGCAATCTCTCATTATGCAGCAGGTTCAAGGGAACCTCTCCAGAGGACACAGAACAATTTAGAAAATGAAAGCCTGAAACAGTTTATTATTAGAAGCTGGGTTGGAGTTTGTAGGGCTCCTACACAGAGTTATTTCATCTGGTACATTGGAGATATTTTTGCTGAAGCCATTAAACCCTTGGCACACAAACCTGTTATTAAAACTGATTTAGGCTAAGACAGGATAAATACTTTGAACTCTGTTTAATTGACTTATTTCACTTCAGAATTAAGTCTCAGGCCTAAGACTAAAGAGAATTTAATTCAGGAATTTCCCCTTCCTGTCTGTTTGTAGGTGCCAGCTCCAGGTCCCCAGTGTCCCAGACTTCACAGCAGGTTGAATGTAGGAATATTTTTCTTTTTCACTTGGACTCTGAGCTTCAGGATGGAAATATTTCCCTCCTGTGTTGCTGCTGCTCCATCCCATTTGTGTGATGCCCTTGCCTGGGACACAGAGCATTCCCTGCCCACCCCCAGGCCCCAGCTCTGCCAAAATTCAGCTCAAGAGTTCAGAGGGAGCTTTGTGTCCATGTTTGTGTTCAGCAGACATGGACCAGGAGGAACTTGCTGCTCAGATAAACAGAGATCAGGCTGCCCAGGGCAGGTTTGGGCATTCTCAGGGTGCCCAGGGCAGGTTTGGACACTCTCAGGCTGCCCAGGTCACAGATTTGGACACTCTCAAGGTGCCCAGGTCACAGATTTGGACACTCTCAGGGTGGCATTGTTGGGGTGTCTGTGCAGGAACTGGATGGTCCTGATGGGTCCCTTCCAGCTCAGGAGATTCTGTGCTTCTATGACATTAAAATCTGGTTTTATATAGTCCATATTATGTTTTTATAGCCCTGGTTTTCCTCCTGCTCATGCCTCCAGCTCTCTCCACATGATTTTCATGTCTGGTGACAGCTCCACCTCTGTCTCAGCCTTTTTCCTGGCTGTTTTGCTGTGTCCCTGCAATTACCTTGGTGTGTTTGCTTGAGCTCTGACATGAAAGCAGGCAGTGCTTGCTGGAGGGGAAGGGATGCACCAGGGATTCATCATTATCATCATCATCATCATCATCATCATCATCATCATCCCTGCCTGCAACACTTGGAGCTGCAGGTCTGGGCACATCCATGGGGAGACATGGGACAGGCTGGGCTGGGCTGCCTCAGATGTGGCCACAGTGGCCAGGGAACAGCTCTTGGTGGAAGGGACAGCCCTTGGTGGAAGCTCCTTCCCCAGCACAGTGTCCTGTGCTCCCTAAAGTTCAGCCAAGTTCTCTTTTTTTGTGATTTTTCTCCTTTTTGGGCAGTGCTGGTTCCTGCCCATCTCTGTGATCTCTCTGCAGTTGTGCCTCACTTTGGGTTGATTTTCTGCCAGGAGGTTTTTGGTGGGGCTGTTCCTGTGTGCTCCAGCTTTGGAGCAGCTGCCCTGGCACTGCCCTGGGGTTTGTCCCTGTCCCTGGCACTGCCCTGGGGTTTGTCCTTGTCCCTGTCCCTGCAGGGACACCCCCCTGTGTGTGAGGAGCACCAGGGGCCACTGTTGTGTTCCAGAGCAAAATGATCCTTTGAAGAACCCCCAAAAATGAAAGGTTGGAGACACCAGCAGCCAAAAATCTGTTTGGTTGCTTGCCAGGGGAGTAAGGTTTAAAAAAAACCACAATAAATTATTTGATCTTGGATATTTTGTTATTTGCTTAGCAGCAGCTCACATGAATGTGTAAAAATGATTGAATGTCACAGAATCAGAGAAGCATTTGGGTTAGAAAGGACCCTAAAGCTCATCCAGTGTCCCCCCTGCCATGGCAGGGGCACTTTCCACTGTCCCAGGCTGCTCCAAGCCCTGCCCAGCCTGGCCTGGGACACTTCCAGGGTCCATTTTCTGTTGCAAACAGGAGCTCAGCTGCTCAAAGCAGGATCCTGAGCTTCCCAAGGAGCTCCCAGGGTGTGCTCACACTCCCACCTTGCCCAGATCCTGCGTGGGGGAGCTGGGGACGTGCAGTGCTCAGAGCTGGGATTGCTCAGGCAGCTCAGAAAAGGCTGGGATTTGTTTCATATCCTCAATTCTGAATTTCTGCTGGAAACAAAGCCAGGCTGTTTGCAGGGTGCAAAACAATCCCAGCTTGGTTGGCTAGGATCAAGGTTAGAGGGTTCCTCTTCCAAAATCCCATGGGATGGTCAGGGGTTCCCTCAGGGAGCTGCTGCTGGAACAACCTCAGCCTTTGGCATTGCAGTGCTTGATTGAGCTGAGCAAAGCATGGCAGAGAGGTTGTGTGCACTTAATATGATAAATATTAATTATCAGCATCAAACAAAAAGATGGCACAAAAAATTTATCATTTTAAATTATTTAAAAATATTTAGAAATATTTTAAAATATTTTAAATATTTTAAAATATTTAAAATAATATATTTAATATATTATTATAAATATATTTATAAATATATTATAATATATTTGTAAATATGTTATAAATATATTATTTTATATATAATATATTATTTTAATATATATTAATATATTAGTGGGAGTCTATTCTTTTTAAATATTAGAAAATAATTTAATTATGTTATGATTTTTTATAATATAAAATAAAATAATTATATTATAAAATAATATATTATATATATTATATATAATTATATATAATTATATATAATTTTATAATTTTTAATTATTTTATTATTATTTAATAATTTTTTAAAATAATAGAGTAAATAATTTTAAATTATTTAAAAATATTTAGAAATATTTTAAAATAATATCTTAGTGGGAGTCTATTCTTTTTAAATATTAGAAAATATTTTAAAATAGACTCCCACTTTATAATCCCCCAGCATTAGGAGAGACATGTCCAGAAAATGTTTTCTTCTCTCCAGTATCTTCATAAATCCCAATTTCTCAGGTAACTCAGTGGTATCTTTGGGATGATGGAAATTAAAACACATACACATAAAATATGTAAAATACACAAAATCCTCCCAGGCTGGGCTGAGTGCCTGGTGAGCTGTCCCTGGTGGTGCAATCAGTGCAGAGTTTGTGGTAGAGAAGCTTCCCAGTAAATTAGGAGTGGAAAGGATAAGGAAGTCCCAGCTGATGGGGGCTTTTTGTTCCTGTCCTGCAGCTCTTTTCACACAAATGATAATACTCTGATATCAAACTGCTGGTGTTCCCACCAGGAGTTATTGCTGCAGCATCCCAGCCCTGGAAATAAATGTGTTGGGGATGCTTGGGAAACATCTGGGCTTGGAGGAGTGTTGGGAAAACCCTTCCAGACTCCTTTGCCTCCAGAATTCCAGCGAGGCTCCTTCAGGACTGAGCTTTTCTGCCAAAATCTTTTCTCTGCAGTTTCCAACTTCTTTTGTATCTACTTTCTTCTACATAAAAATCAGGAGCAAGTGTGGAGGTGGCTCCACAGGGAGCTGAGATCCTCTCCCAGGGGTCTCCCAGGCCAGAGGAGTTGCTGGAAGGGTTCACAGGTGATGTCCATAGGGAAAATCTGCTCCCAGGCTGTGTTCAGAGCCAGACTGAGCTGCTGGGTGGTGCTGAGGTCCCTTTGCTGGTGCCAGGTGTCCCCTGCAGCCTCTGGGTTTGGTCACTGGTGTCCCTCAGCTCGGGGTGGCTCCTGTCCCTGTGTGCAGGAGACTCAGGGAGAGCAGGAAAAGCTTCCCCTGGGCCAAGCAAAACCCTTCCATGGTTCCAGAACCTCTGCTGAAGCTTCAGCTCCTCCTGAGGCCCAGGAGCAGCTCCTGACTCATCCCCAGGCTGAATTCATTGGAAATTCTAAACCTGCCTGAGTCAGGGGCAACCTCTCAGGGCTGTCTGCAGGCAACCCTGAATTGCTCTCCAGGATCACAGGAGGATGGGAAGCAGAACATCCCCTTGGAGCTTGTGCTGTTTGCAAGGATAAAACCAGGGAGGTGCTGCCAACAGAGCTGGGAGAACTCAACCACATTATCCAGAGAGATCCCTTCAGAGAAAGATCATTCTGGGAAAATGTGTGATTTGGGAAACCTTGAAAAGGAAAATGGTGGCAGGTCAGAGATCTGTGACCTCTCACTCACAGCATTGTGCCTCTGCAACTTCAGGATGCAAAAAAGAATCTCCTGACAACACAACCAAAGCAATTCTGTGTATTTATGGGAGGGGGGATTTCAGAGTGATTGCTCCCAGTAACATTTCCTAGAGGATGGGGCTGACTGCTGCTCTCCACAGAGGGATGTGGGAAAGGATGTGATGGAAATGCTTTCACAGAAGAACCACAAAAGTGATTTAAAATGCAGAAAACCAAACCATGTTAGCACTTGATCAGGTCAGTCTGTCAGTTTATTGGTTCCTCTCAGAGCTGGGTTGATTCTTATCTGTGACCACACAAAAACTTCACCCCCTTTGGCCAAAATTTGTCACCATTTCTTCAGGGCCATGGTAGAAACTTTGACACAAATTGAAGAAATTTCTGTTCACTCCCCAATCTTCCAATCTCAAACCATCCCATATCCTGTATGTCCCACGTGTGTGCTGCTGGTGTTGGGGTGGAGAAGGACCTGGGAATGCCAGGGAATGGAGAATCCAGGGAATGGAGAACCCAGGGAATGGAGAGCCCAGGGAATGCAGAGCCCAGGGAATGTCAGGGAAGGGAGAACCCAGGGAATGCCAGGGAATGGAGAGCCCAGGGAATGCCAGACACCCCCAGGGCTGAGGATCACCCCACTGAGCCTTGGGGCCAAACTCCAGCAGAATCTTTTCAGTTCCTTCAGGTAAGATCTGCCTGGAATGCTGAGGGATGGTGGCAAAGGAAAGATCTCACAAGTTCCCAGGGGTGCCTGGCTCTGGAGCAGGCACCAAGGGCAGCAGGTGCTGCCTCACCAAAGCCCCTGGTTTGTGTTGGAGCAGGGCTGTGGGGAGGAGCTGTCACTGCAGGAGAGGCAGGATGGGGAGAGCAGAAGTTGATGGAGCTTCAAAGCTTTGGAGAACAGAGATAAAATTGTCCCTTTTCCCTTCCCTGGTGCCATCTGAGTGGTTCCAAAGGAGCTGAGCTGAGGCTGAATTGCTCCATCAGGATGGCAGAGGGGGCGGATGTGGGGTGGAGCCCACCCAGGTGTCGCCCTGTCCTTCTTCCCCTGCTTCCCACCACTCTCCCAGTGTTCTGCTGCTTGCTGCCACGTTCACTCTTTTATTTCAAGCCTCTGTCTGTGAGTGTTTGCTGGGGCAGGAGTGCAGATGGACCTGGGAAGCACCAGGGCTTGGCCCTGTGCCTGCTTTCACTCCATGGAGGAGCTCCTTGAGCTCCTTCAATCACAACCAGCACCACTTTATCCCTGCCCAAAATAGATTTTGGCCCTGGTTTGGTGCTTGGGTCAGGCAGCTCCTGTCCAAGGAGGCAGAGCCAGACACGAGCCTGTCCCTGTCACCTCTGAGGTGTCACCTGAGCCTTTGCTCACCTGGCCAAGCTTCATTTGGCTCCTGGGCAGCACCAAGGAGATTTCCAGCAGGAAAGCAGTGGAGCAGTTAAATGTTCCTGCCCACGGGGAGCATCCCTGGGAGCACCATCCCCTCCCAGTTCCCCCAGCAGGGTTTGGGTGAAGCCATCCCAGATCCACATGGCAAGAGCCCCTCAATTCCATTGGGTTTCTGGCAGAGCAGATGGGCAGAAATGGTGCAAAGAGAAAAGCTGGCAGGGAGCAGGCTCTGCTCTCCCCCTTTCTGTAGCCAGGGGATCAATCCCTGTTGCTACAGCAACTGATTATTGACATTTATTAACAAAAAGCCCACTTATGACTTGAAAGTGCTTATTCACAAAATCTGTTTGCACTTAAGATTATATAAGGAGGCACAGTCTGCACTGCCTGACATTATCCAAACCAAACAACTCCTTCAATTCAACCAGAGCTTGGGCAGAGCTCTGTCAGGGCTCTTTCCACTCCCAACCTGCTGCCCCCAGTTTTCAGCTCTGAATTTCCATTTATTAATTTAATTTCTCCTGTCTGCTGGCACAAGGGCAGAGGGGCTGGAATAGATTGATTTTCCTGGACTCTTGGTTTACCAAAGGCATTTTGTCCCAGGTAATGAGCATTAAACAGAATCACAGAGGGTGGGGAAGACCACCCAGATCATTGAGTCCAACCATTGGTTTGGTCTCTACTTTAGAGGATATTCCCCTTATTTTGAGCATTTTCTGGTTTTCCAAAGTAAAAGCAGAAATGTTAAAGGAATGACTTGAGGTGGGATTTCAGCTGTACTGATTCTAGGCTGAGTTCAGTTTGTAAATATAGTTCCAAAACACTAAATATAACTGCCAGCACTTGTTAATTGTTCTTGTTAATACTTTGTGAGCTGCCAGTGCTTTTACTAAATCAAGTTGTTGATTTAGTAATCAAAGTAATGACAGTGCTTCAAAATTCTTTTAATTTGAAGTCACTTTGGATGCTGCAGAGTTAAGGAATCATGCTGGAAGCTTATTGCCAGTGGGGCTTTCTACAGACTTATCATTTTCAAACCCAGCATTTTGAGTTTGTTTTAGTGAAATGGTAGAAAAAGGCCAGTAAATCTCTATGGCAAATTGGGAAATGTTATTTTGGATTTTGAGAACAATGGAAATGGGAAGTATTGACTAGGCCTACGTTTAATTTAGGTTTTAATTATCATTTTTGTGTAAGTAGTCTTTAAATCCTTCCTACAAAGCAATCAACACTCCAGAGGTAAAATTCCACCCCTAGGAATTGAGGAGGAGGCAGCTCAAAATAGCACAGCACCCTCTTCTCCCTTTTCTCCCTGTCCTCCTGCAGCCAGCTCATCCCTGCCTTTCCTCTCCTGTGGATCCCACAGATGAGGAGATCAAGGCAAGGAGGAGAGGCAGGAGCAGCCCCAGGCCAGAGTTCCAGAGGCAGGAGGTGCCACAATCCTCCTCCAGCAGCATCACCCTGGCTGTGGAACCAGGGCTGCCCCTGTGCCAGGCACCTCAGCCATCCCCTGCCCCTGCCCTTCCTGCTGGTTGTGCTTCAGGAAGAGCCCAGGGCATCAGGAATGAGCCCTGGCACGTCCCTGGCTCAGCAGCAAATCCATCACCCACTTCCATTCTCCCAGTCTGTGCTTTTCCCTCTGTCCCAGGTGCACTGGGCTCTTCCTGCAGCTTTTCTCTCCATTCTGATTCCAGCACTTGTGGAGCTGTTGATGTCTGGAAGCCTCTAGGGAAATCTTAAATTCATCTGGATTGGGATCAACACCTCCTTGTCCTTAAAGGCTGGGAAGTGGCACCTCCCAGGCAGCAGCTTCCCTTCAGGAGCTGCACTCAGACACAAAAGGGGAATTTTTGGAAAATCCTTTTCAAAGCTGTCATTCTGTTCATGGCCAAACCATCCCATCATTGCCTTCTGGATTTCCCTCATCCAATAAAATTGAGGAGAAAAAGCAGGTGGAGGCAGAGGCAGAGGCAGCAGGAGTTTAACCAGCTCACATCTGTGACAAGTGACAGCAACAGTGCAGGGATGGGACAAGGGAATGGCTTCAAACTGAAAGAGAGCAGGGCTGGATGGGATATTGGGAATGAGGAATTGTTCCCTGTGAGGGTGGGCAGGCCCTGGCACAGCTGGGGCTGCCCCTGGATCCCTGGCAGTGCCCAAGGCCAGGCTGGACAGGGCTTGGAGCCCCCTGGGACAGTGGGAGGTGTCCCTGCCATGGCAGGGGTGGCACTGGGTGGGTTTAAGGTCCCTTCCAACCCAAACCATTCCATGACCTTACTGTGCTCCTCCTGTACAGGAACACACCCAGGCAGTGACATTTTGGGAAGAGGCTCCAGCTGCCTCCAGATGCTGTGAGTGCACCCAGGGCTGGATTTGGGCTGTGCTTTCCTGTTCAGAGAGGGCACAGAGGTGCTGCTGGAGGGGCAGGAGCTGCTCTGCAGCTTCTCCAGGTGAAGCTGTGCAGTGTGGGAGGCTCCAGTTCTCCTCTGAGACCCAGCAGGAACCACTGGGGGTGTTCCAGCAGCCCAGGAGAGCAATGGGGCTGGTTCTGGCTGGAGCAGGAGAGCACTGGGATTTTCCAGGCCAGGAGGAGCTCAGTGCCAGCTCTGGGCTGGCAATTTGAGACCAGCACCAGGAGAATTCCACAGGGAAAACCTGCCTGACTTGGGAGCTTCCCATTCCCAAGCAGCAACTGGCTGCTTTGAAATGGATCGTGCAGGGAAAGAGGGGCTTTGCATAAATTGAAAAAAAACAAAAGCTGTTCTGCCTTCTGGGGAGCAGTTGGATGGGGGCTGGGGGCTCTCAGAGCTGTCTCTGGGGCACAGAGGCTCTGAGTTAACCAGTGAGTTACTTCTAAATTACCAGTAAGGTGATTTTCCTTCCCTCTGCCCATTTATTTCACTGCCCACGGGCCAGCAGCTGCTGTGCTCCCATGCCAGGGGATTGCAGATGGGAAAGGGAGTTGAGCCTCTCCTGCTGCCCAGCCCGATGCTGCCAGGATGCCTTTTGTGATAAACGCCATTCGCTTGTTTTTAAAATTTTAAAAGTTTCATAGGAATAAAATGGTTATAAAAATAGTAATATAATTAGAGTAATAATAATTTGGACAAATTGAATTAGGACAATCTGAGACAACAAATACAAAGAGTTATGGACAGTCTGGATACCTTTTTCTGGGCAGCAGGAGCCCGAAAAAGGACCCACATTAACAGAGGATTAACCCTTAAAAGCAACAGCCTGTTGCATATTCATACACCTCATACACGATGCATAAATTCCATTCAAACACAGGATTCTGTCTGGGCAGTGTCAGCTTCTTCCTCTAAATCCTGACAGCGCCTTCGAGGCGGGAAGAAGTTCGTTTGTTCTGATAATGGAGCAAGAAATTCTAATTCTCTGAAAAATTTAGGTGCCCTGTGGCTGCTATCTCACTGTGAGTCCTTTCTTTTTTAAAAAATATCCTACATAGCATCGTTTCTATTTTAACATTTTTTATAACCCAAAACTAGATTTAACACAGTACTTAAGAGAATTAATACAGCATCACTTTCTAACACAACACATATAATATTCATTTGAATATTTCTGAAAAGCCAATCATAAAATACGTGCATTTTTCACACCTTTGAAATTCACCCCTCCCTTAAATGTGCTTCCTGAGCCTGCTGTTATCAGCTGCTGCCCTGCTGGCTCTGTGGCTCCTGCTCCCCATGGAAATCCCGGGACACTGCTTGGGTGTGGATCAGCTCCTGTTCCCACTCGTTCCTTTCTCTCAAGTGGGAGTTCTTTATCTCACGTTATCTCGGGAGCAGATCTGGAGTGCTCAGGGCTCACTTACACCGTTTGTAAGAGGAAATGGGATCATTAGCCAGTGGTTACCAAATGGGCAGAGCAAAATCACAAATCCTTTAGTTTGGAAAAGTCCTTTAAAATCATCAGGTGCAACCATGAAATCCTCAGGGAGAGCCTCTTCTTCCCCTCACTTCACACCTCTGCTTTTAAAGCTTAAATATGCCCAATAATGGGCATATTTAAGATTTATTATTATTTATTTTTATATATTTATTTTTATATAATATATATTTATTTGTATATATTATATATTTGTTTATATATATTTATATAATATTTATTTATTTTATTTATTTTATATTTATTATCATTTATTTTTATATATTTACTTATATATAATATATATTTATTTGTATATATTATATATTTATCTATATATTATATATTCTATAATTATTTATATATTATATATTATATATTATATATTATGTATTATGTATTATGTATTAGGTATCATATATAATGTATAATATATATTTATTTTATTTATTTAATATTTATTATTGATTTTAATATCCCATATTTCTTGCCCAATAATGGGAAGAGTTTGGATGTGTGACATCCTCTTGGCACAAGAGCATCGAGTACCTGTCAGAGTTGGATGGGTTTGGAGTCACAGGACAGCTTTGGTGGCACAGGACAGCTTTGGTGGCACAGGACAGCTTTGGTGGCACAGGACGTGGTGTCCATGCAGTGAGTTAATGTAGCCCCTGCTGGGGTGAGACAGAAGTACCTGCAGACAGTGAGGTGAAAAAATCAGTGTTTGCAGTGATTGACTCAGGCTGGGGAGCTTTTCCCTGTGTGCACAGCAAAGGTTAGAATGAGAACTTGGTTTGAATTTAAATATCATATTAAAAAAAAAAAACACAAAAACCAGACAACAGCTTTTAAAGTTGCAGACATACTTGCAGGCTGCTGAGTGTTGGCTGCAGCTTTGCTTCATGGATCCCAACATTCCCAGGCCCTGCTCCTGCATCCCCAGGTCTCCCCCAAGGACTGAGCTCCCTCCCAGCCCTGCAGCAGCACTCGTGGCTCACACTTCAGAGAGCTCACAGGGGATGGAGCATGTGAAACACCCCAGATTTATTATTTTGGTTGGGAAGGACCCCCCAAGATCATGGGAAGTCCTTGCAGAGGTTTCAGCACAGAACTGCAGATTTATTATCCTTAATTACAGCACCTTTAGCTGGCAGCAGCTCAGCTCTTGTGGAGGGGAGAGGAAGAGCCAGGAGCAGCTCCAGTGAGTGACCTCAGAGTTTGCTCTGCCCAGGGAGCTCAGAATTGCAGCTGCTTTCTCCTGGTCGCCTGTGCTCACACATGGAGCCTGTAATTCCAGCTGTTCCTCTCTCGTGCTGCAGGAATTCTGCAATAATTACAGGGAGCAGTTTGAAGGGAGCTGCTTCTTCCCTGAGAGGAGTCATGGGAAGATGCATCCGCCCAGCCAGGTGAGTGTCATCACCTCTGGGAAAGGCTGCTCCGAAAAGATGCAGTGACAGGACCCAGGGAAAGGCTCCCAACTGCCAGAGGGCAGGGGCAGATGGGATATTGGGAAGAAAATCTTCCCTGGCAGGGTGGGCAGGCCCTGGCACAGGGTGCCCAGAGCAGCTGGGGCTGCCCCTGGATCCCTGGCAGTCTCCAAGGCCAGGTTGGAGCAGCCTGGGACAATAGAAGGTGTCCCTGCCATGGCAGGGGTGGCACTGGATGGGCTTTAAGGTCCCTTCCAGCCCAACCCATTGAGGGATTCTGTGACTCCTTCCAGCACCTCTGCAGGATGATGCTGTACCACAGGCATGACCTCCCTGTGAGGCTCCCACCACAGCCCAGGAGGGATTTCCAAGCTGCCAGGTCATCCTCAGGTGGGTTTTTCAGAGCCTGGCTCACTGAGCAGCTCACCTGGGCTGGCAGTGATGCCAGGCTGGGCTGGGGAGCAGGAGGTTTCTGTGCCCTCCCTTCCTCAGGGCTCCCAGAAGCTGTTGGGGCTGGGGCAGGATTTTAGAAATCTGGAGAAATTTGCATGACCCAAGGAGGGTTTTCAGGGCTCTCAGGGTCTGGCAGACTCTCTCTAATCATCTGAACAAATCCTCTGCCCTGCTAAGCCAGCAAGGGAGAGAATTGCTTCATTCCCACCTTGTGGTGTAACAGAACCTCTCTCAGTGTTTGGTAAGAGCAGGATCTGTGCCAGGAGAGCACTGCCCAGGAGGGTCCCACCTGTGCCCTCCCTTTGATCCTCTGGCCCTTCCCACTGGGTTTTTGTTTTCCCAAGGTCTGAGGTGGTGTCCCTGTGTCCCCATGTCCCTGCTCCAGGTGTCCTCAGCTCCTCTCCCATCAGTGAGCTCTGCCTTTGGAGCTGCTGGGCTGCCAAGAGGAAGAGGTCACTGAGCTGCACAGGAAGGGAGAGTCATGAGACTGAGAACAGTTTCGCAAAACATTGGGTTTCTCTTTTTTTTAACTGAAAACCCCACAGCCACCTCTGTCTGCACCAAAAACCTGAGGTGAGAAAAGCTGAGATCCTGAGGTGCACTTGTGAAACTGGGCTGAGGGATGTTCCACGTGTGGGATGTCAGTGGGCAGGGAGTGTTTGGAAGAGTCCTGATGGGGGGAGCACCCTCCCCATGCAGGTTGTGTGGAGCTAAAGGGTTAATTTGGCATTTGGGCTGTGCCCCTCCAGCTGTGCAGCCACCCCCAGTGGGGGCAGAGCCCTCAGGCAGCAGGGATGACTTTTTCCCTGAAATTATTTCACAGTGGTGGCATCTTATCTTGTCTCTGCAAAGGCTCTTAGGAAAACATATAAGGAGCCTCTTGAACTGATGTGACAGCCTTGGAACAAAGACTTCATCTGGTTCTGGGGGAAACATTTGCTCCACAACTCATTTCTCCCTGTCCACAGCTCAATTTCTCGAGTTTTCAGGAGCAGTGTGAAATATTTAACTGTGGTGAGCCTGGAGGAGGATGGAGGCAGATTAGAAACTGGGGTAGGGGAAGGTATTTTGCACAGCTGAAACGACTGCAGCAAAAGAAATTAATGCTGAATGCCTGAGCTGTGGATGTTTGATTTGTTAATGGCTTTGGCTTTGCAGGCATTTGATTAATGTAGCAGATTTCTCAGTGCCATGTGCAGAAGTGCTGATTTCTCCCAGCACAACTTCAAAATGTGGAAGCAGAAATTTTGATAATTCTGGTAATTGTGCCTGCTGAGATGGAGCTCCAGCATTTGGTACCTGAAGACAGGATCTGACACAGCTCAGGATTGTTGGCCCTGTCCTTGTCACAGCCCTGGGAAAGGACCAGTGTCCCTCTTGGGCTGGAAACCTTCAGGATACCTCATGCCATTCATATTGTGAGATAAATGTGTCTGTCTGTGGGGGAATTGATACAGGAGCATAAAACCCTGCAGATCACCAGGTCCATTTCCTTGCAGCCTTGGCAGCAGCACCAAATCCCTGGGGGGTGTTTGTGAAAGGAGAGGATGAATCCAGAGCAGAGTTCAGAGGGTGAATCCAGAGCAGAGTGCAGAGGGATGAATCCAGAGCAGAGCCCAGAGGGGTGAATCCAGAGCAGAGAGTCCAGAGGGGTGAATCCAGAGGGATGAATCCAGAGCAGAGAGTCCAGAGGGATGAATCCAGAGTATGGGGATGAATCTAGAACAGAAATCCAGAGGGGTGAATCCAGAGCAGAGGGGGTGAATCCAGAGCAGAGAGTCCAGATGGATGAATCCAGAGCAGAGCCCAGAGGGGTGAATCCAGAGGGATGAATCCAGAGCAGAGAGTCCAGAGGGGTGAATCCAGAGGGATGAATCCAGAGCAGAGTCCAGAGGGATGAATCCAGAGCAGAGTCCAGAGGGGTGAATCCAGAGCAGAGGGATGAATCCAGAGGGCCAGAGGCTGGTGGTTTGTCTGGGATGGTGCCCATGCTGGTGGAGTTGCAGCAGTGGCACTGCCAGGAGTCACAGCCTTGGCTCTGACCCACATGGAGCAGCAGGTCCAGTGTGGGAAGGAAAGAGGGTCAAACATAGCATTTCAGGGAAAACTTGCCCTCCCTGCAATCAGAGATAGGAAGAAGGATCAATTGTCCTGCAGCTGAGGATGCAGACTGTGCCAGACAGTCATTAAAGGCATTTTCCTGTGCCTGGTGAGGTGGCTCTGCTCTCAAGCTCCATCCCCAGCCTGCTGGAGAACTGACCTGTGCTTATTCCAGGGACATGGGGGCTCCAGTGGCCTCCCTGCCAGGTCACAGCAGGCACCAGCCCTTCACTGCCCCTCTCCTCCAGGCTGAACCCTCCTTGCACCTTGCCAAAAGCTGGATGAGATTCCCCTGAGATCATGAAAACCCTGCCTGGGATGAGATCAGCTGCCTGCTGAGCAAGCTGCTCTGGGGCAGATCCTGTGGGACTGGCTGTGTTTGCAGGAGCTGCTGACAGACATGTGGGTGTTGTGTGTCCACCTTGTGTTTATGGAGCTGTTGTCCTGCAGGAACAGCCCAAGGTGAAAATGAAAACGTTGTGCAAATGCTGAGAGCTGGGGGTGCTCACCTGGAGAGGAGAAGCTCCAGGGAGAGCTCAGAGCCCCTTGCAGGCACTAAAGGGGCTCCAGGAGAGCTGGAGAGGGACTGGGGACAAGGCATGGAGGGACAGGACCCAGGGAATGGCTCCCACTGCCAGAGGGCAGGGCTGGATGGGATATTGGGAATCAGGAATTGTTCCCTGGCAGGGTGGGCAGGCCCTGGCACAGGGTGCCCAGAGCAGCTGGGGCTGCCCCTGGATCCCTGGCAGTGCCCAAGGCCAGGTTGGAGCAGCCTGGGACAGTGGAAGGTGTCCCTGCCATGGTGAGGATGACACTGGATGGGTTTAAAGTCCCTTCCCACCATTCTGTGACATTGGGAATCAGCCTGGCAATGTGCAGTTCCCCTCCAAACTCTGCATTTCTATAAGTAAGAATCTCTTTGTTTATGCACCTGTTTTTCATGGCAGCTTTGCCACAGGGAAAAAGCATTTTTCACATGATCCAACACATTTTTTCAGCTATTTCTGCAAATCCAGACTCCTCATGGAGCGAGGCAAAGGAAAAGTAGAAATAGGTCAGGTATTTAAATAAGATGTAGTTGTCTCTCTTCACAGCAAGTTGCCTTTTTTCTGCCTATGTGAATTGTGCTAATGTATCAGGGAATAAAGAGAACAAAGGGAAGCAGAAGTGCCAGCATTTTCATTCTGGGATTGCAGCTTCAGAGCCCTTTACTTTGCAGAAGTGATACTGAGACCACTCTGCAACATCTCAGCAAATGCTCCTGAAATAATAACCCTCAAATTGTCTGCTCAACCTCTCTGAATACATGAAATCCACTTAAAACCCCGCCTGTCATTTCTGCTGTCACATGAAAATTGATTTCCCGGCTCTGAGCCTCATCCTTGGTGCCTTGCAGTGTCATGAATGCATAATATTAAGGAAACACAGGGAAATTTTGGTGCTCTCAGGAATCATCTGGCTTGAAATGCAGACAACAGGCTGCCCTTGGTCATTTGAGGTGGATTTGGATTTCTCAGCTTGGCTCTGTGTTCCAGGAGTGCCTGTGGCTGGTGCCACCCTCCTGCCAGGCCTGCTGTCACCTCAGCTTAGGCTGCTCTCCCTGCTCCTGCTCCTTGGAGAGGAATCCACACTGAAATTCCCCTTTTTAAATATCTGCACTAATGGCAGGACTTGGTTTCTTGACTTTAAAGTTTTGTGATGGACGGAAAATCTTCCTTTCAAAGCTGCCCCAGCCTCTGCTCTCCCCAGGCTTTGTGTTTCCAACCCCAGCTCACCCCAGTGCTCCCATGCAGAACAGGGATGGTTTCCATCGTGCCTGATATTTGATTAACTCAAAGTGTGTCACTGGGGTGCTGCAGTGCTGATCCAGAGGTGATGTCACTGCTGGTTCGAGCTGGGCTTTCCCTCATGAGTAGTTTTACCTGGTGGAGGAAGCAACTCTTCCCTTCATTGTAGGAGCAGGGACTGCTGCAGCCCAACCATCCTCACTCTTCCCTCCTGCCCTTCCTCCTTCACCCATCCACCTCCTCATTCCCTGCTGCAGTTACTGCTCCTCTTCTCTTTTCTGCTGTGGAATTCTCCTCAATGCCCATCCCCATCCTTTGTGTTGGGGCAGAGGCCAGATTTCCTAAGGACTGTTTACAAACCAGCATTGGTGGGGAATTTGGGTGTAGATGAGATTCATCAGCCCCCAGCACCCCGAGAACAGCTGGAACCTGTTCAAACACCACCCCAGGAGCAGCAAACCCCAAAGTGCTCTGAGTCCCTTCAAGATCTGGGTTCTTCTTCCTGACACCCCTGGGCTCTGCTTCCAGCAGCACCAACCTCAGTCCAAGCTGCTCCTTGGCTTTCTTCCACCCTCCTGGTGTGTTTAACCCTTTTTTGAGCCCTGCACATTTGCTGTGTCTCTCTTCAGGCTTCTCCAAAGGGCTCTGGGTGTGCTCCTGCCCCCGGGATCAGAGGAGGAGGTTCAGAGCTGAGCCCTGGCTGATGGTGGAGCAATGGGAGCTGTGCCCTGAGTCCCCCTGACTTTGCTGCTTCCCCTTCCTGCCTTCACCCCCAGCCTGACCCTTCCCTTCCCTGCCATTCTGCAGAGCTGGGGATGTGGTTTTATCCTGCCTCGTCCTGCCCACCCAGGAGGGACAGCAGCAATCCCGGGGGTGGGACAGTCCCTGTGCCCAGCGCTTCTCCTGCTGGCCTTTCTTAAGAGGAGGGAGCTCAGCGAGGCTCCTCGGCATCAGGTTAAAAGCCTGTCATTAACTGAAGGATGATTCAGCTGAAGTGTCACCGTGTGGATGCTGGGAGAGGAGGAGGAGGAGGAGGAGGAGGAGGAGGAGGAGGCGCCTTCCTCGCTGGCCCCGAGCCACCGTCACCCCTCCCTCTGCGCTCCCATTCCGCAGGAATCCGTGGTTTAACAGCCAGGAGTGAGCTGGGGGTGGCGGCCAGGGTGGCCCTAAGGCCGTGGGGGGATGCCCGAGGGTGTCCCCCCCGTGTCGGGGTCCCCAGGGTCGCGGGGACGGAGCCGCTCTCTGGGAAAAGCCGCAGCAGCGCTCAGCACAGCCCTGGCTCCCTTCTCCTGCCGTTCCTGTGTCCTCTGAAGCTTTAGCTAATTCCTCTCTCTTTCCATTAGAAAAGGAGAAAAATCTGGGTTTTCAGATCAGCTCTGCGAGCAGAGGCAGGAGCCAGCGCGGCTGTTCCAGGCCAGCGGAGGGGAGACGTGTCCGGGGCTGACAGAGCGAGGTTCTCCCGGCCGGAATGTGCCCTGGGGCCGGCTTAGCTCAGCCCTGTGCCGGACACGGCTGTCCGGAGCCCCGGGGAGCCACTGCCATCGCACATGATGTCACCGTGTCCCGCACTAAGTAGGTCACGGTGACACCGCGCAGCGCAGCGCTCTGCCACTGCAGCGAGGGCACTGAAAAACCCCTCCGAGAGGGGCCTCGGAGCACGACCGTGCTTATCCAGGGGTTATCCAGAATGGGTGGCAGTAAATGAACCCACCCCGCTGCTCTGCACAGCCCCCTTGGCTGGCAGCGCTGAGCATCAGATGGGATGAGGGAGATCCAGGTTGCTATAGCGACCGGGAGCTACGAGCAGCCGCTCTCCATCATCCTTCCATCATCCTTCCATATCCTTCCATCATCCTCCCAGCCCCTCCAGCCCCCCCAGGCACCCCTCGTCACCCCCACCGCCAGCACACACGGCTGGCACAGCTGCCCGTGCCCTGGATGCTCCCCAGGCTGGCAGAGCCCTCCGGGCACATTCCCAGCTCGGCTTTAATGTGCGTGGAATTTAAGGGAGCTGAGCTGTTTGTGCACCCCGAGCTGTGCTGGGATGTGCCAACCCTGCTGCCATCCCCTCTGCCTGGCCACAGCCCTGCTGCTGTTGTCCCCGTAGCTTCCAGCCCCTGAGCTGGTGATTTCACCACAGCAAATTGCCCTCTCTTATCCCAGCTGCTTCCTGGCACTTTCACTGGCACAGGTGGATCCTAAAGAATAATGAGAAAAAAACAGTGAATTTCAAAAGTGTCTGTGCTATTTGTGTTCCTGTCATGATTTTGGGTGATCTCTGGGAAGCTTCCCCCTTGTTGTGGCTTCAGACCTCTGCCAGGCTCTAAAAATACCCATTGAATTCACAGCCCTGCAATGGGAAAAGCAGAGCTGCTCATCCCTGGGGATGGCTGGAGGTTTTCTGGGTACCAGAGTGAGAGCACAGCTTCTCTGTGCTGTCTTTTTCCAGTGTAAAGCATCCATCAGCTGTTCCAACCACTCCTTGCCACTCCAAAGTCATTGCCACTTGTAAATCTGAGCAGAAAACAGATGAATAATCCCACACCTTTGTCCTCTGCATCAACCCCCTGTACCTCCCAGTCTTGCAGATGTTGAACAAACACATACCAGATGCTGGATTCCCTTCAAAGTGGTTTTTTTTTTGGGGGGGGGGGGGAATTTCTACCTTCTTAAACTTCAGCTGGCAGGATTTGATCAGCAGCTCCTGAACAGGCCAGGAGCATCCTTTGAGAGGGGACTTTGCAAATGTGCCCCAGTGAATGTGGGGTGGTGAATTCATTCCCCCAGCTGGGCCATGGGAAGAGAATACAAGGAAAGATTTTTGCTGTTTCTCAACCTGCCCAGGGGTTGAGCCCACGATGTCCCAAACAGGAGGCAGCTCTGTGCTCATCCTCCTAAGTGCTCTTATTTTATTTATGTGCTGGTGCATTTCTAATGCCAGGCTCTTGGCATCACCCCCATGTGCTGCTTTCCTCTGCTCCAGCCAAGCACTTGGAATCATATTTTTGGCATGGTGGTTTTTATAAAATATGGAACACTCCAGCATCTTGAGGCCACGGTAGAGCCGGATGAGCTCTGACTCCCCAAAGCTCTGCCAGGCTCAGAATAGCTCTGAGATGTGACTTCACTGAGGCTGCAGAAGAAGCTGCAGCTCATCCCTGCTGCTGGCAGAGCTGGGAGCAGCGTGGGGCTGGGGAGCTGTAGGGGAGCAGCACATGGGGCTGGGATGTGTCCCCATTGTCCTCCCTGCTGTCACTGGGAGCCACAGGCCCCTCGTGCCCTGGCCCAACCCTCCCCACCCTTTCCCTTCCCTTCAAAAATTCAAATTACATTGAATTCTGAGTGAATTTAATGCACAGAATCATTCAGGAGTTTGGATTGGAAGGGACCTCAAAGGTCATTGAATCCACCCCCCATTCCTGTGGTGTGTCAGGGATCAGGGAAGGGGCACTCTGGGGATTTTAGAGCTCCCTCCAGGGGGGTTATGTGGCAGGGTGGGGCCCTCTGCCAGGATGTTCATCCCTCATCCATCAGCCCTGGCTGCCATGGGGGCTGGGAGCTGCCTCCACCTCAGGGGATTGGGAATTTTTTGTTTTGCCTGCTGGAGGAAATGAAATATTTAACACACTATTGGTGCTTTTTAAACTGGGGTGGTTTTTTTAGCTCCTTCATTACTGCAGGTTCCCAGGAAATTCCCTGTTGAATGCTCCTGTGTTTTTCCTCCACAAAACCCCTGACCAGCTTTAGGGAGTGCTCATGGGGGATAAATGGCATCAGGCACTGGAGCTGATGGCACAAGGGTGGGAAAACCTGAGACTTCTCTTTGAATTTCATCCAAAGATGAATTCCCAGCTCCCACAGGAGCAGAACTGAGGGAACCTGGAGCCTCCTGTGCTGGGTGGGCAGGGAAGGGGAAATTTATCCATGGAATGGTTTGGGTTGGGAGGGGAATTTATCCATGGAATGGTTTGGGTTGGGAATTTATCCATGGGATGGATTGGGTTGGGAATTTATCCATGGAATGGTTTGGGTTGGGAATTTATCCATGGGATGGATTGGGTTGGGAATTTATCCATGGAATGGTTTGGGTTGGGAATTTATCCATGGGATGGATTGGGTTGGGAATTTATCCATGGGATGGTTTGGGTTGGGAATTTATCCATGGGATGGATTGGGTTGGGAATTTATCCATGGAATGGTTTGGGTTGGGAATTTATCCATGGGATGGATTGGGTTGGGAATTTATCCATGGGATGGTTTGGGTTGGGAGGGACCTTGGGCAGGGACACCTCCCACCAGACCAGGCTGCTCCAAGCCCTGTCCAGTCTGGGCTGGGATTAATTAATATTCCCAGAGGGGTAACGAGCTCCAGGCCTGGTTTTAGCTGAGCTCAGGTCCAGCTGGGTCAGGCCTGGGGTTCAGGGGGTTCAGGCAGTGAGCGCTGGCCCTGGCTCAGCAGGAGGATGGAGCTTGGCTGAGGTTGTGACCCCTCTCTTGGGTGTTCCATGGCAGGAACAGGGACATTCCCTGGGTGTTTCCACTCTGCCCATGCAGTGACACTCAGAGTGATGCCTCAAACCACTTTTGGGCCTTTCCCACCACGAAATATTGCTTTGGGGTGCAGCCTGGCCCACTGAGCCCCCGTGGGCTGTTTGGGGTTTCACAGCAGCCTGGCTGTTGCCCCAAGCTCCCAAAGTGGGAGAGCAGCCCTGGGAAGGGGAGGGGAGGAGCAGCCCCTGCCCCATTCCTGCCCCATCACCTCAGGATGCCCTGCCCAGGAGCACCTAAACCAAAGGGGTTTGCAGAAATATTTCCCAGCTCTCTGGCATTCCCAGCTCTCCCTGTGAGGGATGATTCCCAGCTCCTAAATCAGTGAGGAGGGAAGTGCAGCTCACAGACTGCTCCAGGGCCTCCCAGCCTCGGGATCAATGGGAATAAATGCACTTTAAGAATGAGAGAGAAAAATATTTAATGGACTGGGGATTTTTATTTAATGCCTTTTTTAAAATTAAATATAATTTTATATAATTATATAAATAATATATAAATTTTATTATTAATATAATATAATATAATATAATATAATATAATATAATATAATGTAATATAATATACAGCTCTATAATAATTATATTATGTTATTATTATATTACTATAATATTATCTATCATATCATGTCATATATATTATATATTATATATTATTTATCATCATATAATATATAATATATTAATGTAATGTAATAATTTAATTTAATATAATATCTAATATCATATATAACATTAAATAGTTCTATTATAGATATGTAAATATATATACAATATATATAATAATTTTTATATAAATATTTAATGCTCATTTCAGCCAGAGGGGAAGGAATGCACCTGGATGTGCTGCAGACACATCATGGCACAGGCCCAGCAGTGTTGTGGCAGCTGCTGTCCTCTCAGGAAAGTGGCTTTTATGGCTCAGACAGAACTCAAAGGGACCATCTCAGTGCAGCTGCCTTGGCTCTGCCTTGCCCTGGGCCATGGGACACGTGTGACACTTTGCACTGGGAAGGGGCTCATGAACAGTTCCTGTTGCTCATTAAAAGGGAAAAGCAGCATTGTTGCCACAGCTCAGCAGGTGATGATGAAATTTGTGTCGCCCAGCAGCTCCCAAAGCCAGGCTGTGCTGTGCTCTGCTCACTCAATGTGCAAGGCTGAGCCAGAAAGGCTTGAAAGGCGCTTCCTAAGTGGAGGGCTTGAGTTCTCAGCTCCCAGTTTAGCCTGGTGCTTCTCCTGCACATTAAAAAATCCCTTCTGAAAGGGCACTTCTGGCAGCCTCTGAGGTGATCTGCCTGAGCAGACAAAAGAAATACACTGTAAAT
The DNA here is from genome assembly GCF_012460135.2 of Molothrus ater. Lineage (NCBI taxonomy): Eukaryota > Metazoa > Chordata > Aves > Passeriformes > Icteridae > Molothrus > Molothrus ater. Next base: position 1,320,266 of record NC_050504.2, on the reverse strand, counting down.
ATTTGCTGGTTTTGAAGATGGAAAAAAAATTCAGTGTCTCAAGTGTCACTTGAGTGCAGATAATTGTGTAAAACCACACGGTGAGGAGGGAGCTGTGCTCAGCTCAGTGACCTTTCCCAGCATCAAAATGCCTGGAGCAGTTGCTCTGACCTTTGACTATGGAAATTCTCCTTTTGATCCTGACTTGAGATCTCCTTGATTCGTGTCTGACTTTCTTTGTAGTCTCTTTTCCGTGGCTTTGATCCATCTTAATGTCTGATTCTGGCAAGGCCACCTGGCTCTGAGGAGGCCAGAGCTCCGAAAAGCCAGCGAGGAACATCCTGTGAGCCCTGGGAGGCTTTCACAAGGCAGGTTTTGCAAAGCCCTTGTGGTTTCAGATGTTTTCATCTCCCCCATGGCACGTGTGAGTCACAGCCTGCCTGTGTCTGTGTGTGTGCATCCCCTGCCTCCTGCACAGGGGAGGATCTGCACCCACAAAGGGCTCCTGGGTGGTTCCTTCTCCCCTCAGGAAGGTGTGGGGTGAGGGGAGCTGCCTGAGCAGGGTGCAGAGGGGCTCTCATACAGCCCAGCAGCCAAGTCAAGAAGGAAAGAGGGTCTTAAGCTGTTGCTGAATCACACAGGACAGTAAATCATTGCTTTGAACCTTTTTCAAGAGACAGAGTGTTCTAACAAGACCTGGATGGGGAAAGGTCTCTTCTCTAATTTTCTCCCTCTGAGAAGGGTGGAGAAGTGCCAAGGATCCACAGAGATGATGCTGTCAAATCATCTGAGTCTTACATAGGGAAATTTATGCTCTGAGTTTAAGAGCTTAAATGAGAGATGCAGGACTCCAGGGGGCTCTCCAAAATGCAGTTTATTGTATCCAAAATGCAGTTTATTGTATCCAAAATGCAGTTTATTCCATCCAAGAGGTTACAGCAGCCCAGGGTCGTGGGTGACAGAGCTGTGCCCACAGCTGTCAGCTCCAGCTGCAGGCAGGCCTGGAGACCCTTTGGCTTTGGTTACACTGCATTCTATACTTTTCTTTTGGTCACAATGCATTCTATACTTTCCTTTTGGTCACAATGCATTCTATACTTTTCTTTTGGTTACAATGCATTATTTACTTTTCTTTGCTGAGCATATCCATACAGTAGAACCAATCTATACCTTAACTATTATCTATAGCCCATCATAACTACTGTAATTCCCATATTCCTGTTACTGTTCTCCAATCACTCAAAGTCAGTACATCACAGTTTAAGCCAGAAGTTGTTTTCAGTTTTCTTGCAGTGGAAAATTCTGAGACCTTTTTTCTACTTGCTTGTTTGCCTGTGCTTTGTGCTTGGTAAAAACATCTTCTTGTTTGGGGTGGGTTTATCCTTTGCTCTAAGTCTTAAAAACCCCTTCTAACTTACAGATCCTTTGCCTCCTTGGTTATCCAGTGAGACTGGCTCAGCAATTCTTTTCTTCTCTAGCAAAACTTGCTTCCATCTCTATTCCTTCTGCAGATTCTCCATTCCAAAATCTTTCTGCTAAGCACACATATCTGTGAGACTTTCTTGTCAAACTTTCATCCTTCCCAACACTGAGTGTGTAAATCTCTTCTGGCAATGGGGCCTGGTGCTTTGGAGCTGCCACACTTGAGATGTGCAGAGGCAGAGCTGCAGCTCTGGAATGAAATATCCACCCAGGATTATTGACATTTGATGCCCTCTGTGTCCTGGCTCCCTGGGACAGTGACTTTGGGATTCTTGTGGGCACATGAAGAGTGGCAGCCCCTCCTGGGAGCAGCTCCCACAGCCTGGGTGGTTCAGGGGGGACACAAAGGGCACCTGAGGTCTCAGTGCAGGTTCTGCTCCTGTACCCCTTGGGAATTCAGCTATTCCTGTTTTCTCTGTTGAAGCTGTTGTGGGAATAATTTTCTCAGTAAGTTTTCCTTTGAGCCCATTGCCCTCAGTATCATTTCTGCAAGCTGCAGAAACCCACAAGTGTTTGGGTGAGATAGACCCTGATCCCTGCCCTGCCAGCCCCAGCCTGGGCCCTAAACCCTTTCAGACAACACTTATCTGTCCCCAAATGTCGCTTGTTGTACCTCAGATATGTCCTTGTTTATTACCATCTTATATCTGGTGTCTTTTTAGACCCTGCTCAAGAAGTTCCTCCCTGTGAGGGTGGGCAGGCCCTGGCCCAGGTTATTCCATGGATTCTCCATCCCTGGAATGTCCAAGGCCAGGCTGGACAGGGCTTGGAGCCCCCTGGACCAGTGGAAGGTGCCCCTGTCCTGGCAGGGCTGGCACTGGATGTGCAAAGGCAGAGACAAGCCCCACTTCCAATCAAACTTGAGCTGAAAAAGGAATTTTCATGGCTTAAATCTGTCCCACCACCTTTGGGGACTTTGGACAGGGGATGGAGGGACAGGACACAGGGAATGGCTTCCCTGGAACAGAGGGCAGGGATGGATGGGATTTTGGGAATTAGGAATTGTTCCCTGGGAGGGTGGGCAGGCCCTGGCACAGGTTATTCCCTGGATGTTCCATCCCTGGCAGTGCCCAAGGCCGGGTTGGAGCCCCCTGGGACAGTGGGAGGTGTCCCTGCCATGGCAGGGCTGCCACTGGATGTGGTGGAAACTTGATGGTCCTGAAGGTTCCATGATTTTATGGCTCCATCATTGTCACCTCTGTGTCACCACACATGGTCTGGAGAGCTGATTTAACCTTCCCTGAAATTTTCAGTATCCCTGTTTGTCTCCTTGGCTCTTGTTAGGAAGCAGAGCCTTGAAAATTGCCTTTTTTTAGGCCTCTTGAATTTCTCTCTCCCTGCTTCCTGTGTTTTTTTCTTCATGCAGAATATAGCTGCTGCTTTTTTGGGCTCTTCTCTGCAGCCTTCCTTCATCTGGGAGCCTTTTTAATGGTTTTTTTTTTCATGGCTGAACCTTCTCAGAGGCTGAGGGCAGGATCCAGGTGAGGCTGCAGCACTGACTGACATGAGGTGTTACCGTGATGGGCTGTTCTCCACCCTGCCCCTCACAGTCCTCACACCTTGTGTGCAGCTGCAGCCTCCCTTGGAGCCAGAGAATCACAGAATATCCTGAGCTGGAAACCAACCAGTGGCCCACAGTGCTCCTGCCTTTCCAGAAAGAGGCCTTGGTCTAAACTCTGGGAAGGTTTGATGGTTTAAAGCAATCCCCTTTGGAATCCATCCCAGTGGGTTCATTGCTGCTGAGCCCTCATTTCACACTTGGTTGCACACTTGGTTGAAATCCCTCTGGTTTGTTGTCATGAAAATCAGGCAATTACTGTGCTGGCTTTGCCATCTCTACCCAAATCCTGCTGCTGAAAAGAGCTCATTTCCCACTCTGTCCATGGGACAGCACCTCATTTAAAAATCCTGGGAAAGCTTCACAAAGCCCTGTTCCATTGGAGCCCTGTCAGGGATGGGGCTGCAGCTCTGGAGCTCCCCATCCCTGCCTGGTCCTGTCCCTGGGATGTTCCCAGCTCCCCATCCCTGGTGCTGTCCTGTGGTGTTCCCATTTCCCCATCCCTGGCTGCTGTCCCTGGGATGTTCCCAGCTCCCCATCCCTGGTGCTGTCCTGTGGTGTTCCCATTTCCCCATCCCTGGCTGCTGTCCCTGGGATGTTCCCAGCTCCTCATCCCTGGTGCTGTCCTGTGGTGTTCCCATTTCCCCATCCCTGGTCCTGTCCCTGGGATGTTCCAGCTCCCCATCCCTGCCTGGTGCTGTGTCCCAGTTCCCATTTCCCCATTCCTGGCTGGTTCTGTGTCCCAGTTCCCAGCTCCCCATCCTGCTGTGCTCCCACTGGGGAATATCTCATCAATGACTCTGTGCTGTGTTCTCATGCCTGTGGCTCCTTCCAGGGCATTCCAGCTCATCTGGGCTTGCCCTTTAGCGTGGAATCATGGAATGGTTTGGGCTGGAAGGGACCTTAAAGCCCATGCAGCTCCACCCTGCCTGGCAGGGACACTTCCCACTACCCCAGGTTGCTCCAAGCCCCATCCAACCTGGCATCTCCTGTATTTACACTTATTTAACAATACATTGATTTAATTTCTCAGCCTTACACCTCTTGGCCTCACCAAAACTGCCTCTGATCTTTCTGCTCTCCTTCCCTTCCCCATTCCCTTCCCACCACGTGCTGGTGCTGCCTCTGTGCTCTGTGCAGCTCTCACAGATGTCTGTGCCATTTCTGTGCCGCTTGCCTTGTGTTTCCCCCGAGGTCCTGGATTAATGCTCAGTCAAAACTCTCACATTTCATGGGCCAGTGATCTGCTTCCACTCAGAGCCCTCCTTTCCCTGCTGCTCTCCCTTTTGCCAGCGTTCCCCCAGTGGCTCAGGGGCTGCTCTGGCTCTGGGATGTGTCTCCCACACACATGGGATGTGACTCCCACACACATGGGATGTGTCTCCCTGCTCACATGGGATGTGTCTCCCTGCTCACATGGGGTTCCCAGCACAGCTTTGGTCTCCTCCTGTGAGCCAGGAGATCAAGGGGAGATGGGGAGGAGGAGAAGTGCCCCAGTCCTGCAGGGTTCACTGAGCCTGGAAAAGGCAAAGAGCAGCCCCAGCCTGGGATCAGAAGCTGTGGCTGGTACTGCTGAGCTGGTTCCACCCAAAAATATTCCCTGTGTTGTATGAAGAGCTGAGTTTGTAGAAAGCACCAACACTGTCATGTTTCTTATATAATAATAAATAATAATATAATATAATATAATATAATATAATATAATATAATATAATATAATATAATATAATATAATATAATATAATATAAATTTATGTTACATATATTAAAATATTATATGTATTATATTATGTAATATTTATAATATATTATATTTTATCTATATAATAGAATAGAATAGACTAGAATAGAATAGAATAATAAAACAAACACCTTGGTGTTTCTTATATAATAATAAATGATATAATTATATTATATATAATATATTATATATTATATTATATTATATTATATTATATTATATTATATTATATTATATTATATTATATTATATTATATTATATTATATTATATTATATTATATTATATTATAATAAAATAAACACCTTGGTGTTTATTTTGAACAGGAATCACTCTGTGGTTCATCCCATGCAGACATTCCCACGTGGCTCCCTCATCCCTGCAGGGTGGGAGCAGGGGTGGATCCTGCCTAGCAGCACCATCACATCCATCCCTTGGTCCTGATGGAATTGAATTCATCGGGGCTTGGTGAGGAGCCAGGGCTGGACTCAGCCCCAGCAGTGCCACAGGGAATCCCAGAGGGGTTTGGGTGGGGAGGGACCTCAAAGCCCACCCAGTGCCACCCCTGCCATGGCAGGGACCCCTCCCACTGTCCCAGGGTGTCCCAATGTCCAGCCTGGCCTTGGGCACTGCCAGGGATCCAGGGGCAGCCCCAGCTGCTCTGGGCCTGCCCACCCTGCCAGGGAACAATTCCCAGTTCCCAATATCCCATCCAGCCCTGCCCTCTGGCACTGGGAGCCATTCCCTGGGTCCTGTCCCTCCTTGTCAAAGTCCCCAGAAGGTGGTGGGACAGGTTTATGCCATGAAAACTCCTTTTCCAGCTCAAGTTTGATTGAAGTGGGGCTTGTCTCTGCCTTTGCTGCCCCCAGGGTCCTGCTGAGCATCACTGATCTCCAAAGGGTATTTCTGTTGTGTCTTGCCCTTGTCTATGAGAGACTTTGTTGTCACCCAGGGTTGTTCTGGTCCATCTCCATCCCAGCCCCTTCCTTTGGGATGTAAATTCAGCAGGAGCTCAGGAGGCAGCTCCCATCCAAGCAGTGATGGATGGGAAGGTCTGAGTCTGCTTTCCCAGCTGCTGCAGCAGCTGTTCCCTCCCTTGGGGCCCAGAGCAAACCTGGGCAGCCCAGGGCAGCCAGAGCTGTGCCACTGCTGCTCCAGGAGCCAGGCTGCCCTGCCTGCTGGGCTGGAAACCAGAGGGGAATTTCCTTTTCCTGCCCCTCACTGGCCTCAGCCCAAGCTCTGGAGCCATGGCCAAGAGCCCTGAGGTGCAGCAGGTCCAGCTGGGGCTGGTGGCAGGGCTGGTGTCCCCAGCAGGGACACCAAGGAGGGTTTGTCACCCCTGAGCACTCACAGGTCCCTGTGGATTGCTCCATCCAGGAGCTGCCCTGCTCCCCCAGCTAAAGCTTTGAGGCTGAACCCTGACATGAAGAAAAGCAGCAGGTGATGAGTGAAGGAGCTTTGGCAAGGTGGGATCTGGGCATGAGAGAGGGGGAAGGAGACATGCATTTAATGGGATTGTCACAGATGGGAAGGGTCAGAGCATCTTCTCCAGATCCCTCCATGCCAGGACAGCGTTGGCTTCACTCAGAGCTGTGCTCAGCTGATTCTCCTCATCCCAGCAGGAGCTGAGACCCAGAGTGATGCAGCTTCCTGCAGTCCCACAGCCACAGGGGACCTCCAGATTCCCAGGTCCTGCCTGGGGTCAGAATTCAGATTATTGAGGTTCCTTTCCCCAGATCCTCTGAACTTGCTGTGGGACAGGAAAAATCCTCCACCCTTATCCCTGTTAGGGACTCTTGATGCTGGAGCTTTTCCCAAGGAGCCTCTGAGAGGCTCCTCTGGGTGTGCAGCTCATTCCACTGAGACACAGCAAAAATAGCAACCTAAGCTGGGATTGCAGCCTCAGCTCACCCAGGCAGGAGTAAATAACATTAAATACCTGTAAGAACATTAAATACACGAGGGCTTTGTGTGCTGGGCCCTGCCAGCCCCTTCCACCAGCCAGGCATTGTTATGGAAGTGGTGAAAATCTGAATTTGGGAACTGCATAAAAATGCAGCTTAAGGGATGTGACACCACCTGAACAGGCTGTTATAGAAATGGAGTAAAAACTGCACAAAGGACTTGGGCTGTGGAAATGCTGGAATGGCTCAGACAAGGCAGGACCTGGGGTCTGGGAGCCAAACATGGGGAATGGGATCCCAGCACATCCCCCTGGGGTGTTTGGAGCATCCAGAGAGGCAGCAGAGTCAATGTCAACCATTCTAAACCACTCAGCGTGATACTAAAAATGCTGGAAATATGGGAATTTGAAGAGTGGGTGAGGTCACGGGAGAGAATTCCCAAAGGCCAAGTCCCTGGATAGCTCTTCCCATTGGTGGTGGCTTGTGGGGATGGATCTGCTGCAGGATTTTCCTCTCCTGGGGATCTCTGGGGGTTCTTGGTTGGTCCCAAGGGATTGAGGCTGGAGCTGGGCCCCATCAGCTGGGCCTCAGCTCCATCCCAGCCCCTGGAGCAGCCAGGCCATCACTGGGGCTGGGGCATTGCTGGGCTCTTCCCTTTCTTCATGGAAAGGGCTGGTGAGCACTGACAGCTGCCCAGGGCACGTGGATGTGGCACTTGGGGACACGGGTCAGTGGTGGCCTTGGGGGAACAGTTGGACTTGATGATCCCAGAGGGTTTTCCCCACCTGAATGATTCCATGATTTATGATTTCTCTGCTTATGGCACAAGGATCATTACTTGGGATTTAGAGCAGGGGTCTTTATGGTCCCCTTTAGCAAAGGGGAACATTCTTGCCAGTCATCCTGGCTCTGCTGTCCTCATGTCCCCACTGGCAGTGACCCCAACAGCCACACAAAAAAACCTGGGGGGCAGAAAGTCCTGATTCACTCGTGGGAATCATTTTTAGTGCCAAAACTGGGTTAGGGGGTTCAGAAGCTGCAGGGACAGAGTTTAGTCCCAGCCAGTTTGGTCTGTCTGTCTGTCTGTCTGTCCATCTGAGAGGGAATTGGGAACAGTCACCACCTCACCTGTGGTTCCTCCCACTGTTCCAGGCTGTGTTTCAGTCTGAGCTCAGCCCAGGGATGTCCCTGTCACTGCTGCAGGCACAGAGCTGGTGGCAGGGCTGGTGTCACGGGGTGCCCAGGGGTCACTGCAGGGTCATTCAGGGGGCAGTGGCTGAGCTGGCAGCAGCCCCTGGGCCCTTTGACCTGGTCTGGGCTCTGCCCATGGAGCTGAGGCCTCCCACAGGATCCCAGTCCCACAGTGGGAGGCTTCACAAGCCCAGAGCTGGGCTCAGAGCTCAGGCCTGGCTTAACACAGAGTTTTGGGGTGGCTGCAGGGTGTGCCTGACCTGAAAACACCTGTCCCATCTGTGGCCATCCCATCCCATGGTTCCCATCCCATCCCATCCCATGGATCCCATCCCATGGATCTCATCCCATCCCATGGATCCCATCCCATGGATCCCATCCCATCCCATGGATCTCATCCCATCCCATGGATCCCATCCCATCCCATGGATCCCATCCCATCCCATCCCATGGATCTCATCCCATCCCATGGATCCCATCCCATCCCATGGATCCCATCCCATGGATCCCATCCCATGGATCCCATCCCATGGATCCTATCCCATCCCATCCCATCCCATGGATCCCATCCCATGGATCTCATCCCATCCCATGGATCCCATCCCATGGATCCCATCCCATCCCATCCCATCCCATCCCATCCCATCCCATCCCATCCCATCCCATCCCATGGATCCCATCCCATCCCATCCCATCCCATCCCATCCCATCCCATCCCATCCCATCCCATCCCATCATGGATCCCATCCCATCCCATGGATCCCATCCCATGGATCCCATCCCATCCCATGGATCCCATTCCCCCTCCTGACTGTGTCTCTCTCCCGTAGGGAGAAGCGCTCCCTGCACGTCGCTGTCACCAACCCGGTGCAGTGCAGCCTGCACGGCAGGAAATGCACGGTGTCCGTGGAGACCAAGACCAACCAGCCCCAGCCGGATTTCACCAAGCACCGCTCGGGCTTCGTGCTCTGCGTGCCGGGCAATTAACGGCCCCTCCCTCCCCGGGAGCCGCCCCGGGACCGCCGGGATCCACCGGGAGATGCTCGGCAGCGACCTAAAGGTGCCTAAAGCAGCCTCTGAAGCTCAAGGTTTGGAAAACCCGAATTCCAGGGGTTTAGAAAAGCCAAATTCGCACGGAATGAAGACCTAAAATAGCCGGTGACTTGTTCTCCATATTACAAACCAGGCTGGAACATCAGGAGAGCACTTCCTTTGGAATCAGTCTAAAAAAAAAGAGTTTCTAGGTACTTCCACCCCTTCTTCCTTTTCCCATGTTGATTCCTCACCCCCTCTCCGGTTCTCCCTTCCATGCTCCTTTCCCTTGTGTCAGTTTTTGCAGTTTGATGCAGCCTCCAGAGGAGGAACCAAAGATGCCCAGCTCAGGGAGTCGGGTTCTGTAGGGCCAGATCCCCACGGAGCCGGAGCCAGGCTGGGCAGGGAGGGCTGCCTTCCACACTCCACACTCCTCCAGCCCCCAGGGGCTGGGAAGGTTCATGGAGACACCTCCAGAGCTGCTGCTTTCCCTCGGGAATTCATCAACCCATCGAGGCACCTTGGCTGGACAGGGGACTTCTAATGCAGGCCTGGATTCGTTAATCCTGCATTGCTTTTTGCCTTAATTACCCCCTCCAAGGGCCTGGAGCAGGTGGGTTCCCTTTGGGACTGTGTGGCCTTGCTGAATTTTGGATGATCCACGTGGCTTTGTGTCTGTGCCAGCGTTGGGGTTAGGGAGGGCTGGGGTGAGGAACAGGGGGAGTTTGGGGGCCAAGCTTTGCACTATCCAACATTAACCTGGCACAGCCCCAGCTGCCAGCACCAGGCTGCTCTCCCTCCATGAGTTTTCCTGGCTCTCCCACGGTTGGCTGTGGGTGTTGGGGCGTTGGGCTCATCCTGCCCAGCCCAGATAACCCCGAGCTCTGTGTTGGTGGAGGGACATGGATCTCCTCAGTGGTTTATTCCCACTGTGCTGGGCACTGCTGTGGTTCCTGAGCAGCCCAGGCTGGTGGGATTGTACATTGGGATTGTCCTGGCACTGCTGGACAGGTCAGGATTCCCAACCCTGGAAATGGGGGAGCTGAGGGTGACCCCACCTCGGGGTCCCAGCCTGGCCAGCAAAGGGGAGCAATTGTTTGATGGAGCATTTTGGGAATTAGAAAGCCTGGAAGAGGCTCCTCAGGCACAAAGGTTTCCTGAAGTTGTGCCATGGACATGGGGCACAGGACAGGTCACTGCAGCCTTGGTGTCCCACTGGCACCCCTGAGACCAGGAGGGGACAGGGATGTGGAGCACGAGTGAGCTGGGACAAGCCATGCTCTCCATTCCCATTGTCCCTGGCCTTGGACCAGCCCTGGGAGCATCCAGCACCCCCCAGCCCCCTGTGCCCCTCTCAGGGTGCAGCTCTGGGATGTCCCCTTGGGCAGGGGCTCCTCCAGACCCCCCAACCCCTGAGGCAGCACCAGCGCTGGGCCAGGAGGTGACAGCGGCAGCCCCGACCCCGCCAGGCTCACACAAAACCCCGGGGCCACCCCGGGACCCCCAGCGCCTCCTTGGACCCCAAATCAGCCCCTCTGGAGGGGCACCACCAATGCCAAAGCCCGGGACCCCCCCCGAGGAACGCCCGGCCGTGTCTGTGCCTTGGGATTTGCACTTCTCGCCTCCTGTCCCGGTGCAAACGTCCCCGCCCCGGGCGGGTGCTGGGGGTGGGATCAGCACTTTTGTCCCTCCAGAAGAGCGGTCGGGTGGAATCGGGATGGACGGCAAGGAATTGCAGGCTTGGGAATGATCTCCTACCATGAGATGGCAATATTATATGTGATGAGATGTGTCTTATAAAATATATTATCTGTTCCTGCTCTGGTTTTATATATATATATATATAAAATATATATATAAATATATAAAGTATATATATTCTTGGTTTTCCCATAAATTAACTATTTCTAAATTGAAACTTGGATTCTCAGCCAGGAGCGGTAATGCAATGAACCCTTTTTGTTTTTTTAATAAATCGCTGATATTTTATGTGTAAAAGAGCATTAAAAAACCCCTACTCTAATGGACCTGGATGACCTGGATTTTGTTTACATAATTCACAGTAACAAATAATAAAAGAAAGCAATTAGTTGCATCCCACCGTGGCCCTGCCCGTTCCTGCCGGCGCGGGGGTGATGATGCCCAGAGGGATGGGATGGATTTCCCAGTTATCCCAGTTATCCCAGTTATCCCAGTATCCCGATCTTCCCCCTCCAGTGCTGCGGCCCCGCCGCTCTCCCACCACGGGGTGACCCCGGTAACGCGATTAAAGCGGCGGCTGCGTTAAAGCTCTGTCGTCAACACAAATCCACCGCCAGCCTCCGAGGGCTGCGAGCGCAGAAAAGACTCGGCCACGAGCCGCTGCCGTGTAATGGATGGTCAGTGCATTTTTATTTAATCAGCACAGTACAAAAATAAATAAAAATAAGGGAAGGGGATTAAATTACAGGCACACTGAGCCCCATGACACAGTCGGTCGGGTTATAAACCACACATACTTACAAACACACTATACACATACATACAAAAATGAGACAAATATAAATTAATAAGTAACAATACCCACCAATTTGGTCAACAAAGATCTACAGAAGAGATTGCACTAAAAAAACGTACGTACACATGTATCATTAGCAGGGTCCAATGTACAGCCATGAAGAGCTTCAAGTGAAAAATCAAAAATAAAAATAAATGGCACGTTATTTCTCCCTCTTGTTCGCCAGTTTAACGCCCGATGGACCAGAACTAAACTAGAACTGAGCACACGGAGAAAAGAAAACGATAAAACCCAAAAAGAAGGTCTCAGTCCCCAGGCCTGATACGGGAATACCGGCTCGAGACTGCGGTGTCGGGGTGGTGGCGGGTCTTTGTGCATGGGTGTAATTTTACAGCCATCTCTCTTAAGGTTTTTCTTTTGATTATTATTTTTTTATGCGTTTTTTCCTTTTTTTTTTTTTCCCGAAGACACAAAATGCTCCTGTTTGCATGCGCAATACCACTGGAAAAGCAACAATGACAGAAGAAAGAAGGGTTTTTTCTCTTTCCCCCCCGCAGGTTTGCAGTTCGTTGGGTTTGTTCTAGAAGAATTCATATAGCAGCATGTGGCGGCTCCCCTTGCTTGCACACTCAAGTAGATCCTTTACACAATACTCATGACCAGTGCACGATGGGAACAAGACATTTCACATTGATCTCATGAACAGTAGCGGTGATTCCCGTCACCCGGACCCGCTCGGGAATTCGAGTCTCTTCAAAGAAAATAAATAAAGGGGGGGGGATGAGGGAGGAAAGGGGGGTGGGGGGGGTCCCCGGGCCGTGCCCGCGTCTCTGTCCCGGTGAGTCCCGACCGGGCCGGTTCAGCCGCCTGCGCTGGAGCCTTTACAGGAATTATTTTCCTTTTTTTTTTTTTTTTTTTTTCCCCCCTACCTGGGCTCTGTCTCGGTGATGCGGTGACCGGCGGAGCCCCGCTCCGCTCCCGGGGGATATCGGCTGGGGAGGGGAGGTTCTCGTCATCCCCCCATCCATGAATCGCTGGGATCAATCCGGTGGCGGAGCCGCAGCATCCCCGGGCCCGCAGCACGGGGAGGGGAAAGCGGCGGCTGGAAAGCGGCGGCGGGGGAGGGAACCGGGGGTCTGCGCTCCGGTCCGGCGGCGGCCGAACCCCCCGAGTCCCCCCGGGGTGGGGAGGCGGCGGCTCCCGCCCTTCCCCGCCGGGCAAATCCCCCCGGGAGCGGCTCCGGGGGCGGCGGGCGCTCACCGGTCGAGGCCGATGAGCAGCCGGCCCTTCTCCTCGGAGCCGCTCTCCTTCTTGAGGTCGGCGAAGACCTGGGTGAAGTAGTGCGGGTCGGCGTTGACCTGCAGCATCTTGGGGCTCATGAGGTCGATGATGGAGAGGCAGCGGTCCCAGAAGGCCTCCTTACAGCTCTCCACCAGGAAGGGCTTCAGCGGGTACGAGATCTCGTTGCCCATGTAGGAGTAGGAGAGGTACAGGCAGGTGAGCAGCACTGCCTGCAGTTCGTGGTCGCTGGCCACCTCGGCCGAGATGACGTCCCGGCACAGCATGTAGAGGAAGACCACGTTGGCCGGCGTGATGAAGCCCTGGTCCTGCCAGCCCTGCAGCAGCAGCGAGCGGTCCACGGAGCGCAGCCAGAGCACGGGGTCGGTGGGCGAGAGGTGCTTCAGGCGGTAGCAGCGGCGGCACAGGAACTCGCCGAGGCAGCGCAGCAGCTCGCTGGTGGACGCCTGCACCACGACCCGGCGCGGGGTGGCGGCGGCGGCGGCGGGCGCGGCCGGGGGCGCCTTCTGCGCCGAGGCGAGGGCGGCGGCGGCGGCGGCGGGGGGCGGCGGGGGGGCGAAGGTGGCGAGGTTGGCGCAGGAGAGCGATTTCTTCAGGTTCTCGTTGTTGAGGTGGGTCACGTTGCTCTGGTAGCCGCCGTTGGGCTGCACCTTCTTGGAGCTCTTCTTCTTGGCGGAGACGGCGGCGATGCGCTTCCAGGGCAGCACCGAGATCAGTGAGTGCCGCTTCAGGCCCTTCTCCTTCGCGTTCTTGCTGTTCTGCACCGCCGTGTAGTGCCCCACCGTGGCCGCCCCCTCCTCGAACAGCGGGGCCTTCCGGTAGCTCGGCGACAGCGACAGCACCGTGCCCATGGCGCCGGCCGCCCGGCGGGCGCCCGGCGGGCCCCCGCCGCCCGCCCCGGCCCCGGCCCCGGCCCCGGCCCGGCCCGGCCCGGCCGGCCCCGCTCTCGCTGCTCCTCCGCCGCCGCCGCCGCCGCCGCCGCCGCTCAGCGCCGCGCCCGGACCCGCCCCGCGCCGCGCGCGCTCCCGCCGGCGCAGTGCGCGCGCCCGCCGCCCCGCCCCTCGCCGACACGTGCGCCCGCCGCGGCAGCCGAGGCCACGCCCCCTCCGTGACCACAGATGCCGACGGTCACGCCCCCAGCTGCGCAGGCCCCGCCCCCGCACGGTGACAGCCGGCGGAGCCCCGCCCCCTCAATGCCTTCAATGGTTTGTGCCCCGCCTCCGTCACGCCAAGCCACGCCCACACACCCCAGGCCCCGCCTCTCACTGTTTATGAATGACGGGTGTCCCGCCCCTCACGGCTCTGGCCCCGCCCCCGGCCCCTCTCCGCGTTGGGGTCCCGGAGGTCGTAGAGCCCGCGGAGCTACCGAGTCCCCGGGCAGGGCCGGGCAGGACCGGGGGAGCTGCCGAGCCCCCGGGCAGGGGCCGGGCACGACACGGAGAGGAAAAGAATAAAAAGCAAGGAAAATATTTTTTTAAAAATCCCAAAATTCAGATTTAAAACCCTTCCCCACCGATATCCCGGAGCCACATCCCGGATTCGCACCCAGGCCCCACAACCCGCACCGTCCCCGGCCGCCCTTCGCCCCCGCTTCCCCCGCCCGGCGGGGCCTCCCCAGCTCCGGGCCGGGGGCCACTGCTCGCCCCGAAGGTGCCGGGGCAATCAAATGCCCGGTACCGCGTTCTGAGGCCGGGCCGGGTTTTGGGGAACGCGCCTGCAGCTCCCGAACCCCCCGGTTCCCATGGCTCCGCTTGGAGCCACCGCCCGGCCCAGCCCAGCACCTATTGCCCGGACCGAGATCCCATTCCTGCTGTGACCAGGATCCCATTCCCACTGGCACCGGGATCCCATTCCCGCTGTCACCAGGATCCCATTCCCGCTGTGACGGGATCCCATTCTTACTGGTACCGGGCTCCATTCCCACTGGCACCAGGATCCCATTCCCGCTGGTACCGGGATCCCATTCCCACTGTGGTACCGGGATCCCATTCCCGCCGGGACCGGAGCGGGGCCGGCTCTGGCGGGAGGCACCGGCAGCCGCGGCCCCGCCGGGCTCTGCGCGACCTTGCAGCGACACTCAGAGGCCGCTCCGGGGCTGCCGGGCCCGCTCCGGCCGCGGGGAGCGGAGCCCAGCACCGAGGGAAGCTCGGGCACGTCCCGGCCCGGCGCTAATGACCCAAATTAATTTATATTAATTTACACCTATTTATGCCCTGCCCCGGACCTGCGGCTGCCAATCCCACTCCCACAACAGGGAAATCTCAAAAAAAACCCCAACATCTCCCGTGAGGGCAGACCTGTCCCAAAAACCTGCCTGACCATCAGAGCACATTTAACCCGGCATGGAGCCGGTTTCTGGGGAGTGGTCAGGGCTCTCTGCAGGGCTCTGTACTCTCAAACCCATGGGGACAGTGACAGCCCAGCCTGGGCACTGCTGTCACTGAGAATTCCCTTTGTCCATTAAAGCATCTCCCAGATCCAAGCAGCAATTGTCAGCTTTTTAAGTTCAGCCCTATGAAGGTTAAGTCAAAAGGGTTTAAACCCAGGCTCTACAATTTGAGGGGTTTTGGCCCTAATTTTAACACACTTGGAGGTGCCTCAGAAAACCCCACTGTTCCAAAGGCAATTCCAGGGACTGATGCATCCATCACCAAACCCCCCTGATCCCACACAAGGCACCAAAGCTGGTGTCACCACAGCCCTTCTGCGTCATCCCTGCTTCTGCTCAGGTCCCCTCAGCCCCGAGCACAGGGCCCTGCCAGCCTTGTCACATTGTCACATTGTCACCTGTGGGGTCCGGATCAGTTCTGTCTCCTCTGGGGGGTGTCAGCTGGAGCAGGACACCATCCCCAGCAGGGACACAGGACAGAAGCTGGAAGAGGGCAGGGTTGGGGTGGGATATTGAGCAGGAATTGTTCCCTGTGAGGGTGGGCAGGCCCTGGCACAGGGTGCCCAGAGCAGCTGGGGCTGCCCCTGCATCCCTGGCAGTGCCCAGGGCCAGGCTGGAGCCCCCGGGGACAGTGGGAGGTGTCCATGCCATGGCAGGGGTGGCACTGGGTGCTGGTTTCGGTGCCTTCCAACCCAAGCTCTCCCAGGATTCTGTGACTCCCCATCCATCTCCACCCCAGCCTTTGCCCATCCCAAGAATGGATTTCCTTTCTTTCACTCACAAATAGCACCTAATTCAGCAAATCCCTTCCAAATGACACATTCCTGGGGAAAATGCCACTTCAGGGGCATCACACAGAACTGGACAGAGATGTCTGGGGAAGAATCTCACAAATCAGTTAAAAAAATAACAAAACTAGAACTGCACTTCTCTGCTGCCTGAGATGTAAGAGCAGAGTGAAACCCTCCACATTTTCCTCCCTCTGAGGAGAGGCTTCTTTCCTGCACCATCTGGTGTCCCAGGAGTTTCAGATGTAAAAATTCAAGATGTTGTATCAAAGACACCCTAAACTTCCTCCCCAGCCTTTTGAGGAATCTGGGCCTGGCCTGGTGCAGTGTGAGACTCCAACACAACATAAAGGCATGATCAGGAAAGGCTGGAGTAGTGAGAGGACATTTAATCCATTTTTCACCATAATAATAATTATTATTATATATTCAGTGCATTAGAACTTGTGCCAGGGTCACGTCACAATCCATAAATCTTTTGTGATGCCACCTCAAACATTCCCATCTGGTGTCTCCAAAATATGGTCCCCAAGGATGTTCTGGTGAGGGATGAGCCCACCCTTCCTAAGTAAAGGAGCTGCACCCAGGCCAGGATCAGCCCTGGTGGCTGAAGACAGGAGACAGAGGTTTTTGAAAAAAAAATTCTTTATTGGAACTCATCTGAACATCAGATATACCTGGTGTTGGTTAGCAAGAACCGTTTGTACATTTGATATTGATGGTGCCAAAAACCCAAACAGCGACTGACTGGAGGAGATGGAAATTAAGAATAATAAATAAAATAAGAGGTCGGAGAGGTCAAAATGTGAACAGAAAAGGGAAAAATCAGCCAGTCTAAGAGTCAGCATGAAGGCAAAATATTTCCTGATAAAACAGAATCCTTTTACAAAATATAAATTTTGTAAGAAAAAGGTGAAGAGGGAAATAGAGACAGAGGGGAAAGAAAAAAATAAAGATGAGCAGGACAGAGATGCAGAAGCTTACACTGCCCAAATGGCATTAAAACTTACTGGAAACCTCACCAGAAAATGGAACATGCTGGAACACACCACGCTCCACCCCCAGGACTTTGGGACCGAGGAGGGAGCTCCCACTGGGCTGTCCCACCTCAGTGGGGACCCAGAGCTCAGCGCTGCTGCAGCAGAGGCACAGCTGGAGCCCGCCCCCGTGGTCACCTGCTCCTCCTACCAGCGCAGGCGGGGAGGGAGGGAACATTGAAATCTAAGTCTATCTTAAACAAGAGCATGCAAAGTCAGGCTCCAGGGAGAGCTGCGCCGTCCCCTTCGCCCAGAGCGGCCGGGGCGGCTCCAGCCCGCAGCAAAATCATCGCGGAGCTGCTTCCAGGGGGTCGCAGGCCTTGAGGATGGAAAAGAAACCAGCAGTCTGTACATTTTGGGTTTGTTTGGTTCAGTACAAATGGAATCGACTTGGCTGCTCGGACACCGCCAGCACGTCTCCGATTTCGGGGCGGAGGAGATGAAACAAACTGGATTTGGGCACCTACTGGTAACAAAACGCTGTCCCTGCTGAACTCTGCCGTCCCTCAGGAAGTGGAAAGCACATGTTTAGGTAGTGTAAGCCTTTTTCCTTTTATTTAGAATACCCTCTTTGTTTAAACAATATTCCCCCCCCAGATACAAAGTTCGGCCAGTAAAGATTACATGGAAACTGGAACACGCATCGTCTGGAATACAAGATGCACCGGATGAGGAAGTTTAAAAACTTTCCGAGCGAAAAGTAGAACAAAGAAGAAAAAAAAAAAGTCTCCTAACATTTTCCCAAAGGTTTCACTCTCCTGTCACACACACTCTCCAAATGACAGCTAGCAAATTCAACTCTGCAAAGAGAAAACAGAGCCACGTCACTGGACAGGAGAGGGGACGAGGCTCAGGGACATGGCAGGGCTCAGCAGCGACTCTGGAGCTCTGCAGCCCCCAGGGAGGCCCCACTCACCTATGTCAACTTCTTGGCTTTGTTGTAGAGCGAATCCACTACTTTGCTCATGTTCTGAATCGTCTCGAGGGCAGCCTCGTAAGTTTTGTCTACGGGGGGTTCGTCGAAGATGATCAGGACACCCTCGCCCTGGTCAAGGATTCCTGTGGGCACAAGCTGCTGTGAGCACTGGGATGCTCGATGGATCACAGCTTCCAGACAGCAAGAATTAGGGATCTACACCAGGAAGACCTGCAGGGGCTGTGCAGGGTTTGGGAAGGGCTCATGTGCTGGGCTGGACTGGCTGATTTTGGTCAGGACTGCTTTAGCATTCCCAGAAAAAAATACACCCCAGAGATCAGCCCGAGAAGCCATCCAGGAGATGAACATTCCTGTCCATTCCCTACCACCTTCCCTGCCTCCTCAGGCCCTGTGCCCAGCAGGATGGCTCAGCACAGCTGGTTTATCCTGCAGCTGTGCCAGGGGCCAGGGGCTGTCCCCCCACAGTGCTCTGTGCCCTGCCTGCTGCTCCCAGGCACTCCCCTGGCTCAGCCACATCCAGGGACAACAGAACCAAGGGGACAACAGAACCAAGAGCACAGCTGGTTCCCTGAGGGGTTATTGGGGCAGCAGCCTGCTGTGGGCCCAGCCAAGCCACAGCACCCCATGGAATGTTCTGGACACAAACAGATGGGAAAGGCGACCACAGCCCTGGGCAGCTCCAAGAAGAAGAGCCCAGCCTGGCCAGACAGCCCAGCTGGGGGTCCCACACTGTCCCTGGATGCTGTCACAGCAAGAGGGACCCAAGAGCATTTCTGAAATTACCCCTTGGGTTAGGGAAAGCAGATGGAGCAGCAGGAAAAGCCTTCCTGGCTGCCCCCTCCAAAGGAGCAGCAGGAACAGCATTCCTGTCACTCCTGGCTGTCACTCCTGACTGTCACCTGCAGCCTGAGCAGGGCCCCCAGGGTCACAGGAGGAAGGGGGCTCCAGCCACAGCTGGTGCGAACACGGGGCAGCCAGAGCTGAGGGATGCACTCACCATGAAACTTCTTGTCCAAGATCATCTGTGACAGTTTCCTTTCTACCTCAGCCTGAAAGTGAAGCAGAAAAATTAAAAGTCTCCCAGAACACATAAAAACACAAGAATTTTGCTGCTGCACACTTGACAGCCCTGGTGGGACATGAGCAGCTGCTCCTCCCTGAGCCTGGCTTGGACATCTCCACCTGCTGCAGATGCCTCAGGAAATTAGGGAGCAGCTGTTAATGAGGGAGCAGCAGGGTGTCCCCTGGCCCACAGGTGACACTGTTCTGTCACTTCACACAGGCCTTACCTGTGGGGGTTCTGGAACTTTCCAACTCAGTTCAGCAAGGATTTAGACAAGAGTTTGGCCAAGTTCTATTTAATCCACCCAGCTGAGCTCCTGCCCCGCAGCAGGAAGGGCCACAGGAGGCACAGAGGGCACAGAGCAGCTTTCAGCCTGAATATTATGGATGTGTTAAACACCACGAGCTAGTCTGGGAACAGGCTGTGTGCCAGGGCAGGTCTAGGTTGGATATTAGGGAAAATTTCTTCATGGAAAGCATTGTCCAGCCCAGGGCAGAGGTGAAATCACCAGATTTAACAGATTTGTGGATGTGGCACTTGGGGACATGGGTGGTTTTGGCAGTGCTGGGGGAATATCTCAATGAACTCAATGATCTCAGAGGCCTTTTCCAACCTGAATGATTCAGTGATTGTGTGAGCACAAAGGCTGAGCTCAGCTCACTTCCCAAGCTCTGGCCTTAATGCCAGTACAAGACAACAGCACTGGGGTGCAACTGGCTGGGATTACAGTGGATTCTCCTAAAACTGAATCTGTCTGGGATTATCTGTAAAGCAGTTACTGCATAGCCAGTGTGACAGACACGTCCCTAATGCCACTGCAGGGTGATTAGCTGGATCCTGGATCTTAAAGGGTCTCAGGAAGGGTCCCCTGGGGGCACTCAGGGGATTAAACACAGGGCATGGGGGAAGATTGGGCTGGACACGACAGAGCAGAGGAAAATCTGCCTCCAATAAAAAGCAAGAGCCAGGAGTAAAACCCATGGGGGAAGGGAACAGCACAGCAAAGTCTGGAAGCCTCAAAGCCTCCCAGGAGCTGCCTGGGTTAGAGTTTAGCTCCCAAGGGTGAGATTTGCCTGGAAATGCTGTGGATCTCATCTGTCACCCTTCATGTTCAGTTCCCAGTGACAAATGCCATTTATGCCCAACTCCTCTGAACACATGGCACTGATTTCTGGTGAGGTTCTTACCTTTGAGAGCTTGATGAGGCTGGATATGTGTTCAATCTATAAGAAAGACCAACACTCAGTTAATCTTTAGCTTCATTTTGGACACACAAAGAGGTTTGGGGCTCTTCCATGGATCTGCTCAAGGGCCTGGAAATGCTCTGGCCTAAATATCCCCAGTGGTTTTCTCCACTCTGCAGCTTCAGGTCCTTCAGGTTTCACATGTGATTTTAACTAAGATGGACTGGACCCCTAAAGCCAATTCACTCTGAAAGGTGAAACCTCTTCTCCAAGACTATGGCACAGAGGCCTTCGAAGCCAAATGCTGCCACCTTCAGGGTTAAAAGCCACCTTGCAGGGATCATGAGAGAAACAGCTGGAAAGGGCAATGACTCTGGAATGTGGCTTTCCCAAGGTCCCCTCTGCCTCCTCCTTATAATTGAACATGATGAACCCTGAGGTCTGAAAGTGCTGAGCAGCTCAGGGTAAGAAGAGCTCATATGGGAACAATCCCCTCACCCCCAGCAGCAGGGACAGAGGGACCAGCCCCTCCAGGTGCTGCTGGAAACATTTACCTGTACTCTGGAGAAGGGTTCAATGACTCTGATCAGGTTCTGTTCCAATAAATTATCATAGAGCTTGGCCAGGTGAGTGTTTATGATGGGGTCGTCCCTGAGCTCCACCTTGTAGTCTGTCAGAGCCTGTGGGGACAGGGCAGGAGGAAATCATTCCCATAGCAACAGCTCCTCAAGGTCCTCTGAGGATGAGATCCCCTCCCAGCCCAGCCCCATGGCTAATCCAATCCCTAACTTAGCCAAAAGCCAGCAGGTCACAACAGCCTCTCCTTTGATCTCCACCCTGAGGGAGCTCAGAGAGCCCCAGAGCACGACAGGACTGGACCCTGACATGGAATCCTCTCCCTGAGCTCTGCAGCATTCCTGCTGAAACCAGGAAAAATTTTAGGAAGATACACATCCCAGTAACACAGCACCTAAAGAAAAACTGCTTCTGATTTGGCTCTCCAAAAAGAAAAAAAAAGAAAAAGAAAAAAAAAGGAAAGAAAAGGAAGGAGAAAGAAAAGGAAGGAGAAAGAAAAGGAAGGAGAAAGAAAAGGAAGGAGAAAGAAAAGGAAGGAGAAAGAAAAGGAAGGAGAAAGAAAAGGAAGGAGAAAGAAAAGGAAGGAGAAAGAAAAGGAAGGAGAAAGAAAAGGAAGGAGAAAGAAAAGGAAGGAGAAAATAAGAAAAAAAGAGGAAAAAAAAGAAGAAAAAAAGGAAAAAACTGGGTTCAAGGAAGTTTACCCCCCACGCACTGAAAATGCAACCAGTTGACTGTTGGGGGCTATTTCTTGATGCACTGTTGCCTTCCATCAATGTTTCCATGGTTTCCTGCTGTGGGATGTAACAGCTTCTACAACATTCCAAACCTGGCATTTCTGCCTGGTTTTTGCCCATCCTCTGTGTCCCTGACTCACCTTTTCAAAATCTGCCAGCGACCGGTTCTTGCTGGCCTGTGCCACACATTTTAGTGCTTCTGTCTGTGGGGAAAGAGAACCAGAGCAGGTTATTTTCTTCTGGATTCTCCTCTCAGGGTGAATATGCCAACTGTGCAGTAGCCTGGGAACGTGCTCAAAGAGCAAAGCAGGAATGTTCCTTGTCACTGCCACAGGCAGAGGGAGAGCAGCTGCTGAGGGCAGGAGAAGCCTGGCAGCTGCAGGACATGACCTGAAACATCTCCAGAGGGACAAAGCAGCCGGGTCTGACAGCACCAGCTGCAAGTTGGGAGTGAGTTTGATGTCATTTTTAAGGCAAGTGCACATTTTGGCACTTGCTTAATGAACAGGGCCATTCTGAGCCCTCCAGCACAGCCACAGGGGCAGAGCAGCAGCTCCTATGGACAGCATCAGGGATGAGTCTTTTCTACACCCCATAACTGCTGAAATTAAGCAAAACCTCATCCCCAAACAAGCCCATTTACACCCCACAGTGGTAATTCCAGCAGGGAACAGCAGAGCAGAGCCCAAGGAGTGGGGAGGACAGGACAAGGACAGCCTGGTGCCTCTGGTGCACAAGGCCCAGGTTTCTGCTGCCCCATCTTTTGGGACTGCCCCATGCAGAGCCAGGAGCTGGGCTGGATCCTTGTGGTCCTTTCCCACTGGGGATATTCCAGGATTGCCCCCAGGGCTGCTCTCTCCCTGCTCCCCCAGCAGGAATTGCTGCTCAGGGCTGGCTCAAAGCACATCCTGGGCACAGCCAGGATCCCCTGCTCTGGGGAGGAGCCTCAGCTGCCACTCAGGGCAAAGGGATGAGGCAGGATTGGGGTTGCCCTTCCTGATCCACCAGGGATATCCCCACGTCAGACCTTTGCTCACTGAGCTCTGCTAATTCCCAATCCCCAGAGCAGCAGCTCCGGCGTCACAGCAAAGCCCAGGCTGAGCACAGCCCCTGAGGGCAGCAGGATCCCAGCCTGGCACAGCCCCTGGCACCCTCTACAAGCACCCCTGAGTTGAATTTGAGGGTGGTTTTCCCAGCCTGGCAGAGCAAGCAGGGGATTTCACACCTCCCTGACTGCCTGAGCTGCACTGCCAGGAATGGATTCTCAGCACTGGCTACAATGAAGTAAAAGCAGCAACTCAGATTTAAACACTGCAGCAGCTGCTGAGAGCAGGGAGACAAGGAGCTGATGGCATCAGGCAGTTTGTAGCTGATGAAGAAAAGGAGGAAGGAGAAAAAACAGGGAAAATGAAGCGGGCAGCCCAAATTCTCTGATTGTGAAAATCACTGTAAAACCCTTTGAAGGCAACTGACTTCTGGCAATGATTCATGGTAATTTAATCAGTTCTGGATCTCGTTCAGGACACTCAGGATTGATGGGTATTTTGGTATGAAAAGAGCAGAGTGTTTGACAAGAAGATTAAGGCAGCACTGAGGTAAGAGGAAGATAGAAAGGGTTAAGTTTCTGTACCTGTCTTCCTGCATACCGCAGAGCAAGCTTCCCACTCACTAATGCCTGCACATCTTCTGGGCTGCAGACAGAGGGGAGGGAGCACAGGAATTATCCAGAGCATTTATACAGGAACATGGTCAGCTTAAACCCCAGAGCACCTCAAAAATCCCCAAGTGACAGCAGAGAACTACAACCCAAATTCAGGAGCACTGATCAGGTGACAAAGACACTGCTTGAGCCCATTAGTTCAGAGTCCCATCAACAAAAAGCCCTTCCCCTGGAAATGCAGGCAGAGTTCTTCCCAGAACCATCTGCCACCTACCTGTTGAGCATGATTTTGCACAGCAGCATGTATTTCAGAGCAGTGATGGCTTTGGGGTTGTCAATTGAATCATTGCCCTCAAATGCCTCATAAAAATATGAATAGGCTGTTTTCCAGTCCTTCTCTTCTGCTGCATGGATAATACCTGGGAGAGGCACAAACAGGTTAATTCTGAGCATGGCTGGGAGAGGACAGAACAATTTGGTTGCTCAGTGCCTTATCTATGACTTCAGTGAAGAGAAACCTTTCCTCCTGTGCCCCCCTTGCCTCATGTCTAGCAGAAGCAAATCCACACCCTCTCTTACAAGGACATTTTTAGACAGACAAGCTTGGGGCACTTCAGGTGAGTGCCTGCAAAGTGGGTCAGGAACAATGTGTAATGGGCCAGGAGCACAGAGTGAGGCTGGAACTGCAGCACCTGGGGAGCTGATGGACCCTCCACCACTGGCAGCTTTCAAAAGTGGCCTGAAAAGTGTCAGGAACAAAGCTGATGCCACCTGAGGCAGAACTGGTGATATCCTGAGACCCACTCTTGTATTTGCAGGGTCCCCCACGGCAAGAAGGAATGATGCACCTGACTCCATGTTCTCAGAAGGTTAATTTATTATTTTATGATACTATATTAAAGAATGTTATACTATACTAAAGATAGTATACTAAATACAGAAAGGATATTTACAGAATGCTAAAAAAAGATAGCATTAATATATTAATATATTAATATAATAATATATTAATATTATATAAGATAATGATAACTTGTGACTCTCTCCAGAATCCCAACACAGCTTGGCCCTGATAGGCCACTGAGTTAAAACAACTCACAGCAGAATGCAATGAAACAATCACCTGTGGGTAAACAATCTCCAAACACATTCTACATAAGCAAAATGGAGGAGAAGCAAATGAAATATTTATTGTTTTCATTTTTCTCTGAGACTTCTCAGCTTCCCAGGAGAAGAATCCTGGGTGAAGGGATTTTTTTCAGAAAATGTGAATGTGACAGCCCCACCAAGCACCACTTCCCATGATTCTCTCATAAAACACAAGTATCAGACAAATTATGTGCCAGGACAGTCCTGGGTGCTGTCCTGGTCCTGGAGGCCTCACCTGACTGCATGTCCAGTGCTGCCTGCAGCTTGGGGGGACAGTAGATGGCATTGGCTGTAGTCCTGGCCGAGGTTAAGGCTGCTCTTGCTTTTGGCAGATTGCTCAGGGCATGGTAAGTCTTGCTCTCTAGGAGCTGCACTTCCACCAGCAGTGCCTTGTCATCCATCTTCTTCAATTCCCTAAGCAGCTGGGAACCTGGCAGAGGGCAAGGACAGGACTGTGAGCTGCTCTGCATCATCAGCACCCACAAAATATCCAAAAAACATCCACCCAAAGCCTCTGCAGGGGCCATCTGTGACAGTGTTTGCAAGGGTCTTAGGATGGGGGAAGAGATGAGGATCCGAGTCCATGTTTCAGAAGGCCTGATTTATTATTTTATGATATATATTACATTAAAACTATACTAAAAGAATAGAAGAAAAGGTTTCATCAGAAGGCTGGCTAAGAATAGAAAAAGAAAGAATGATAATAAAGGCTTGTGTGTCAGACAGAGAGTCTGAGCCAGCTGACTGTGATTGGCCATTAATTAGAAACAACCACATGAGCCCAATCCCAGATGCACCTGTTGCATTCCACAGCAGCAGATAACCATTGGTTACATTTCGTTCCTGAGGCCTCTCAGCTTCTCAGGAGGAAAATATCCTAAGGAAAGGATTTTTCAGAAAATATCATGGCTACAGCCATCCACCCCCCCAGCATCCAGGGCTCTCAGGGAGGGATGTGAGGCTGTCCTTCCAAGGAAAAGCAAGGGAGAGGGAATAATGGTGGGACAGTGGCAGGCCACAGCAGGAGGATGAAGCAGTTCTGTGGCAGAGGTGGGGTGTGGGCAGCACAGTGCCCTGCAGGGGATGGGCAGCTGGGATGGTCGCCCTGGCACCATGCCCAGGTGATTTCCCTCTGCTGCACAAGTGGCCCCTGGCAGCATGGAGCACCCTCAAGAAGCTCCTGAGAACGTGGGATGAGGAAGGAATGATTTTACTCAGGACATCTGCAGGTCAGATTCAGGAGGCAGGAAGGGACAGCCTAGGAAATGTCAGGACAAGCTGCCACATCACAGCTTTGTGAGGACAGAATGAGCAATCCTAGAGGAAATTTGTCACCTAAAATCCTCCTCCTCCTCCCTTGCTGTGCTCAGGAGCTGATAACCAGAGCTGAAACTGGCCAAAACCAAATGGATTCTC
The DNA here is from genome assembly GCF_012460135.2 of Molothrus ater. Taxonomy (NCBI): domain Eukaryota; kingdom Metazoa; phylum Chordata; class Aves; order Passeriformes; family Icteridae; genus Molothrus; species Molothrus ater. The sequence goes on along the minus strand of NC_050504.2, from coordinate 1,294,651 downwards.
CCTGGAAACATCCCTGAGAGACTCTGCCTGCACCTACTCCCCATGGCCACAGGCACCTCCTCAGCACACAGGAATGCTGTGCACAGCACTGACATCCTGACAGGGCACCAGAGCCTGCCCTAGAGGCACAGACCCTCCCAACTCCCCAGGCTGTCCCACCACCAGCCAAGGGATTCAATTAATTAAGCACAGCTTTGGAATGTGGCTTCTGATCAGTTTAAACCAGAGTTCATTACCTGTCCCTATGCAAATGAGTTCTAATTCCATCCTGAATTCCATGAACTCAATATTCTGATGAGACACATGTCACTCAGGGGACACTGGATGTGACACAGGCTCATGCCACCACAGTTTAAGATGCTCTGGGTGCCAGGGGAGCAGTTCAGGCTGTGTCCCTGGCAGAGCAGGCTGTGCCAACACCCCTCAGACAGCTTAAACCTCACTGACAGCTTAAACCTCACTTGAACCTTAAATCTCCATTACAGCTTAAGCCTCACTTACAGCACTGCAGTCATTTGCAAAATGAGCATTTTAGAAGCACCAGGAGAGCTGTAGGAGGTCCTGCTTTACTCTGCTTTGGGCAGAGCAGGAGTTCACTGGTTCATTTCCATCCCTTGGGTGGTGCAGGGGCAAATTCTGAAAGCCTCCCTAAGACCCTGGCTCATGACACCCACAGAGGTTTTGCCATTTCCTGGTTTTACTGGGGCTGTGTTTGAGCAAATTGGAAAAAAAGCTCTTTTCTCCCTTCAGCCTCTGTGGCCACAGCAGAATATTCCAGCAGGAGCCAAACCTGTGGCCTTCAGCTGGATACAGCTCCCAAAATTATCTGCAATGAACAAATCACAGAATCCCAGAGTGGGTTGGGCTGGAAGGGGCCTTAAAGCTCAAAAATGGGCAGGGACACCTTCCAGGTTACTCCAGACCCCACCCAAACTGGCCTTAGGCCCAGGTGAGATGGGTGAGGATGGTGAAACAGAGAAAAAAAAGACACCTCTAGGAGCTGTCATCACCCAGCTACAGAAAAAGGTGCCAGAACTGCACCAGCACTGAGAAATTAAGACCCAAATCCTGTAAAACCTCTCAAGGAACGTGACACAGGTTTCCTTGGCAGGAGTAAATGAAAAGCAAAGATTTACCACCACCTAGTGGGAGCCTCACCTAGCTGCAGAGCTTCTTGGTACCTCTTGGTGTCAAAGTAGAGAGAGACCAGCCTGGCCTGGAGAACAGAAAAGGAACTGCTGTGAGGAAACCAGAACAGATTTGTTTTGTAAAATGAACTTTTGTGTTCTTCTCTGCACAAACTTCACTACATTCATCTGTGTTTGTCACATTGTGTGGTCCAGTCATGCAAGGCCTCCTGCACAAGGACACAAGGAGTAAAACCCTGCATTTTTAAAGAGAATTTCAATGTAATTAATGTCCTCCCCTGACACAGAGAAAGATCTGAACAGCACACAAGTGCTCTACTTTTCCAGGTGTTAAATGTGCCAAGGGGATGATGCTGCTGCACATGTTTGGGATGTGGCACCTACCTCCAGAGCCTGACGTAGGAAAGTCCTTTTCTCTGATTTGGCCCATTCAATACACTCTAAACACAGGTCAACCTTAAAGGGAGCAGAAAGAAATAAGTCAATTCTGGACATGTTGTTTGTCAGTGCCCACCCCAAATGGTTCCCAACAACACCAGAGGTGTCCAAAGGAGGCATTTGGGGTAGGCAGTAAAGCTCTTCCAGAGTTTAAACCCACAGTCATGGTGTATTTTCAATAAAGAAAAATAAATTTCATGTGCTTTAGGGCCTAGATAGATTAAATAATCTGTATAAAGCAGCAGAGGTGCTGGGCTCTGCTCTGGGGGCCTGATCCATCATTTCAAAGCACAGCAAAAAAACTCAGAATCTTCCCATGTTTTTCAGGCTGAGACTCCCTTGATGGATAAAGCAGAACTGCTCCATCTCAGATATTATTTTATCTTATCTGGCCCATAACACACAGTAAGTCATCCTGTGGTGCCAGGCTCAGGAACTGCTCTTCCCAAAAGCTCTGGATTGCAGCTCAACCCTGCAGGCCTTGTCAGCTCCTCCTCACTGCTTATTAAACGTGAACATTTTATGAAAAGCCATTATGAAGTCTCAATTTATTACAGGGTGATAGCAGGAGCATTAGGAGCTGGAGAAATCTCCAATTTCACTGCTTTACTGGACTCCTGGGAGCACTCTGGATGTGAGCTACCCTGAGGAAGCAGAGAATCCTCAGAACATTTCTGAAAGGATTTGAGATTGCTGCATCAAGGATCTCACAGGTTGATGTCATCTTTCCTTAAGGTTTTGGGTTTGGCTTCAGAATATGCTCTAAAATTACTATTTTTACTGACTTTTTATTATTTCCATCACCATTACTCTGTTCCTCCTCTGCAGCTGCATTTGAATGTTGTCCTTCACACCAAATTACCCTGAGAAAAGCCTGCAGCTGCTCATTTTCTCCTGACACTTTTGGGAGTTCTCCCTTCTCACCTGAACATCCCACCCCATTCCCCCTGACCTCATCTGTTAAAGAAAGAGGAGGAAAACATTCTGCCACCATTCCTCACCCACAAGGACTGAGCAGCAAACAAGGGACATTGCCTGGGCTACCTGCACTAGAGGATGACAGTTCCAATTTGGCTAATTCTGTGCTAATTCGGCTAATGAGAATGTCACTGGCCCTCAGCATGGCAGAACCTCTCCAGCCTGCAATCTGCCAGTCCCAGAGTGCAGGTTTCAGGTGGGTTTTGTCCCTAACCTGCTGCTCAGACCCCCCCTGTGCCAGCACAGCCTGGAAGCACTCCCAAGGGGCTCCTGTCCTTATCCTGCTCCCAAAAACCCCAACAACTGGGTAAAAAAAAGGAAAAACTAAGACAACAGTATCCCATGGAGCTGATGAGAATGGAGTGAATCCTAACTGGGCACTGTCTCAGGTTTTCTGCTGGGGGAGTTCATCCCCTGGTAGCTGCCAAACCCTTTCCATCCTGCTTCAGGAGTAACTTTGTGTCTCTGTGCAGTGAAACACCCCCACAGGAGTGTCCACCTGCAATCCTAACCAGCTCCTGGACAGCCCCCAGCAGTGGCTCCTGCAGTTCTGTGCCATCCCACACCACCTGCACCATTCCTGCTTCAAGCTCCCTGGGAACACATTGCCAACACTGATCACACTACAAAACACTCCCAGTGCTGCACCTACAACCACTGAGGTTGGAAAAGCCCTCTAAGATCAGAGTCCAACTATTCCCCCAGCACTGACCCATGTCCCCAAGTGCCACATCCACAGGGCTTTTAAATCTTTCCAGGGACAGGGACTCCACCACTGCCCTGGGCAGCTGTGCCAGGGCTGGACAACCCATTCAGTAAAGGAATTTTCCCTAATATCCAATCTAAACCTCTCCTGGCACAACCTGAGGAAGCAACAAGAATCTAAGACAAATGCCCATGGTGGGAATCATTTCTAAACTGCAGCAGGGAGAGACCTGCAGAAAAAACATGGTTATAAATTCAATTATCTGATGTTTTATTTATAAAATACATCCAAATGCATTAAAACTCTGCTTCCTGACATGAATAATTCTTCAGTGAGAAGCAAACTAGGTCAGATAATGGCGTTGCAGGCTTTTGAGGAACAGCCTGGTGCAGGAGCTGCAGCCTCACCTCCTGTCCTGTGGCTGCCTCCATGTCCAGGAAGAGGTCGAGCAGGGAGCGCACCAGGCGTGCAGCCTTGGCCTTGCTGATGGAGTTCAGGAAGGGCCTCACGTACTTCAGGAGTCCTCCCAGCTCTGCAAAAACCCCAAAACATCAGATGCACCCTCCCAGCCAAGAGCTGAGCCCAGCTGGAGCAGCCCCACATGGCATGCACCAGGATTTGTCACAGCAAACCTTTCCCAGGTGGTTTTTCAGCATCACCCAGAGGACAGAGTGACAAATGTCACCTTCAGGAGCCCTGGAGCAAACGGGGACTGCAAAGGGACTGGGGCTGCAGCCTCACCCCAGCACTGCCTGCCACTGCCGCTCCCCCCAGCTGTAACTGCCTCACCATTAAAATGTAAGGATTTGTTAAATGCCCTGAGATTTTTCTATAAAATCAGGGAGGGAGTTTATCGTTTAGGTGTGTTTTTATTAACTCAGTTTCATGCTTTAATCTGCCCCACCTAGCCAAGTCCATGTTGGATCCTGTGACAGTGGTCACAGGGGTCTGAGGATGAGGGAAGAGATGAGGATCTGACTCCATGTTTCAGAAGGCTGATTTATTATTTTATGATATATATACACTAAAACTATACTAAAAGAATAGAAGAAAGGATTTCATCAGAAGGCTGGCTAAGAATAGAAAAAGAAGAAATAATAACAAAGGCTTGTGTCTCGGGCTCTCTGTCCAAGCCAGCTGACTGTGATTGGCCATTAACTAGAAACAACCACATGAGACCAATCCCAGATGCACCAGATTTTGCATTCCACAGCAGCAGATAACCATTGGTTACATTTTGTTCCTGAGGCCTCTCAGCTTCTCAGGAGGAAAAATCCTAAGGAAAGGCTTTTTCATAAAATATGGCTGTGACAGGATCCACCTTGTGCTCCACCACTGGAAAATCACATTCCTTAACTGTTGCAGTGTGATGCCATTTCCTTTTCACCTATCCCAACCCCCCAGCTGTGCCAACCTCTCCTTTCCCCTGCCCCTGTCCCCAGGCTTAAAAGGAGACGGGACCACCAGGTCTGGATTCTGCTGGGAGCTGTTACAAGGTTCAGAGGTCTGTCATCCTGGAATAAACTCTGGATTAAAACTCTATGGCAGAATCCTCTCCTTTTTCTCTTCACCATTGCCTGAACCTTTTCCTGAACCATTTCCTGAACCTTTTCAGAGGTAAACTGAGTTTCTACTATGCCTGGATTTGTTCAGCTGCAGCACCCAGCCAGCCAAAGGTGTCTCTGAGGTGAAGCACCACAGCTGCAGCCTTTGGCCCAGCAGCAGGGTCAGATGAGGCCAGGCACGTCCCACCCGGAAATATTGGGATTAATATTCCATACTTAACACTCCAACTCCACCTTTATCTGATCAGCTCTGATCTCATTTAACTACATTTCTCTTCTAAGTCTCCTCATTAATTCACAGTTATAAAACCTGTCTTTATAAGAGGTGGAAAAAGGAAATGTCTTTTTGTTTTAATGGAGAAACACTGAAGTTGTCATAGCCAGGGAGCAGAGGAATGTGGCAGTCACAGCACAGCAGCTCCAGCACTCAGAGGCACCAAGGAATGCTGGACGTGGTGGAAGTGCAGAGCACAAGTGAGAAGTCTCCTACAACAAACACCACGTGGTTTTGGGGAGGTCCTGGACAGGGCTGCTCCCAGTTTGGGAAGATGATCCTGCAGGGGCAGGGTTCAGTGCTGACTCATCAGCACCAGGTCTGCACAATGAAATCACAGCTCTCTGCCCCAGATTTCCAAGTGTCACCCAAATATCAGGTGGATCTCACACTACTGTTTACAAGGTTCCACAGAAAAGCAAAATCAAAACAAAGCTGGGAATGACTAATTCAGAAATCTTCTACACCAAACTGGTACTGAATCAAAACTAAAATAAGACATTAGTCTAATTTTATTTCAATTAGTATATGGAGGAGTATCAGGAGAATTTCAGTTTGGAAGGATTCCAATAAAAACAAATGTAAACAAGGGTTCCTCTGTATTTCATTTAGCAGTAATGCAAAAGAATGCTAATGCTAATTGTTATAACAACATCTTTTTAATATCTACAAATTATTCTTCATATTTTTGATTTTTTTAACCTATTTACTTTAAGTTAAATCAAGCCTGATACACCTTATTTATCCCACCCTTAACATGTGGAACTCACTTTTTTCAATCACTCACAGTCATCATAGAATCCCAAAATGATTTGGGTTGGGAGGGACCTCAAAGCCCATCCAGTGCCACCCCTGCCATGACAGGGACACCTCCCACTGTCCCAGGCTGCTCCAAGCCCCAATGTCCAACCTGGCCTTGGGCACTGCCAGGGATCCAGGGGCAGCCCCAGCTGCTCTGGGCACCCTGTGCCAGGGCCTGCCCACCCTGCCAGGGAACAATTCCCAATTCCCAATATCCCATCCAGCCCTGCCCTCTGGCACTGGGAGCCATTCCCAAGTCATGTCCAAGTCCCTCTCCAGCTCCTGGAATATTTCTAAACATCCAACGTGCAGATTTAGAACAGAACCTAACTCGAGTGTGATCCTCAGCTTTAATTCCCAAACTGCAGAGCAGGAGAACCTGAGCCCAGCAAAGCACAAACCCAGAGCCCAGCAAAGCACAAACCCAGACCCAGCAAAGCACAAACCCAGACCCAGCAAAGCACCCAGAGCCCAGCAAAGCACAAACCCAGACCCAGCAAAGCACAAACCCAGACCCAAAGCACAAACCCAGACCCAGCAAAGCACAAACCCAGACCCAGCAAAGCACAAACCCAGACCCAGCAAAGCACAAACCCAGACCCAAAGCACAAACCCAGACCCAAAGCACAAACCCAGACCCAAAGCACAAACCCTGAGCCCTGCAAAGCACCCAGACTCAGTACAAGAACACCACAGGGTGCTCTGTTCCACACCTGCTCCCAGGAAAGTTTCATTTTCTCTCTGCCAGAGCATAAACAAGCAGCTTTTTCTACACTTAAGGTGCAGCTACTTCCACACCTCAGACTGCAACCTGCAGGCAGTCCTCACTCCACAAGGAACCTGCTGCTCCATGACTTTTCCCACACCACCCAGTTCTGGGGTTTATTTAATCTTCAGTACAAGTCCTGGATGCAAATCCCAATCATTTTAAAGCCAGGCAAATGCTTTGGTCTCATACACACCAAACAAACAAGCACAACCCAACACATCAGCTGTGCACAGAGCTCCTCTCCAGCATCTGCTGGGAGCTGGGAAAGCGAGCTCTGGATTTAATTGAGGCTCTCCAAGATCCAGCAGCTCCCAAGCAGTCCCAGGAACCCTCCTCCTGTGCATCCCTGCCCCCCCAGCTCCTCAGGACCAGTGGGATCAGTGCCCAACACACTCATTCCCACAGGAACTGCAGAACAAAGAAGGAAACCTCCAGTGGAACACACTGCACTGTTTATCATCCCACTGATGGGCTCCAGAGCTGCCCCAGAACTGCCCAGAAAGCAGAGCCCAAGTCAACAGCTGGAATGCAGCTGTGCATTCTGCAAACTCCACATTCAGCCAGGCAGCCTCAAAGTTCCCACAGAAATTTCTCTCTCCTACCAACGTAACCATCAACTATTTTTAGGATTTTATTTTTCTAAAGAAAATGCAATGCCTGGTAAAGGGGTGGGATTGACAGCTCTGCAGGAGTGATGAGCAGCAGCTCTGGAAAATGAAGCCTGCAGCTCATCCTCAGGGAAGTGCTTCCACCAGCTAACACTGCACATATCCAAATTCCCAATCCAGATATTCCAACCCTACAGTTCTGGGAAATGCTATAAAAATATGGAACTGTCACAAAGAAAAGTAATCAATCTACAAGTTTATCTGCTTGATAAAGATTAAGGATTGAAGGTCACTTGTATTATTATTTTTGTAAACAAAGCTGCAGTTCAGCAGAGTCACAGAATGGTTTGGCTAAGAAGGGACCTCAAAGCCCACCCAGTGCCACCCCTGCCATGGCAGGGACACCTCCCACTGTCCCAGGCTGCTCCAAGCCCCAATGTCCAACCTGGCCTTGGGCACTGCCAGGGATCCAGGGCCTGCCCACCCTGCCAGGAACAATTCCCCATTCCCAACATCCCCTCCATCCCTGCCCTCTGGCAGTGGGAGCCATTCCCTGGGTGCTGTCCAAGTCCCTCTCCAGCTCCTGGAGCCCATTAAGGCACTGGAAGGTTTCTAAACATCCCAAAATTCAGATTTAGAACAAACAGAACTTAATTTATCCACTTCCAGGGACAGTGCAGGCACCACCTATTTGGCCACTGGAACCCCTCAAACCTGTCCCAGAAGTTCCACTGGCTAAAACCAAACCCTGTGCAGTGAAAGCCACAGGATGAAATCCCAGTGTGAGCCCAGCACTGGGGGTTCTGGGAGCAGCTGTACCCGGTGATGCCCCTGACCTGTCACTCCTCCCCAGAAAGGTGACAGGAGGGGAAGGGCCCGAGCCCTTCCCAGAGCTGCAGCAGCACCCTAAGCCAGGGTACCCTGTCCTCCATCCCCACAACTCCAGAAAACACCTCCAGGTCCTGCTGATCTCCCTCTGAGCAGCACACACACAAGTGGCTTCTGAATGGCACCAAGTCCACTTCCTTCCCTCCAGAACACAGTCACTCTGCAGTTATTGGTACCTTTAATAGACCACAAACACATCCCATGTTTGCCCCCTCACAGCCCTGAGTCTGATGAGTTAACAGTGTTACTTCCAATTCCTCAACCTTCCCCTTGAAGAAAATCAATCTATCAATCACCACCCTCTGGGATAACCCTGGAGCTCCTTCTCCTTGTGCCAAACTTCAGCTCAAACTCAACCCTGCCCCAAGCTCTGCAGAGCTGAGGAGGCCACAAGAACTCTGCTCACCAGCAGCACATCCACACTGACCTGGAGAAACTCTGATTTCCCCTTTTTTTACCCAAACACACACATCTCCCCTGCTGATCATGTTTGGTGATCTCTGCTGAGCAAACAGCAGGGTGCAAAGGGCACTGGCACAGCACAGACACCCACAGAGCTCCTGACCTCAGCCAGGAAAGGGCACTGGCACAGCAGCTTCCTCTGCCCTGCAGGAGCAGGAAAACCCTGTGCTGATCTGAGGGGTTTGTTCATCCCCAGACACCCGAAAAGCAGCCCCCAGCAGGAATCAGAGGAATCACCTGAGTGAGGTGACAAGGACAGCACCTCTCAGGACCAGTCAGCCCTGTCCAAGTGCCACCCACAGTGGGACCAGGGCTGGAATGCCCAGCCCAACAGGATTTTCCCAGTGGGACACCAAGGGACATTTCACAATAAATACAAACTGTGACCTGGAGCTGTGGCTGAGCCCTCAGGAAGTTTCCATGAGTCACTCTGAAGTCAGGCTGGTGTCCCTTGCAGTGGGATTGAAGCTGCTGCTGGGTGCTTTCCCCAGCCCAGAGGACACATTTCCACTGCCCAGGGCTGCAGCCCAAGCACAGAACACTCAGAGTGTCCTGAAATGCTCCAGGGGAAAGGTACAGCTCTAAACTGCTGAGGGCAAAACAACCAAGTGCTGCCTTAAGCTCTTCAGGAAACAGGAGACAGCAACAGACTCCATCACTGAACAGAGAACTGAACTCCATGCCTGTCCCCTCACACAGTCACAATAGAGGGACTGTCCCCTGCAGAGCTGGACAGGGGCTGCTGATGTAATGGCCAGCAGATAAATCCACTGATTGTGAGAGGAGCTGCTGGTGAGAAAATATTTCATGGGACAAACTTTCCCATTTGAAACCAAGCAGGAGACACCTCTCATCTCAAACATAACTTAGCAAAACTTCAGTCACCCACACTGAAACAGTCCCACATCAAAGGCCACAGACTGAACTGTGCATTGTTTGGAACACTGGGCCAAGCAACAGCAGATTAATATTTATGTTCTTTATTTGGTTTTTAGTTTCTGTCCTGTCTCTGAGAGAACATTTCCTGCTAAAAGCTGTTTTTGCAGCTACCCCACTAAGTAAGGAGATAAATGCACTGGCTGCAGGATCTCCTCCCTGTTACCTCAATTCCTGATTTCAGGCTCACCTTCTGCCTGCCCAGTCTTGGCCAGCAGTGACCCCAGCTCCAGGATGCTCTGCTCTTTGACTTGCACTGCTTCCTCATCGTTTTCCTGGACATCACGTTTCACTGGGGAGAAAAAGAGCAGGAAAGTTACCTTTAGTGGTGTTTCAGGTGGAAAATCATTCCTGCTGCTCAGCTCCTGGATGTGTGCCCCGAGCAGAACCTGCTCCAACAGGCACCAGGGAGCTCAGCCTGGCCCAAGAGCTCTGGGAACTTTAAATCCAGTGCAGGGAAGTTTGGAGAGCTCTGTCTGTGCTCCACAGGGGCTTTACCAGCCCACAGACCCCCTGCTCACTCCAGCTCCAGGTTTGAACAATCTCAGCTTGTCCAGCTGTGCAAGTGTCACTCAGAACCAGCATCACCCACCAGAGCACACTGGAGCCAAATGAGACATTTAATGGCATTTCTGGGGTTGGACACTCCACTCTGGGATTGCTGATGTTGCTGCTTTGTGTATGAAGCTGAGATCCCGTGGATAAAGTGCAGCACAAGCAAAGTGAGGTGGGTACACCCTCCCCACTCTGGCGTCACACCTGCTGCCACTGCTGAGTCCTGGCAGTGCCACCACCCTCTGCTCTGAGGCAGATAAAGGGACAAGTGACAGGCAGCAGCACAAGCCCAGCGTGCACAGCAGCAGCTCCATGAGTTATCCAGCACACAGTGCCCTCCCCTCCCCGCCACCACCCCCAGCACAGGGAGCTGCTCCAACTTCCACACAAACAAAACCAAAACCCCGGCTCTAGGGAACGGCAACTGCAGCTCTCACCCCTCTAATTCCCTACCAAAAGTGCAAGAACCTTGCTCTGAAGGAGAAAAACATCACAGCAACACTGCCTGGGCCACTCCTGACACCACACCAGGGGCTGAGTCCGGACTGAGCCCGACCCCGAAAGCGGCACCTCCTGCTAAGCAAGGAGCAAAACAGCGCGGGACAAACAAACCCAGCTCTGAGAGCCGGGCAGCACCGCCAGATCCAGCGGGGACACTCGGAAACTTCTCCCGACACAGCGGGGGGACAACATCCCCGCAGAGGTCACCAGAACCAAGCACACCCAGCAGTGCCGAGCTCGCCCCAGCCCCGCGCGGTGCCCGCACCCCCCAAAGCACCGAGCGCCCCCGGATGGGCCCGGGCTCGGAGAAGCGAACCCCGAGGGAGCTGCTCCGGTCAGGAGCAGGAGCGGAGCTCGGCCGCGGCACCGGGAAACCTCCGCGGCTCCGTGCGGGTCAGCACCGGCAGAACGGCAGCGCAAACATCGGAGCGCTCCCGGCCTAGGGCAAGGCAGGACCGGGCCGTGACACCGCGCCCCAAAACCGCCCCGACACCCCGCGCTACCGGCACCGGTAGGGTCCGATCGGGGCTCCCGGGCCGGCGCGTTCATTCCAGCGGGACGGGGAGGAGCGGCCGGCCCGGCTCCGGGGCTGCTCCGAGCCGCTCCGCGGGCACGCACCGGGCACCGGCTCCCGGAGCGCGGCCCCCGCTCCGCCCCGCAACGACAGCTCCTGCCGCCCGGGCCCCCACGCGCGGGGGGCGCCGCCGGTGCTGTCCCGGCGTGGGGCAGCGCCGCGGGGCCGGGCCCAGGCCGCGCTCCCGCCCGGCGCGCACGGTGAGTCAGCAGCGGCGGCGGCGCCGGGGCTCGACGCGGCGCGGGCGACGGCGGGGCGCGGGCGGCGCGGGCGGCGGGCCGGCGCTCACCGATGGAGTGCAGGATGCCGATGGAGGCCTCGCGGTCGGTGGAGAGCAAGGGACTGCGCGCGCTGCAGCTCCAGCACCGCCGCCGCCGCCATCTTGCCGCTCCTCCGCCTCGCCGCCAGCACGGAAGCGGCGCCGCGGCCACGCCCCTTCCGCGCGCGCGGCATGCTGGGAACTGCAGTCCGGCGCGCGGGCGGCGGAACGAGCGGGGAGTGCGGAGGGGCGGAGCTGGGGGGCGGGGTCTGCTGAACTACGCCTGCGCAGAGGGAAGGGGACGTGGTGTCGGTTAGGGTGCGGGAAGGGGCGTGGCCTGATGAGCTGTTTCGGCGGCTGGGGGGCGTGGCGGAGAGAGCGGGGACGAGGTGGGGATGTATAAAGGGGCGGGGCTTTGGGCGGGGTCTGCGCCCGGCACTCCTCGAGGATTGGAGGCGTGGTCTGAGGTGGGGGCGTGGCTTTGTCCAGGGGGCCTGGCAGACAAAGAGCGCGAGGGCCAGTGGAGGGGGCGTGGTCCCGGGAAGGGGCGCGGCCTTTCAATAGGCGGGAAGACGCCGGGGACGTGGGCGTGGTCTATCGTAAGGATGTCGTCATTTATGGGCGTGTCCGCCAAATGGGCGTGTTCAAGGGTCTCGGTGGCCCTCAGGGGGCCCGCCGGGGTCGCGTCCCCGGGAAGGAGCGGGGGACAGCGGGCCCGGGGCCCCGAGCGGGACCGGCGCGGGGTCGGGGCACCGGGAAAGCCGCTGGGGCTGGGAGGGGCTGGGGGGTCCCACCAAGAACATCCCCAGCCGTGGGTCCGGGGCTGGAGGGGCCACGTCATGCTGGGGGTCCCCGAGGATCCGCATCCCCATGGACCCCTCAGCGCCGCGGACAGCCCCGGGAAGGGAGGAGAGCCCAGCAGGACTATGGCACCTGTGCGAGAGTCTGCCCCTGTGTCCCGAGGGAGAATCCTGTCCCTGTGTCCTTGTCCCTGTGTCCCCGAGCAGGATCCTGTCCCTGTGTCCCCAGGAAAGATCCTGTCCCTGTGTCCCTGTCCCTGTGTCCCCGAGCAGGATCCTGTCCGTGACCCCACAAGGCTGTCCCTGTCCCCCTCCCGGCCGCCCTGGGTGTTACAGACCCTTTCCCGCTCTGTTCCCCAGTGCTGCCCCCTCCCCTCCCGGAGCGCTGCCCGCTGCAGGGGCACGGGCTGGGGGCACACCCGGCCTTGCACCCTCAGCTGGTCAGGAAACAGCCCCCAAATCACACTGAGCCTCCAAATCACACTGAGCCCCCAAAGCCACCCACGGCCGAGCCCGTCCTGCTGTGTCCCCAGCAGGCCAGGACCAGCAGCCCTCAGAGCAGCCCCTTTCTGCCACTGGAAAAGTCAATTTAATCCCTGAAAGGGTCAGGTTTATATCAAATGGGGAATAAAAACAAAACCCTGCCCCTGGCTGCTCCTGGGGAGTCATGTCACTGTGGGATCCCCCAGGAGGGATCACGGTGGGATCTCAATGTCACTGTGGGATCTCAATGTCACTGTGGGATCCCAATGAGACTGTGGGATCCCAATGAGACTGTGGGATCTCAATGTCACTGTGGGATCCGAATGTCACTGTGGGATCCCCCAGGAGTGATCACAGCAGGATCTCAATGTCACTGTGGGATTCCAATGTCACAGTAGGATCTCAATGTCACTGTGGGATCCCCCAGGAAGGATCAGGGTGGGATCCCAGTGTTGCTGTGGCATCCCAATGTCGCTGTGGGATCCCCCAGGAGGGATCACAATGGGATCCCAATATCACTGTGGGATCCCAGTGTCACTGTGGGATCCCAATGTCACTGTGGGATCCCCCAGGAGGTGCCAGCCCTGGGGGACAGGCACAGAGAGGTGGCACCAATGGCCCCTTCAGCACCCAGGTTTTGGTGCCCAGCAGATGATGTTTAATGGGTCAGGGGTGTCTGTGTGGAACTGGGGGGCTGAGGGGGCTGTTCCCCCTCCTCTGCCTCCCCACAGTGGGAAAATCCAGGGGAGCAGCCACTGGGATCCCAGGCTCTGAGACCTGACCCAGCCACCCCCAGCTCATCACACTGATGGCAGCCAGGTCCTGCTGCACCAGGATGGACCCAGCCCTGTGCTCCTCCAAATTCCACATAAGAAAACTCTCAAAAATGGAGGAATGATGCATTAAAGCCCCAAAAGGAGGCTTCAGGCAGGTAATGGAGCAGGGATTTTATGAAGGAAAAGCCAGGGACCTGTGGGTGAACCTCAGGGTCCATAAGCAGGATTCTGTCTGCACCAGGTACATCCTGGCCTTCTGGAGAGTCTGCCCACCCTGGCACTGAGCCTGCCCCTGGATTTAATGAACCCACCCCAAAAAAGAACATTAAACAGGTTTTGAACCCCACATTCACCCCTGAAACCCAGTGGTGAGTGTGGTGGCAGAGGGTAGTGCAGGCTGAGACGCAGTCTGTCTGTCCATCCATCCAATCATCTCTCATCTATCCCCCATCCATCCATCATCCATCCATCCATCCATCCATCCATCATCCATCCATTCATCCATCCATCCATTCATCCATCCATCCATCCATCCATCCATCATCCATCCATCCATTCATCCATCATCCATCCATCCATTCATCCATCATCCATCCATCATCCATCCATCCATTCATCCATCATCCATCATCCATCCATCCATCATCCATCGTCCATCCATCCATCCATCCATCCATCCATCCATTCATCCATCCATCATCCATCCATCCATCCATCCATCCATCATCCATCCATCCATCCATTCATCCATCATCCATCCATCCATCATCCATCCATCATCCATCCATCCATCCATCCATCCATCCATCCATCCATCCATCATCCATCTATCCATCCATCCATCCATCCATCCATCCATCCATCCCTCCATCCCTCCATCCCTCCCTCCCTCCCTCCCTTCCTTCCCAAAGGAGACAGACAAAGGCAGGCAGATAATTTGCCATGCTGGGGGCTGGAGGATGATTTCTTTCCCTTTATTAATAATAATGACAACAACTAATAAAAATAATGAGTAAAAAGTGGGAGATTGGGCCAAGGGAATAATTTGTCCAACCTGAACCAGCTCTTTTGTGGTAAAAGCAATGGAAACAGGGAGTGGGATCAGGCAGTGTCATGGTCCTGGCAGTGCAGGGGTTAAACCTTGATGGGGGAATTCTGGCTTTTGGGGTGTCCTCTGATGGGTGGCCCCAGGTGCCATGGGGGGGCACTCCCAATTTTCTCTTTTGGGGTTGCCACCCCCCTTTCCCCTGTCACTGGTTTCTACTTCTCCATCTCCAGAGGGGCAATCAGGGCCAGATCAGGGGGGCTGAGCTGGGCACGGATGAGGGGGCACCCCCAAGGTCCCTGCAGTGGTGGCTCCTTCACCCACCCAGACAAGGCAAGGACAATCAGTGACCTCTAGACTGCCCTGGCCCCCCGAGAGCCTTCAGGGCATCAGCAGGGACCGGAGTGAGCACAGGGGCCGAGCTGGGGCCAGGCTGGGGATCCCCAGTGTGGGGGCAGTGACCCCCTGAGGGACACCCACAGCCGAGGGTGTTCCCGGCATGTCCCTGGTGTGTCCCTGGCGTGTCCCAGGATGTCCCTGGGGTTTGCACACGCGGGGTGCCTGTGACAGGACAGGTCGGAGTGGGTGGCACCCCACATGGGCACGGGGGTGCCTGGGGACCCTCCACACACGCTCCACGCAGGTGGGGAGCCCCCTGCACACAGCTCTGCTCTCCCTGCACATCCCTCTCCCCCTTGCACGACCCCCTCGCCCCCCCTCCCCCCTCCCGCTCCCGCCCCATAATCGGCTCCAGCTGCACAAACATTCCCGCACCCGGAGCCGCCGCCGCCTCCGGAGCCGCCCCCGCGCCTGCCCGGACCCTCCCCCGAGCCCCCTCTGGGCCCCCTGGCCAGCCCCTCCCCCGAGCCCCCTGGGCCCCCCGGCCGGACCCTGCCCCGACCAGGGCAGCTGCGGAACCGCGGGGCCGAGGGGCGGCCCCGGGCTGAGCCCTGCGGGACAGGGCGGGGAGGGGTCCTGGGGGATGGGGGAAACTGTGTCCATCCATCCATCCATCCATCCTGTCTGTGTCCATCCATCCTGTCCATCCATCCATCCATCCATCCCATCTGTGTCCACCCATCCTGAGCCTACTCATTCCATCTGTATCCATCCAGTCCATGTCCATCCACCTCACATCCACCCGTTCCACACATGTGCATCCAATTCATGTCCATCCATCCAATATCCATCCATCCATCCATCCATCCATCCATCCATCCATCCATCCATCCATCATCCATCCATCCATCCATCCGATATCCATCCATCATCCATCCATCCATCATCCATCCATCCATCCATCCATCCATTGTCCATCCATCCATTCCATGTCCACCCATCACATCTGTGTCCATCCATCCTTCCATCCATGCCCATCCATCCCTTGTCCATTCACCCAACGCTCTCTGGACAGGCCCTGGATGTTGGTGGGGTCCCACTCTCACCCATCCCAGCTTCTCCAGGAGGTGCACCAGAATGGAGATGGGAGCCCGTGCCCACCCACCCACCCTGTGTCCATCCACCCCAGCTTCTCCAGGAGTTCCCCAGGATGGAGATCGGGTCAATCCAGCTCTGTCCTGCTGGAGGGGTGCTGGGATGGAGTCAGGACCCCACATCCCTGTGTCCAGGGGAGGGGAAGGCACTGTGGATGGCACAGCTCATCACACCCACTGTCCCCAAGCTCTCCAGGACAATGCTGGGATGTGGAGGAGGCCCCACATTCCCCACTCCCCCACATTCCCCACTCCCCCAGTTTCAGGTGTGTCCCCGTACAGAGCCAGGATCCCACACGGTTCGGGGACAGTGACGGGGATGGATCCACCCCCACCGCGCACACCTGGCCGGGATGGGGACAGGATGGGGGCTCCTGCCCTGGCAGACCCTCCCCGCCCTGGGGCCCCCCGAGGTGCCGGTCCCGTCCCGCGGTCCCTCCCGGCGGCTCCGTCTCCTTTAAGAGCGGCCGGAGCCGAATTCAGCCGCCTGTCCCCGCTGGCGCCCGGCCAGGGCTCGGCCTCGGCTGCGGCCAGATCCCGCTCCAGCGCCCGCCCGGCGGGGACAGGCGGCCCGGGGGGACAGCCGGGGACAGCCGGGGCCCCGCTGCCACCGCTGGGTGCTGGGCCCTTGGGTCACTGCTGGGGGTAAAGGCACACGGAGCCAGAAGGTGGGGACAGCCGGAGATGTCCCCACAAAGTCTCAGGACCTGTCATACCAAGTGATCATGGAGACACGTGAAGTGTAGCAAAGAGATGTCCCTTGTCACCTCCCTGTGCCACCTCCGTGTCACTGCTGGAGACCGGGACAAGGGGGGCGGTGGCAGGGGAGGGGACAGGGGAGATGGATCCCACTGCTCTGAGGGAATTGTGACCCGGGGTGAAAAAGGGACAGTCTGGGGACAGGGTCATGGGGACAGGGGACAGAAAGCTCCAGGAGACAGGACAGCCCCCATGCGGGACAAGGGACAGGAGAGCCCATGGATAAGGGGACAGGACAGGACCAGCAGCAGGGGACAGCAGCGACCACGGCCTGGGTCCCAGGAGCGCTGGGACAGCCAGTGCTGGGGACACCGCATGACCCAGGGTCCTTCTCCCAGCTCCTCCCTCCTCCTCTCCCTTGCCTGCAGTGCTGTCACCGCCGGGGCTGTCCCTGTGCTGGGACAGTCCGGTGCTGTCACCCACGGCTGTGCTGAGCCCTGTCCCCATGCCCAGGAGCACGAGCCCAGCGAGCGCTGGTGGCACTGGTGGCACTGGTGGCACTGGTGGCACTGCTGTGATGAGTTGCGGGTGCTCGGGGGCCGGCCCGGGTTTGGCGTTAATTGATTAATTGACTCCCGCGGCGGTGGCAGCTGTGAAAACAGAGCGGGGCTCATTAGGGGACATCAAAGGAGCCCCGGGCGGCCGGGAGGGGACACGGCCCGACCCGCTGGCGTTTGCTCCCTCTTCACTCGGCTTAAAAGGAGAAGAGGAGGATGGGAGTCACCGGCCTGGGGACAGCCCTGCTCAGCGAGAAGGTCCCTGTCCCCTGTCCCCTGTCCCTGGGATTAGTGGCATCTGGGGGCACCCATTCTTTGGGTGACATCCCCAAGGTTACCTGGACATGGGATGACCCATCCCTGGGGTTAGCTGGCTTTGGGGTTATCTCTCCTCAGAGATCAATCAGCTGCTCCTGGGGTGACCCATCCTTAGGGTCACCCATCTCCGGGGTGACCTGTACCCAGGGTGAGTTGTCCCTGGGGTGACCCATTCCCAGAAAGATCCATCTTTGGGGTGACCTGTCCCTGGTGTTTCCCAGGGTGCCCCATCCCTGGGGTGACAGGGCAGGGGACAGAGGGGACATGTGCTGACTGCTTCTTGCAGACACCCTCCAGCTCCTCCTGCTCAGGCTGTAAACAGCCCTGAGAGCCAAAAACCTCCAACACCTCCCCAAAAATTTGCTTGGAAAGGGCACAGAGCTGGCCCAGTTGCTCCATCACAGGAGCCTGTGGAGCCAGGGTCAAGGACCCCCAGAACCCCCAGATCCCTCAGCACCCCCAGAGCACAGGAGCAGCCCCAGCAATCCCAGATCCCAGCTCTGTTTTCCAAAGCCAGGACATGAAGCCTTTTAAAAAAATCTCCTCTCGGAGCTCCTGCATTCCTGGGTGGAGAGTTTACATTCCCCCGTCCCCCGTGATCTGCGCCTCTGGAAAACAAAGCAGCCCTGGGGGGGAGCAGCTTTTTGGGGAGCAGGACCCTCCAGCCAGAGCCAGGACCCCAAGGGCAGCACCCCAAAACTGAACCACCCAGAGCCAAGGCTGGAAACAGCCCGGGACCCCCTTGGCAAGGGGGTGGCACCCTCGGGGTGGGCATTGAGGGGTGCAGGGGGGGTCCCCTGATGCCTTGGCCGAGGCTCAGCCTGCCCATGCCACCACCAGAACAGACTGCAGGAATCTCCCTGCCTGAATTCCCACTTCCAGAGGCTCCCAGAGCAGGGGCTGGGGTAACAGGGGATGCTGAGGTGTCCTGGGGGTTGCCAAGGGGGGGCTGGGGGGGGTCCCGACCAGCCCAGCCCGACCCCCAAACTGCTTCTCCAAACGGCAGAGGAGGGGGAAAAGAAGCCCTGGATAAGTTTCTCCCCCTCTTCTCTCCCCCCTTCCAAGTCATCGCTGGAAAATTAAACCGGATCCAAAGAGTTTTTCCTTTCCAAAATGTGCTGGAGAGGCGCTGCCTTAACCCCTTCAGCTCCCGCCTCGCCCTCACCGCGGGACTGGGATTTTTAAGGGGGTTTGGGGATTTTCCCGGGCTTTGCTGGGGGAAGGGGAACGGTGCAATGCCCCAGCAATCCCTCTTTGTGCTCCAGGGATCCCCAAATCCCCTGGAACAAGGGAGACCAGAAGGGCTGAGGCTCCCCGGGGCTGATTTTGGGGCACCCCTGGGGCCAGCGCTTCGTGGCCAGGTCTCCCTCTCCATTTTGGGAAGAGTATTTTTTTTCATTCCAATTAAACCCAGCTGATTAAATCCATCCTTTCAGCCCCCCCTCCCTGCCCTGAGTTGTCCCCCTCTAGCTGAAACTCCCCTACATCCCCCTCCAGCATCCCCCAAACCCCAACAGATCGAACCCGAGTCGGGACCCAGGGCCCACCCCAGCCAAACCCCTAATCCCAGAGAAAATGTGAGCTATTTCCTCCCGGGGGGGGACACAGGAGAGGCCCCCCCTCCCTCTGCACACTGAAAATTCCTCATTTTTTGGGTTAAAAATCTCTTTTTTCCCCCTTTCAAAGTGCTTTGTTCCAGCTGGAGGGAGGCACCGGCTCATCCCCACGGGGCGGTGGAAGTGGGGGGGCCCAGCAGAATCCATGGGAACCCCCACAATTTAATTATTGGGGTTTTTTTTTGGGGGGAAAAAAAAAAGCCCTCGGGAATAATCTGGCATTTTTTGGACTCATTTGTATTTGTGTAGGATTGTTCAAAAAAGGGATTTGGGAGGAAAAGTCATCAGCCAAGTAGGGGGGCCCAGGGAGAGCCCCCAGGGGCGGCAGCCCCAGCTCAGGGTCTCGTGGGAGCAAAGGGGTGGGGAAGAAAAAATCCACTTTCTTGGGGAGTTTTGAAAGGAGAGTGAGAAAAATGGGCTTGGTTTGGGGGTTTTTTGCCTTTTTTCACCCTTTTTTCCAGGGGCCAGCGGAGCAGGGCTGGAGGGAGCTGGGACAGAGCGGGAAGGGGGGAGCAGGGGGCCGAGGGTCCTCTCCCAGGCTTGGCAGTGTTTTTCCCCTTTTTCTCCTCTTTTTTCTCCATTTCCCCACCTCTTTCTCTATTCTCTGATCCTTTTTCTCTCCTTGTTTTTTTAATCCTTTTCTCTTTTCCCCTCTTTTTTTATCTTTTTCTCTTTTCTCTCCTCCTGTTTTTTCTCCCTTTCCTTTTTTTTTCTCCTTTTTCTTCCCTTTTCTCCTGTTTTCTGCTCTTTTCTGTTTTTCTCCCTTTTCTCCTGTTTTCCTCCCCTCTCTCCCACCTTTTTCCTCCCTTTCCTCTCATTTTCCCCTTTTTCCTCACTTTTCTCATTTTTTCACCCCTTGCTACTCATTTTTCCCTCGTCTCCTCCTTTTTTCCTTCCTTTCCTTTTTCATTTCCTTTCCCCTTTTTTCCTCCCTTTTCCACTGTTTTTTTCCCTTTTCATCCTTTTTCCTCCCCTCTTCTCCTTCCTTTTTCTCCTCTTTCTCCCTCCCTCTCCTCCTATTTCCTCCCTCTCTTTTTCCACATTTTTAAATACAAATATATACTTAATTTTACAAATGCTATTTACAGGTTTAATTACAAAAAAAAAAAAAATTCAAAGAGAAAGAGAGACACCCCTTAGACGTTAATAAATCTAAAAATAAAAAATATATAATAACTCCTCCCCCCCCACCCCCAAAAAAAAATATTTCAGGCCGAAGGGCGGCGGGGCCGGGGGGTCACACCGTGGTCTCGCCCTGCTTGCTGTTGGTGAGCCGAGTGTAGAACTTCCTCCAGGAGTGCAGGGTTTTGCCAGACCATATCCAGAACCCGGAGGTGATGCCCACGATCAGAGTCATGAGATACTTGATCATGTAGACGGTGAAGTCGGGGGTCATGCGGGGGGTGAAGTGCAGCGGGCAGGGGATGGCCAAGCTCTTGCAGTTCTGGCTGATCCAGCTGCGCTCCCAGTGCTCGCGGAAGGCCTGCTCGTAGAAGTAGCAGGCGATGACGATGGTGGCCGGGACGGTGTAGAGCACGCTGAAGACCCCGATGCGAACCATGAGCCGCTCCAGCTTCTCGGTCTTGGTGCCGCCGTGCTTCATGATGGTGCGGATGCGGAAGAGGGAGACGAAGCCGGCCAGGAGGAAGGAGGTGCCGATGAAGAGGTAGACGAAGAGCGGGGCCAGCACGAAGCCTCGCAGAGGGTCGATGTTGTTGAGGCCCACGAAGCAGACGCCGCTCAGCAGGTCCCCGTCGATCTGCCCCATGGCCAGGATGGTGATGGTCTTGACTGCCGGCACTGCCCAGGCGGCCAAGTGGAAGTACTGGGAGTTGGCCTCGATGGCCTCGTGGCCCCACTTCATGCCGGCGGCCAGGAACCAGGTGAGGGAGAGGATGACCCACCAGATGGAGCTGGCCATGCTGAAGAAGTAAAGCATCATGAAGAGGATGGTGCAGCCCTCCTTCTTGGTGCCCTGCACCACGGTGCGGTAGCCGTCCTCCTGGAAGCGCTCGTTGCAGACCACCCTCTCCTCCAGCACAAAGCCGGCGATGTAGGCCACCGACACCATGGTGTAGCAGCCCGAGAGGAAGATGATGGGTCGCTCGGGGTAGCGGAAGCGCTGCATGTCCACCAGGTAGGTGGTGACGGTGAAGAAGGTGGAGGCGCAGCACAGGACGGACCAGATGAGGATCCAGATGCGGGCGAAGCGGATCTCATCCTCATTGAAGAACATGTGGCCGTCGGGCCGGGTGGGCTCGCAGGGCGCCGCGCAGTCCTTCTCCCCCAGGAACTTGTAGTTGAGGTAGCTGGGCACCTTCAGCGCCCGCGGGCAGTGGAAGGGGTGGTCCAGGGTGGCGTAGCGAGGGGCGCCAGGGGTGCCCTGGCCGGCCAGCGGCGTGGCGCTGGTCAGCAGCGCCGGGGAGCCGCCGTCCTCCGAGTGGTTCTGCCCCACACAGATCTGCTCGGCGCCGTGCCGGGGGAAGTTCTCACATCGCAACCGCTCCGGCCACTGGAAGCCGAATTTGTTCATGAGGGCCTCGCAGCCCTGGCGCGCCCGCTCGCAGATGGAGCGGCACGGAGGGATGGCCTGCTCCAGCACCGTGCACACCGGCGCGTACATGGAGCACAGGAAGAACTTCAGCTCCAGCGAGCACTGCACCTTCACCAGCGGGTAGAACTGATGGACCTCCAGCCCCGCGTCCTCCTGGTTGGTGTGACCCAGCAGGTTGGGCATGATGGTCTGGTTGTAGGCGATGTCGGTGCAGAGCGGGATGGAGATGGGCTGGCAGAAGCCGTGGTCGGGGATGGAGATGCCCTTCTCGCCGTGCAGCTGGGCCCGGCTCGGCGCCGGCACGCTCAGCCCCGCCAGCAGCCAGGCCAGGGCGGGCAGCACGCCGGGGGGGCCCATGGTGCCCCGAGCCGTGCGCCCCGATTTACCGTGCCCGGTGCCCCGCCGGACGGCCAATCCTCCCGTCCGGGGCTGCCGTGCCCGGTGCTGCCTGGACGACTCCCGGTGACTGGATACGCTCTGGTCCCGCCTGGATGACTCCGGCTGGCCTGATCTGCCGTGCCCGATGCTGACTCGACGGCTCCCGGGGATCAGCTCCTCCGTGGCCGGTGCTGGCTGGACGGTCCCCGCTGACGGGATACTCTCAGCTCCCGCCTGGTCGGCTCCCGGCGCCCGAATCCCCCGCACCCGGCGTTGCCCGGACGGCTCCCGCTGCCCGCTGTCCGCCTACCCCGTGCCCGGCGGGACGGCTCCCGGTGTTTCGATCTCTTGTGCGTGGCGGGACGGCTCCCGGTGCTCGGACGTGGCGCTCCCGGTGCTCCGCGGCGCTGCTCCCGCTGCCCGAACTTGGCGCTCCTGCTGCTCCCGGAGCCGCGGGCGGGCGGGCGGTGGTGCCGGGAGGGTGGCGGGAGGGGGGTCCCGGGGGGTGCTGGGGGGGTGCCGGGGGGGTGCCGGGGTCCCGGGGCGCGGGGAACGGAGCGGCCGCACCGGACGCTCCCGCCGCCTTTGTGCGGGGCAGCGCCGCGTCCCCGCCGGGCGGGGCCAGCGCCCCCCGCCCCGCCCGCTCCGCCAATCACATTCAAACGGCGCGGCCGCCACGCCCACTCCGGCCCGGACCACGCCCACCAGCCCCGCCCCCGCCCCGGGGGTCACCGCCCCCCCCCCCCCCCCCAAAGTTTTTCCGAGCGGTGCGAACCCCCCCGAACTCCCCCGCGGGCGGGGTCGGGCCGGGGCCGCGGGGAGCGGCCCTGCCGTGTGCCCCGTGTGCCCGAACGGCATTGTGGCTTCTGCCGCCCGTGTCCCGTGTGCTCCGTGTCCCCTGTGCCCCCTGTGCCCCCTGTGCCCCCTGTGCCCCGTGTGCCCGAACGGCATTGTGGCTTCTGCCGCCCGTGTCCCGTGTGCTCCGTGTCCTCTGTGCCCCGTGTGCCCGAACGGCATTGTGGCTTCTGCCACCTGTGTCCCCTGTGCCCCCAGTGCCCCCAGTGTCCCCTGTGCCCCGTGTGCCCGCACTGTATTGTGGCCTCTGCCACCCGTGTCCCCTGTGTCCCCT
Source organism: Molothrus ater (assembly GCF_012460135.2). Classification (NCBI taxonomy): domain Eukaryota; kingdom Metazoa; phylum Chordata; class Aves; order Passeriformes; family Icteridae; genus Molothrus; species Molothrus ater. The sequence goes on along the minus strand of NC_050504.2, from coordinate 1,271,341 downwards.
GTGCCCCGTGTGCCCCCAGTGCCCCCGTGTCCCCTGTGCTCCGTGTTTCCTGTGCCCCTCGTGTCCCATGTCTCCTGTGCCCCCGTGTCCCATGTTTCCTGTGCCTCCAGTGTCCCCTTGGTCCCACTCTGTGTGCCATGCTATCCTGTGCTCCACCCCGTGTCCCCTTGTCCCTGTTCTGTGTGCCCTGCTGTCCCTTGTCCCCCCGTGTCCCCTTGGTCCCCACTCTGTGTGCCCTGCTGTCCCTTGTCCCCCCGTGTCCCCTACTTCTCCGCCGTGTCTCCTGACAACCACCGTGGTCACTGTACCTCTGTCCTGTGCCCCTCCCGTGTCCCCTGCTCCTCCCATGTACCCTTGCCCCCCAAGTGCTCTGCACTCCCCATGTCCCCTGTCCCCTGTGTCCCCTGCATCCCCCACTGGGTGCCCTAGCCCTGCTGTGGCCTCTGCACTCCCTCCATGTCCTCTGCCCCCTCTGTGTCTCCTGTGCCCCCCTTGTGTCCTCTGCACTGCTCATTTCCCCTAACCCCACCTTGAACCCCCACTTGTGGGGCTGCTCCCCCCATCCCAAGACCCACATCCCCTCTAAGGTGCTGCAAGGGGTCCCCCCCTGTCCCCAGGTCCCACTTTAGGGTGCAGTGGAGCAGGATTAGCTCCCACGCCCCACTGGAGACCTCCAGGACAGGGTGTATTGGCCCCAACATCCCTTGTCCCCAGGTGTCAGCCAGGCAGTGCCACCACCCCATGGGCTGCCCATGGCCACCCTGGGGTGCTGCACCCCAAAAAGGCCACTGCACAGCCAGGGGTATCCCCAAAACAGGGCAGTGGGAGAGGCCTTGGGGACTGGAACACACTGGGAGGGGTAGTCTTAGACACAGCAGGGATATGCCTGGAGGGAACCAGGACACACTGGGGGGACCCAGGACATGCTGGGGGGAGCTGGGACACATGAGGGGGTACTGGGACACACTGTGAGGGGACACTGGGACACAGCAGGGGGATCCAGGATGTGCTGGGGCCATCCAAGACACACTGAGAGTGTTGGGACACAGGGAGGTCAAGCACAGGGGGGTCATGGGACACACTGGGGAGTCAAACATGCACTGGGGGGCACCGGGACACACTGGGGAGACTCAGACACACTGGGAGAGACTGGGACCCACTGGAGTTCCCTTTGGAGGGAACAAAACTGTAAGTGATCACCCCAAATTTCGGCGCTAGAATGGGGGGCTGCCTTTCCCGAGGCAAGGGGCTGCCTTTCCCCCCGTTTCCCTTGGGGGCTGTGGTGGGGAGCCCCCTGCCCCCGTCCGCTCCGTTTTGGGGGGCTGGGGGGCTCTTGGCAGCCCCCTTCCCTCCCTCCCTGCGCGTCCTCCCTCCCTTTCTCTCCCTTTCCTGTAACTTAAGCTTTTGTTGTGAGCAGGAGACCCGGGCTGTCGTGAAAAGAGGGGGCCCCACCGCCTTTCACAGCGTAATTGAAACCATTGCGGCTCCTGGCCGAGGGGGAAGGGCAGGGGGGGCTCCAAAATCAAAGCCTGGGGGGGAAAGCCGGGACACACGATGCTGCAGGGCCCCCCTCTCCGCCAGCCTCCCCGGGCCGGACGTGCCGGGTGTCCCGGCGGGGCTGCCGGGGGCTCTCCCCGCTCCGGGGATGGCGGAGGCTCCGGGGCTGCCGTGGGGTGAGGCGGTGAGATGGGAGCCAGGGCCGGCTGTCCCCGATGGGGCACCCAGGGGTGCTGTGCTGCCTTTGGGCCCCGGGGGTCGCTGGGTGTCCGGTGGTCCCGGGCGGGAGGCGGCAGACAGAGGCTGGAGCCCGGCCAGCGCTGCCTCCGGCCCGTTCCCGCTCCCGTTCCCGCTCCCGTTCCCGCTCCCGTTCCCGTTCCCGCTCCCGTTCCCGGTCCGGCCCTGTGGCGGCACAGTCTGGTTGGATGTCCCCATCATGTCCCGCAGGCCCACAGCGACAGGGACGGAGCGGTACAAGGGTGTCTGCATAGCCACGTGGATCTTGGCTTCCTAAACGCTTCAGATTTTGGACTCTTTGTGGAGATAGAGGGGTTTCACTTTCAGAAGGGGTTGCAGAGGCTGTCCCCATCCTCCCTGTCCTCCTGGGCGCTGGTGCCTCGGGACAAGGGTCCCCAGAGCCTCCAGGGACACACTGGGACATGGTTCCACCCAGAGTGGGTGCCGAGCCCTCCTGGGGAGGGCAAAACCCAGAGCAGATCCACCAGTCAGCCCTGAGAGGAACCCCTGGGTGGGCTGGCGGTGTCAGGGGATACCCCAGGGAAGCAGCCAGTGGGGTCCTGCCCACTCAGGGATGTCCCCTCCCAGGAACATTCAGGGTGGCCAGGGAATCCTGTTGATATCACTTGTCCCTGTCACCAGGCTCCCAGCCCCATCCCCAGGCCCCTGCATGAGGGGTGGTAGAGGGTGCTGCCCCCTCCCCAAAACTTCCCAGGGGGGTCTGGGCTTGGTGTCCTGGGTGGAGGGAACACTGTGAAGAAAAGTGTTGCACCCAGTGGGAGAGGGTGGGTGCTGCCCAGACCGGGCTTTCCTGGGAGTATGAGGCCAAACCCAGCTCTTCCCCGCACCTCCCCTTCGTGTCCTCACAGAGCTGCTCATGGTGAGGGGCACCCAGGAGCCCCAATCCTCCCACTGCTCCACTCTCACTCATCCCAGTACGGCACTGGGGGATGCTGGTGAGCACCCAGTGTTGGCAGTCCCCTGCTCCAACAGCCAAGGGTCCCCAGGGGGAGGCCCATGGGTACCACCACCTCCAAAGGTCTGGTGGCTCCTGTGTCCCTCATAGAGCAGGACATGGTGCCCATGCAGCCCCCCTTCCTGGGATTCCCCCAGCACCATGAGGTGCCAGGATGCCTGTGGGGTCCTCCCTGCACCCATCAAAGCCAGGGATGGGGGACACAGCTGGGAACACCCATCTCACCCCCAGCAGCACCCTAGTGGTGGCCTCTTTCTGAGCCCCCTCCGTGGGGACAGGTGCCCTGGGGGTGGCACCACATCTGGCACAGGCCCTGCGCGTGGCCCATGCAGAGCTGGTGGCCAGCACCACTCTGAAGGGCAGTACTTCCAGGGGGCACTGGCAAGTGTCCCTTAGGGATGGGCACAGAGGACGGCAAAGCACAAGTGGGGAATGGAGGGGCTGTGGCAGGCGATGCCAGGCAGGATGGGGACCTCGGGGGTCCCCCAGGAGCACAGAGGAAGGGAAGGGCCCCCTGGCCCTGCACTCGGCTTTGTTTCACACTTAAGAGCCTCTAATTAAAACCAGGCACAAAGGCCCTGGCTGGCGGCAGGCGCGAGGTGCCAGCAGAGGACGGGGGTCTGTCACCAAGGGAACAGGAGTGACACGGGGTCCTGGGCATGGGCCCTGCATGCCCAGACACACAGACACGTGTGCAGACACACACACGTGTGCTCCCTACTCTTTGGGCCAGGGAGAGGAGTGCTCAGGCCTGGTACTGGTCTGAACTGGTCTGATGGTCTGCAGTGGCTCCGTGTGTGGGAGGGGTCTGTGGGCAGCCCTGCCCAGGGGGGCTGGGGGCAGAGATGAGCCCTGGGCTGTGTGTGGGGTGAGCCAAGCCCTGGGGGCAGCCTGGTTGGCAGCGAGCACAGATTTAGCCAAGGACCACAGAGGGTCCCCAGCTGGGATCAGGGGGCTGGTGGGTGACCCCGAGACTGAGCTGGGGAATGAGCCCCCCCACAATATGGGTCTGCCTACCTGGATCCCTCGGGGTGGTGGGACCCCAAAGCTGTGCTGTCCCCCAAAACCACCCCTGGTGCTAGTGGGGCACAAAGCCCACCGGGGCAGGCATGGGGAAAGTGGCTTAAGCACACCTTGACCTTGCTGGCGGGGGAGGATCCCCTCAGCTTGTCGGACACATCTCCTGCCAGCGCCGGCATTGAGAGCGCGCGAGCCCGCGCGCGGAGGAGCCGGCATGAAAAGGCAGCTTAGGCATCTCCTGCTGCGAGAGATGGATTAGGGGCTTCGGGGAGGCCTGGGGACAGCCAGAGCCACAGCCACCGGGCTGCCACGGCTGTGTGCCGGCTGCCAGGCCGCGGGGACAGCGTGGGCACGGTGGGCACACAGCCATTGCCCCATGGCACCATCCTGCTGGGACTCCAGGGCAGCAGGACGGGACCCCAGGGGACTCCGAAATGGAGAAATGTGTGTGTGTGTGTGTGTGTGTGTGTGTGTGTGGGAAGAGCCAAGGGCTGTCCCTGCAGGGAGGGGACACGGGGCTGGCAGCCCCCGCTGTGGGCCCCCCTGGCCTGGCTGCAGCTGTCACTGTCAGGGCTCGGGTATTTTTAGAGCCGCCCCAGACCGCAGTGACCATTTCTGCCCACAGAGTGCACGGGATCACAGCGGGGAGGGGAGGGGGGAAATGGGCACAAATTTCCCTTTTGGCTCTGCTTTGGGGTTGGAAGTGCCCTTTAAGTCCCCAGGGAAACACCTGGAGCTGGCAATAGGTCCCCATATTGGTGGGGTGGGCATGGTCCAACCATCTCAGCTCTGTCCCTCTGCTGGGTTGGGGTCAGTGTCCCCAGGGCAGTGACAGTGATGTCCCCACAGGGACAACCTGGACCCCTGGATGTCCCCCAGGAACTGTGGCAGGTCTGTGGGGTGGTGGAAGTGCAGGAGGGATGGGGTGCCCCTCTGGCCATCCCTCCCTCTCCCAGGAACAGCTGTGCCCCCAGCCGGGGGCAGGGGACCTGCCAGCACTGGGCATGTGACAGGAGGTGACATAGCTGCTATTTATACCCTCCTGTGTCAGGGCTGGCTGTGGGGACATCAGTGAGCCCATGCCACTGGCCCGTGGTGACTCTCAGGGTCCCCTGAGTGCCCATCTGTCCCCCAGCACCCACCAAACCCCCCTGTAGGGAGGGGTGGGCTCAGTGTGACCAGAAGTGTCACACTCCAGGGTGTCACACAGCCATTCCAACTGTCCCCAGCCCACTGGGGACACAGAGTCACCCAGTGGGGGCACAGAGCTGACACAGGGACATGGAGCTTTCCCCATGCCCAGTGGGGACAGTTGTCCCCATTGTGGACACTGAGCTGTCCCTGTGTCTAACGGTGCATGAAGTTGTTCCCAACAAGGACACTGAGTTGTCCCTGTGCCCAGTAGGACACAGAGCTGTCCCTGTGCCAGTCCCTCCAGGCTAGAGGGCACCAGAGGGGGGCAGATGTGTCCCCCAAAAGCCACAGGTCCTGGAGGGCACACGTCCCCAGCAGCAGAGGCCCTTGGCACAGGGAGATGCCAAGTGGGGAGGCATTCATTCCTGGCCTCCCTCCTGCTCCTGTGGCAGCAGGGCTGGGGAGCACAGCCCAGAGAGGGCCCCCCAGAGAAGAGGGGCCCTGGTGAATGCAGCAGCAGCTCCTGGTCCTGCAGTGAGGAGCCTCTGCCCATGCTGGGCTCTGGGGTCCCCTGGCCTGGGGACACTGCACCCCTTGAGCACCCCGGGCAGGAAGCCCAGGGACTCAGCTCACCCCTCTGGCACCAAGTGACACAGGCAGGGCTGAGAGGCCTTGGGCAGCACTCTGGGCCCCAGGACCATCCTTGCTGTGAGCTCAGCACCCCTGGAGGTTCCCAAAGCCCAGGCAGGTAGAGCTGGGTTCCCCCCAGCCATGGGTGATGATGAGCACCAGCTTTGTGCACCCAGTGGGATGGGGGATGTTGAGAAGGGGCAAAGGACACCAGCACAGCTGGGTCCTGCCAGGGGAGCTGCCACCCTCCCCAGGGGTCCCCACATTCCCTGTTCCAGGTTCATCCCACCTGGCTTGACACAGCCCCATCTCCTTGCAGGGCCTTGTCTGGCTCAGCACCGCATGGTGGGTGGGGGTCCAGGGGTCCCAGTGACCACCTGGGTGGGTCAGGAGCTCCCTTGTGGGCACAGCCCCTGCAATGGGCCCAAGGGTGCCCACCCAGGACCCATAGGTGGGCTGGGCTGCAGGACATTTGACTGAGTCACCCACAGGGGTGTCCCACATGGGTCAGGCTCCTAGGCAGGGGAACCAGGTCCAGTCCTGCCAATGTGGACCTACCTTGTGCTTTGGGAGGATAAGGAGGGAACCGCAGACCTGACATGGACACTGGGATTTTTGTGGGAAGTTGAGTGAAACAGACAGGCAGAGCATCCAGCAGGATGTTCTCAGGGCAATGAGGAGCAAATTCAATCATGGTGCTGCCCAGCAAGAAACAGACAGAAACAGGGCCACTCTGCACTGCAGAAGTCCCAGCTCACAGCCACCAAGCCCTTCTCAGCACACAGGGCTGGCTGGTCCCAGGAGAGAGGCAAGATTAGAATCATAGATATTAGGGGTAGGGATAGTCCCATACCCAGGCTGCTCAAGGCCTTATCCAACCCAGCTTTGAACACTGCCAGGGTTGGGGCATCCAGCAGCTCTCTATCCTGGGAGGTTTTTATTTCCAGGATATCCCGGGGGAATTCCCACAGGGCTGCTGTGGTGGGGCAGCAGGCTGAGCACAGCATTCCCTCCTAACAAGTGAGGGAACACATGTTCCATGCAGGAGTTCTGGCAGCACAGGCCAGCCTGGCTCACCGGAGGAACAAATCGTGTCTAGAGCTACCCCGTGGAGCACAAAGCACAAACAGTGCTTCAGGACTCACTGCCTCGCTGGGCAGGGCACAGGTGTCCCCTCAGGGACAGCTCTGGTGGCACATGGAGGCTCAGAGAACACACTGCAGACAGCCCTGATCCCAAACTCCTCTCCCTCACCCGGCCCTGACAGGCAGCAGAGGGCAGCAGGGCTCGGGCAGAAAGGCTGCTGCGGAGAGAGGGAAAGCAATGAATGGAGAGACAGATGGGATCCGTTTTTCCTGCTGTCAGGGCAGGCGGAGGGCCGGCGACACACGGCACGGTGCTCAGAGACAGCTGGTGACAGCTGTGCTGGGGGATGGCGAAACAGAGACCTCTGCAGACCAGACCCAAATCCTAGACCCAGAACCCAGACCCCAAATGCAAGCCTTGCCCACAAATCCAGACCCAGACCTAGACCCTAGACCCCATCCCCTGACACCAAACCCAGCCAAGGCCCCTGTGAAAAGTGACTGGAGTTTTTCACAGCCCCCAAATCCATCAAACAGCCCCAAGCCCCCAGTCCTGGCCCCCAAATCCATCAAACAGCCCCAAGCCCCCAGTCCTGGCCCCCAAATCCATCAAACAGCCCCAAGCCCCCAGTCCTGGCCCCCAAATCCAGACCCAGATCTGGATCCGAGACCCGACCCCGATCCTAAAGCAGGCCCAGACTCCAGACCCTGACCAAGCACCAGTCCCCAGCCCCAGGGTACTATCCGTGGCCCTGCAGCTGTGGCCTGCAGAGGGCAGGGCTGGGGCACACACTTCCCACTCAGGGGAGAGGAGAGGCCTTCATAGCCCGGCCTGAGGGGTGCGGCAGGAGCCGGGGATACGAGCACGGGGCTCTGTCGGGCGCTGGGCTGCACCGCGGGGCTGGCTCTGAGCACCGCGATGCGCTCAGGATTAGTGCTGGGCACCACCTCAGGGCTGGGTGCGGTTTCTGCGATCCCCGTGAGGGCTCACCGGCCCCGGGCCGCTCCCAGCGCCGAGGGGCCCCGGGCCGCCCTCAGCCACCCCCGCGCGGGCCCCGCCGAGCCGGCTCTGCGCATGCGCCGCGCCAGCAGGCGGCACGGCCCGCTGCGCACACTGGGGGGCGGTGGCGAGCCCGCGCTCCCATTGGCTCACATGTCCATCATTCAAGCGACTGGGGCAGCTCCCATTGGCTCGAGCCGGGAGGGCGGGAAGGCTGAAGCGGAGCTCGCGCTCTCCATGTCGAGCCCTCGCCGTGTGACGCCTTTGCACATGCGCGTTGCAGCGGGTGGGAAATGGTGCCCCGCGCTGCGCAGTAGCTCGCGCCCTAATTGGCTGCTAGGCACGCGCGTGCGCTACTCCCGCCCTCATTGGTTGTCCGGCGCGCGCGTGCCTCCGCTCGCGCCCCCACTGGCTGCCAGGGCGGGCATGCGCGCTGCCATCTGCAGTCAGACGCGCAGCGAGGCTCGGCGGGACGTGACCTGCCGCAGCAGAGCCCTGAGGGCGCGGCCGGCCGTGCGAGCCCGTTCCGCCCCTTGGCGTGCCGACCCCCGGCGTGCCGCTGTCTCCAGGCCAGTCCTGCCGCCGCCGCCCCGCCAGGTCCCGCTGCAGCAGCCACTCCGCTCCGCGCGTTGGCGCTGCCGTGAGGGACCCCCGTCGTTGCTGATCACGTGACCCACGTTGCCGCGCACGTGACCCTCGGGCGGCGCATGCGCGGTGCGGCGGGGGCGGTGCAGGCGGGCGGCGCTGAGGGCGGAGGCGGTGGCGGCCGGAGCGGGGCCGGGCCGGGCTGGGCCGGCGCGAAATGGCGGACAGGTTCTCCCGCTTCAACGAGGACAGAGATTTCCAGGTACTTCCCTCGTGCCGCCTCGTGCGGCCGCGGCTCCTCGGGCTGGGCTCCGCCGCCTTCTCCCCACCCCCCCACCGGGGCTTTGTGTGCGGGCCCGGCGCTGCGCCGCGGCGGGGAGCGGCACCGAGGGGAGCGTGGGGGGCCGGGGCCGGCTGTCAGGGTGACCCGCGGCTCGGGAGGGCTGCCCGGGCACGGGGGGCAGCGGGCGGCGTGTTGTGCCGGTGGTGGCGAGGGGCCGACCCCGCGCAGGGGAAGAGGGTGAGGGGATCAACCCTCCTGCAGTGATGGGACCGACCACCCCCGGGAGGGGTTGGGCTCCTTCCCGGTGAGGGAACGATGCCCTCGATGAGGGGAATCACCCACCCTCGGTGAGGGTTCGGATCACTCCCCCCGAGACCCGCACCGCGCCGTACGAACATCTGCCAGCGACCCCCTTGTCTGTGGTAAAAACGCTTCTTCCTTCTCACACCCGGCCCCCTCGCCAAAACATCAGTATTTCAACGTAATTAACGCTACTGATGCTGTTTGAAAGGGGGTTTAAATAAACAATGGGGAAATTAACGTTGACTCATTAAGCTCGAACAATGACATGTTGTTCTCTGACTTCAGCCTGAGAGAGTCTCGGGGTTAGAAAGGAAAACAAAAGGAGCGAGGATAACGCTGCTCGAGGAGAGTCGTGGATGAGCTGTTCTGTGGGTCCTTGTTTCGGGAGCCTGCCTTGGAATGGTGCTGTTCATCCTCACTCGGGCCTTTCACCCAAAGACCTGGGAGAGTTTTTATAATGTGCAGCTTGCGTAATTCTGCTTCATCTGGCATTAAGGTGCAGTCTTGGAAGCAGTCAGGACATCCAGGAGTGACTAATTTATGTTGTTTCTGGATGTTATAAGGGATGCACGCTTCAAAAATTGTCACTAAACTATGCTAGAAACACACAAGAAAATAAATACCAGCGTGGTTGTGTGCAGTGTTGGCATTACCTGCTCTGAGGATGGAGGTTTGGCTCCTGCCACAGCCCCAGACGTGGGCTTGTTTGCATCCTTCATTTCCTTCAATGAAGAAATGAGCCATAATTAACACTGGAATAGTCTGATTTGGCTTTGAAGTTTGTGTTTCAGGAAGTGGAGCGAGCCAGATCTTGGGCTTGAAACAGATTTCTTGTAATCCTTTGGTAAGGGAGAGATGGGAAACCCAAACCAAGTAGGGTACTGTGGCTGTGCCCAGGGAACAGGTGAGCTCTGCAGTCGTGTCCTTGTTCCTGTCCCTTTGTGGGGAAACCCCATGGCAAGAAAAATAATTGTAGTGGCAAAACCTGTTAGTGTGTCGTGGCTCTGGACACACAGGGGGAGTGTGTGGTGATGTCAGGGAGGAAACTCAGCTCCATTACCCGATCCCAAGATCTTGGAAGCTGCTGAGTGTGCCTGGGGACAATAACTGAAGTCACAACCCTTGACTTTAAAAAAGGACACTGTTCTAAATTGGGATTTATCTGTGCTAAATACCAGGCTTTCCTTGTCCTTCCCATAGACTGGAGTGAAAAATAAAATGATAGAGTTTGGTTTTATGGAAGGGTCACTGCTCTGTTCTTCCCTGCCTGAAAATATGCCAGGGAGAAGAGAGACATTTTATTTTGTGTTAAAGCTTCCTGTGAGGGAAAAGTGGAATTGCTCCCCTGGGAGGAGCAGTTTGGAGCTGGTTGAGGCTGCAGAGAACTGAAGGTGAAAACAGCTATGGAAGAGAAGATCTGAGGGGGACAGGGACAAGGTCACACTGAATTTTGGGAGCTCAGGGGCCTGTGCACCTACCCCTGACAGCTGGGCAATCTAACAGTTTTCCCACAGTATATTGATGGAGGAAAGCTTTTGGCTGAAGAAGAAGGAAAAATAAGGTTGAAAATCACTTTCAGAGAAGACTTTTGAGTTTTCTTCTCTGTATTGAGACAGAGATTGCTTGAGCTGTAGCATGGGTGTGGAATACAGGAAATGCATGCTGTGTTGGGTATTTGCAGGGCTGCTGTGGCCATAGGTAGAAAATACACCCATTTGTGCCTTTGGAGAAAATCCTGGTGTGCAAATATAGCAAAACCAGAAGTGTTTCTCTTGGTGTTAGGGATGCCCTTTTCACACAGCTGTAGCTCTTTGGCAGGTGAAATTTCTGTCCTTGGAGCAGGTGTGACTCTGGATGTGATCCATGTCCCTGCCAGGCTGGCGAGTCCCAGGGAGCATGGCCAGAGGGAGACAGGCTCTAAAATTACACAGCTTGATCAGGGATGGATGCAGTGTGGGGAGGGAGGCTGAGGAGAGCTCTTGGGTTTTGTTCTAGGGTGATCTACTTGTGATCTCAAAGTGAAAGGATGTGTAGCAGTGTGGGGAGAGGAGCAAAAGGTTGGGAGTCAAGAGTATAGGTCAAAGGAACCTTTTAGCTGTTTGGAAGGAAGGCACATATCTTGGGATTAGTGATGTGGCTAATGAAAAAGTCACTGGATGAGAAAAAAGCATTTCAGAGTTCTCATAATTATCAGCTGCCTTTCTGGAGAGAAGCTGGAAAGAGTCTGGGTTGGGAGGATCAGTTTGGCAAGAGCGCAGATTGAGCACTGTAGGCAGGGGAGAGCTGGCAGTGCAGGGTTAGCAGAGGTGATCCTCGGGTTTCTGAGCTTCTGATATGCTGGGGAAAAGTGGATTAAAGGTGAGAGCTGCTGGCTGTTCCTCCCTCCCCTGTGCCTGACTGAAGAAAGATCAGTGCTATCAGGGAGGCTGGAATGGAAACATACAGCACTGCAGGAAAATCAGGAGGGAAGGACCTAAATCAGCTGAGAAAGAGAGGGTGTCCATGGTCTGTAGTGCTTGAAAGGTGCTCAGGGGAGAAGGGTTCTGCTGGCTTGGGCAGAGGGATCAGCTGAGAACTGGAGAGATAAGAGGAGTGAGGGATCTTCCCACAGTGATGTGGCTGAAGAGAGCTGCAGAGGGAGTGATGCTCCTCCCAGGGAGTTCCAGGGAGAAGAGTGGCTTGTGTAAGGATAGGAAAGTCATATATCCCTAAGGATGAAGGTCCTGGGGTGGAGGGAGAGGAGAATGATTGTATAGGTGAAATTGTAGGGACTCCTCTCTGTGTTGGAGAGGTGGAAGGAACCTTGAAGCTGAGGGCAGTTTGGAAGTTGAAATTGCCAAAGGAGCAGGAGTGGCACTGGAGGATGTCACTGCAGTGAGCTATTAGGCAGCTCTTGGGCTTTTCCTCACAGGATTGTTGTGCTGTTGCTGTGCTCTGTAGCTTTAGAAGCCACACTAAAGGCTTAGATCCTCTTCCCTTTTTGCTTTAAGCTCTGAAACCTTAGAGAAACTTGGAAAGCCCCTGGTTTTGAGTGTCTTTTGCAGGTGCTGAATCTGAGGGCAGCTCCATAGTAAGGCCTTGAGCTGTGCTCTGCCTGTCCTGGGGATTTTCCCTTCCCAGGCCAGCACAGGACTTCGTTTGGGAGCCTTGGACAGGGAAATGGATTAATGGAGGAGAGGAATATCCCTGACCTTCCTGGGATATCCCTGACCTTCCTTCTCTTTCCTCTCTTCTAGATTCTGCAATGGCAAGTGGAGTCTTGGGTGGTTTATCCAAATAAATCCCAACCTATCCAAGAGAGGTTGTTTTTGAGTTTCTGACAAGCTTATTTCTTGAAGGGCTGGGGAATCTGTTATGGGCTCTGTCACTTGTCTATGCCACTGTCCCCATGACTGATGGGCTTTCCTGGCAGAGACAAATGGGAGCCACCATAACTTTGAGGAATTCTGAACAATAGCTGTAGATGATGCTAACAGAATATTGTAGGAGCATTAATGAAAGCTGTATGGACATATGAAACTGCTGCAATAAGTAAATATATATATTTTTAGTGCTATTTTAAAAGCATTTGCAATGATTTTATTCTTCAGATCAGGTATGCAAGCTCAAAGAATAAATATCATGGATGTCTCCCTGAAATCCAGTGGAGCTCCCACTTAGTCCCAGATGTTGAGAAAATGTTTTCTTGCTGCATTTTTCTCCTTTTCATTGTTGAAGCAGAAATATTACCAGCCATATGTGTCTATGTGTACAATAATTTCCTCTTCCTACGTACATTGCACTTGCTGGCATCATTAGCCAGACGGAACACAGGCTGTTCTGTCTCTTGTTTTTGTGCTGTTGTGTAGTCTGTGCAATGGAATAACACTTCCACCCAGCAGGAAGAGCCATGCCTGCTTTTCCCTGCTGGGTGGAAGTGTGACCAGTCTGAATCTCAGCTTGGCTATGCCTGCTAATTCCAAGAAGATAGGTGGTTTTTTTTCTTTCCCTCCACAAAGGATTTGAAGAGCTAAGCCAGCACATCGCTGTGCTTCTGGCCCTGCCTGCTTCCAGCAGGTTGAGCTGAGCACTGCTGGCAGGGGGATTTTGTGCTTTTTAATTGGCAGAATGTCAGGGATAAGTTCTGTTCCCAAGCAGCTTAGGCAGCGCTTTGCTGGACAGCTGGGCCAGCAGCGAGGGGGTTTAGAATCCATCCTTAACCAGTGTGCCCATGGCTGCAGCCTCCCTTCACTTCCCAGGTGCTGCCTAAGGGAAGTGCATTTGGTTTTCATGTCCTTCAGCAGGACCAGCTGCTCGGGGTGATGTGGCACTGGGAGCTCATGCCCTGCAGAGAGATAAAGAGGGGCATTTTCTCTGCCTGCCTTTACTAATTGGGAAAAGAAAAACTTAATGTGGGGGAACGAGGAATCTGCAAAATCTGTTACGCTGAGCTTTCAGCTGAGCAGGATCCTGGGGTGTGAGTTTGCCTTTGGCAGGAGTAGCTGCAAGCAGTCAGGAGGCAGCCTCTGCCTTTCCATGGGCTGTTTTCTAACTGAAGAATTAATCTGAGATTTTAGAAGATCGATTAGAATTGTTTTGAGATCTTAATTTATCATTTGATTCAGGTTATATTTCGGGTATGGGCCCAGCACAGGAAGAATAGAGCTCTTACCTCCTTGGCAGGACGTTCTGACCTTTCAGTTGAGCAAAGCAGGAACAGCAGAACTGTGACTGATTTTTTTAACCTCCCTGTGTGAGCGAGGAGGGGGGGAGAGGACTGGGGGAAATGTGTTCTAAAGTAGATCAAGTGGTATTGGTCCAGTTTTAGAACATCACAGTAGGGTCTGAACTTCAGTGTGGATTTCTGGGATTCATGTGGTGAGGTGATTTTATATAGACCTTTCCTGTCTTGGTTGTGCCTTCCCCCAGTCTGTGTTGTCACTTCTCTCCTACAGTGATGGTCTCCATTGCTGAGGCCCAGTGAAAGGGAAGGGAAACACTTGATCCTACAGTCCTACAAGCCATGGTTGAGCTGCCTCAGCTTCTTCTGAGTCACCTTCTCCAAGACAAAACCCACCCCTCTACCCAGGCTCCTGCCACTCTCGGGTGGGAATGTGGAGCTCATCTGATAAAAAGCATTGCTGCAGTTCTAGGGCAGCACTTCCTCAGGTTGACAGAAGCGTTTTCTCCTACCACATGGTTTTAAAGTTTTAGTAATTCTTGCTGCTTTCTCCCTTCAGGCAACTCTATGGGCAGTTAATTTGAGATTTTGGCCATTTAAAGCCAGAAGTTAATATTAGGATGGTGGCTTTAATAATCCAGGTATCACTTAAGTTTCAGTTCCCATTTTGACCCAGTTCTGAGCCCAGGAGTTTGTGTTTGGCCGCAGAATCTCTCCCTTGAAGACAACTGGTGATGGGGAACATTTTGCTTTGTAGATTGTTCTAGTAGTTTAGCCATTGAAAGCTGCATTTTCCTTAATTTTTCTTCTAGATTTTCTTTATTTTTAGCTCTTTGCTGAGCTTTATGTCTTTCTCTGCTGCACCAAAGCACACATTACTACTCTTTGTCCTCTTATGTGAAGTCATATACAGCATTTCTGCTCAATTTTAGCTTCTGAGAGCCTTAATGGCTCTGAATTCTGTTATTGTTCTCTGTGTAATTACAGCTTTCTGCATCCTAAATTGTTAACACTTGTAATTGGAAAACTTGCTCAGAGGAGTCTAAAACAGACTCTTACCTGGTATAACATACTGAGATAAACATCTTTTTTTTTTACTGAGAGATAAACATCTATTTACTGCTTTTTTTGTGTTTGCCCTTCCTTTGTTGCACACCCTTGGACTGTATTTTTATCCTTTCTGTTGCCATGTTGTGTGAGGAGGTTTTAACTGGGATTTCTCAGCCTGCTGGATGCATCCCTGTGCTGTGGCTGTGTTTGTACAGGGCTCTGTGAAAGCAGACGTGGTGTTAGGGAGTTGAAGCCACTCTTACATGGGTCAGGTTGCTCTGTTCCAACACATCCTCACTGTTGCTCCCTCTTTGTTGGGATCTGATCTGCAAACTGAGCTGCAGGTGCTCTTGTTTCCTCTGGTCATTGATAACAGTATTGAATGCAGTTTGAATCCTGTTAATGTGCTCCTGAGGGAGATTGTCTGTGAGATTTTGGTTTAGAAACAATTCTTTATCAAGTCAGACACCGTAGGAAGAAAGCAAAGGCAGATAATATTATGGAAGCTTGGAAGTTCATAGTGGTAAATAGATTAGACCTTGGATATTACATGATTGGCACCCTGTTCCACCAGGGTGGTTTCTCTTTGCCTTGTACTGTCTGCTGTGGTCACCCACGGGAGGGAAGGGACATCAGAGGGACCTGGACAGGCTGGAGAGGTTGGTCTGTGTGAACCTCATGGAGTTCAGCAAGGACAAGAGCACAGTCCTGCACCTGGGTCACTTCAAGCACAAATCCAGGCTGGGGGAGAATGGATTGAAGGCAGCTCTGAGGAGCAGGACAGGGGGGATTGTTTGATGAGAAGTTCAGTGACTCAGCTTTGCTGGCAGCCCAGGAACCAACCACAGGCAGCAGGTGAGGGGGAATTCTGCCCTGCTCAGGTGAGATCCCACCTGCAGAGCTGTCCCCAGCACAGGAAGGACATGGAGCTGCTGGAGTGAGTCCAGAGGAGGCCATGGAGCTGTTCTGAGGGCTGGAGCCCCTCTGGAGCCAGGCTGGAACAGCTGGGGGTGCTCATCTGGAGAAGAGGAGGCTCCAGGGAGAGCTCAGAGCCCCTTCTGGGCCTAAAGGGGCTCCAGGAGAGCTGGAGGGAGACTTGGGACAGAGGGACGGGATAAGGGAAATGTCTTCCCACTGACAAAGAGCAGGGTTAGATGGCAAGTTGGGAAGGAATTCCTCCCTGTGAGGCCCTGGCCCAGCTTACCCAGAGAAGCTGAGGCTGCCCCATCCCTGGAAGTGTCCAAGGCCAGGTGGAGCACCCTGGGATAGTGGAAGACTGTCCCCTGCAGGGGATGCAACAAGGTCATCTTGAAGGTCCTTCTCCACCCAACCCCTTCCATGGTTCTTTGGTTGTTTGAAGGTCCTGGTTAGCCATGAAGATGTGGGTGCTAAAAGCTGCAGCAGCTTCTGCATCAGGGCACATTAAAAATGACAAAGAGAGAATTGGGTGAGTGAGGCTGGTGCTGGCTCTTGGGTAGAGCTTGGCTGAAGGGCTGCAGAGCATCCCTCGTGTGCTGGAACAGATCCACAGCTGCTGGTGGTGCAGCAGAAGGAATCTGAAAGACACGAAATTGTTCTTGTTTGCTGCCAAAGTATGCAAAGCAGAGACCTGCCTCTGGCTCCCACTCCTTGTGTGGTACAAGCTGTTTATCTCTGAACTGTAGAGCATGTTTTTGTTTGGACAGCTCTAAGTGGGTATTTATGTGCACGTTTTCCTGGTTTAAACCGCTTGACCTGTGACTAGTCTTAAATGTGTTCTGCTGAGTGAGTTTTCAGTGTTTTTGGACTTAGCAGGAAGAGTTTTGTCAAATAATTCTTAGTTTGGTAAACAAAAGGTGCCATCAGCTTCTCAATGTGCAATTCCAAGGTGCTTCTTTCAAACTGTGCCAATTTAAATTCATCTCCAAGTCTCGAGTGATTGCTTTTGTTGTATTGACTTGAGAGGATTTTCCTGTTAAGTACTCTCGGAATAATTGATGTGTGTGTCTGCTGAAAATGAGGTTTTGCTGCAGCTTTCACAAGATGTTGACTGTAAATATTCAGCTGTTTCTGGGGGTGTGCAGATGTGCTGTGTCCATACTTCCCACTTGTATTCCAGGGAAAGGTCTGGGGAAGCAATTCCCGGTGTGTGGAGGGCAGTGAGAACGTGTTGTTTGGGAATGCTTCACCTCTGCGTTGCTAGGAAAGAATCTGTGATATTTTTTTCTGTGCGTGTCTTTACAGACACTGCAGGGAACAACAGGAAAAAGGATGATTTTGTTCTGGGAAGCATTAACAAAGGCTTTTCAGGTGCCAATACAAAGTTGCTTTTGTATTGCTTTTTATAGCTTTGAGAACCCATGTGGCCTTTATAATTATCCAAGAACGTTTCCAGGATTGGATGGAGCCATCTCCTAGGTGCATGTTGGTCTTAAAAATGTATTTTTTGCTGGGTGTATAATGAATATTCAAAAAACGCTGTAAGCCACACTTTCCTGGAGTTGTTTTTGAGTTCTTTGGATGCATTTCTAAACACCAACATGGTTGTCTGCATCAATTACATTTTGGAGCCCTTCCATGGTATAGAGTCATCAGGCCCTGCTGAGCTGCAAAGGGCAGCTTGAATTACTACTGAGATCTGCAGTCAGCCTGCGTAGGGAGGTGTGGATCTTGCAGAGGTATTAGAAACCCATTATATTTTGATTGTGTGTAATAAACACAACAATCAGTCATGGGGAGCTGCATTTGGGTTTAAACACCTTCCTTCCCCCACTGCTCTTGGCTGAAACTCGCTGTGAGGTCAGCGGTGATGTTGGTGATAGAGCCCCACAGATAAATCAGAGCAGACCTTGGCACTTGTACCTCTTGTATCTCATCCATGCCTGGAATGAGTTTTGATCCTGCCTGTCCCACATGTGCCACTGCAGCTGCAGGTGGTGGGTGTCTCACCCTCAAGGCCCTGCGCAGAGAGGTGAAACCAGCACGTCTGGAGAGGTTTGTCAAGAGAGAACTAAATACAGCATGGGATGAGTGTTGATGGTGGATTGCTGAAATTCCTGGTCTTTGGGTCAGGCAAGAGGCTGGTGCTCCATCAGGGCTCAGCAGAGCCATTCCTGGCCTCTTGGCCACTGTGCCTGTGCTGGACAGGCAGCATTCACCCAGGAGTCCTGGATGTGGGATGTTGGCAAGAGTGCTGGGAGGCCAGCTTTGGGAAAAGGGGATGGATGTGAGGGTGCCTTATCCATCTCAAGATTTTGTACTTGCTCCATCTCCTCTAGAAGAGATTTCAGTTTTAACAGGATATTCATTCT
This sequence comes from Molothrus ater, assembly GCF_012460135.2. Lineage (NCBI taxonomy): Eukaryota > Metazoa > Chordata > Aves > Passeriformes > Icteridae > Molothrus > Molothrus ater. The sequence continues at coordinate 1,253,591 of NC_050504.2, read as the reverse complement.
GGAATCAGAGGGTTTTTCCCCTGCACCATGGGCGTGCTGTGTGCGTGCAGAGAGGGAGAATTTGGCAAGATGGCATTTGCTCCCTTGTGCTCAGATGCTGCTCCAGTTCCCTGTGCTCAGACCTTGCATCTGTGCTGACCCGTCCCGGGAGGGCAGCAGGAAATGTCAGCTGTGCTTCCCAGCCGCGGGAGCAAAACATTCTGGGATCTGCAGCTCATGTGGCCTGCCCTGGCTTTATCCACACTAGAAAATGGCCTTTTTGTGGGGGGGGACTCAATTTATCTTTTTGGATATTCCTGTGTCTCAGCTGCTGTTCTCAGCCTAATGCCTGCAGGGCTTTTGGGAGTGGGCTTGGTTAAATGCTTTCAAGTGATACTTGTGGGTAACAGCCCTGAATTTTATGGCTTGATGTTATGTTTTTGGAGTTTAAGATTTATTGATTGAATTGATGGATAAATAGAATATGAAAAAGTGGTGCTGGTTTGCTTTAATGTTTTAAAATTCCATTTTCTAAGGTAAATGCAATATAAATGTGATTTTTTGGAGTCTTTTTCTGGTACTCTCCTAGCATAAAACGAAATTTTGAATATCTTAAGGAGCACACCTCACTCTTTTCAAGTGCAGTTAAGCAGTCATGATCATGCTGTGCTCTTTTCCAGTGCATTTAAGAAATAATAACAGTGAGTATAGTAAGGCTTTTCTGCAAAATTGCTTTCTTTGGATTGTTATTGGCGTGGTCTCACGAAGCAGCGTTGCTGAGTGCCTTCCTGAGCCAGTGCTGCAATCCAGGAGGGATGCAAATAGGTTGTTTCTGCTGTGACGTCTCAGCAGCTGCATTCTGCCCATTCCCTCCCCAGCCAGCCCTGCTTTCATGCTCCCAGGCAGAGCTGCAGGGTTTTGTGCCAGAATCTTTTCCTATTTTGCTCCATTCACAGCACTGAAGGCGTTGTCCCTTGTGATTGGAGCGTTTTCCAGTCCTGGGCTCTTGCTGTCTGACTTGTGTTGGGCTTTTAACTCCCCTTATCCTCTCTGCTGTTAACAACACCAGGCTGGTGTGACAGGGCTCTCTCTGCTGGAGCCCAGGCACAGCTGAGGGCAGGGGTCCTGAATGTGTCCCCCACACTCCCATTGTCCTGCTCCTTTGTGTCCCAGGAGCTCTCTGGCCCAGCTGCTGGGCGGGAGACTGCCACATTTTCTTTGGGAATAATACATGGATAACTTAGGGCTGTTCATCAAAGAAACCACTCATTCCATCAGGAATGGGCACTGTATGGATGCTGACATCTTAATATCCTTCGTGCTCGGGAGGATTGCACAGGGCAGTGGAGTAATTAATATCCAGGGAGGTCTGATGGGCCTAAAGCAGTTGAAGTGACTCATCCTTATTTTGTCATTGTGTTGATGGTGCTTTAGGTGACTTAGAAATGCAGGCAGTGCTCATGACCCAGCTCTGGTTTTGGATACACCCTTTGCGGTGTGAGAGGAAAGGAGAGAGTCTATGAGAGAGTCTCTTTTCTTCTTGTCATTGTGAAGATTTTAAAGGGTTCCCCCCCTCAGTGATTTCTGTGTGGCTTTGTGGTAACCCACCTTTGCTTCATATACAGCACCTCTATATGAGAGGGACAGAGTGAATTCTGTGGTGCTAAACTGTGATAAATGGGCTTTAATCAACAATTCATTTCACTTGCATCGAGTGATTTATTGGCAACAGTTCTTGCCACTGAGGATTTTGGGATGAAAGTGTAATTAAGTTTCTTAAATTTTTTTTATGATGCTGACTGGGTGTGGTTTCACTGCCACAATGTTTGGGACGTTGTAAGTAGGAAGGAAGCAGCAATGCTCTTCCCCAGAACTATTAACTTGAATTGTCCCAGGAAATGAAATAACTCCACTGGGTATGATCTGGGACAAAATGGCATTTGTTGAGCCAGGGCTCCAAAGTATTTACAGTCCAAAAAAGGGAGAACAAGAGTTGAAATCTGACATGGAGGCAGCTTTTGTTGGTTGATCTTTCAAATGTCATATTCAGTGTGTGAGGGCTCTAAGAAGGTTTGGCCAAGAGCTTCAAGCAAAGTTCAAACAATGGGAAAGTGGAGGAGAGAGCAGAGAACATGTGACTGTGAGTAACCAAAGTGCATAGAGAGCCAAAGTTCAGACGATATTACACAAAAATTACAGGGCACAAACATGTTGGCTCCTGGAGAAGAATGCACAAGGAAGCCAAGTGGTGTGTCTGGTGTGTAATGAGGAGTGTTTGCATGCTGGAGGCTTGTCCTTGCTTCTCATGAAATAGGAAAATATATTGAATTTCAGTGTGGTTATAGGGAAACACCAGTGTCGGAGCACCCAGTGTAGCACAAAGAGCAATAAATGGTGCTTAAGTGGAAGCCTCTCATCTTACTTGCTCTGCTGTTCCAGGGTGGATGGAGAAGTGTCTGGGAGAAAGGGACAGTGCAACACATCTTGTTTCACCAAGCAGAAGTGAGAGAACCTGATACAAGCAGCTGTGAAATCGAGGGGCAGGGGATGAGTGGGAGGAGGGGGCTGCAGTCAGCCCCAAAATCCTGGGAATTTACTGCATCTCTGTAAGTCATACAGGAAGAAGGTTTGGGAATAGGTTCTGAGTAGTGCTGGGTTTAGTGCAGCTGTTATTTCATGTCCTAGTACCCATGGGGTTGAATTCTTCCTTTCACATAAAGGTTTCCTCTGAAGTAGGAAGCATCTCTCGTCTGCAGAAGACACACTTCAGAATTATACTGAAACATGGTCAGTGCTTGGGGTTTGTGTTTGCCAGAAATGTGTTCTCAACAGATCCAGCATTTAGGGTTTATTTAATTGTTGGATTTAAGTGTTAAAGTATTTTGTGTTCTTCTGATTCATTGTCTTAAGGTACAGCAAACCAGAAATGTTTGATGGATACATTCAATGCACCAGTTTGTAGGATTGGAAAAGAGGGAAACAGATGGAATTCCCCCCAACTTGTTCCTTAGCCAGCTCCAGGGATGAAGAAGCAAAGGGACAGACTGTGCTGCTTCCAGCTCCAAAAGGCCTGGGATCCCCATGAAGGCAAACAGCATTGTTGTGGCCATAGCTATAGAGCCATTTTTATTTTTCTTTTAGCTGATTAAACATCACTGGCCTGAACCCCCATAAATCCAACCTCACAGTAACCATTGGATTGTCTGCTTGCCTTTTTCCAGGATAAGCTGCTTTATGGTGGAAGGGAATTTTCCCTTTATCATTTTTTCTAAGTATTGATAAATAAAGAGCTGTCTCTGTGATGAGTATTGATTTTGGCTCCGTTTGGACACTTTGTTATTTTGAAGCCTTGAATTTCCAAGCCTGAAACACCCTCCTGAGCCAGGAGCAGGCTGGCAGCATTCCCACAGGGCCTGTTCCCTGTGCTCCATGGCCTTTTTATGCCCAGGACTTACAGAGACAGGCAGCACCTGCCTCTCTGGAAAGCTCCAGTTTTAGTATTGCAGCTGTTTGGACCAGGAACAAGTAGAGATCAAGTATATAATAAACCCCAAAGAATAAGAAAATAAAAAATAACCCCCAAAATATCCATGGAGTGGGTAGTGGTGGGATCACCAGAACTCAGAGATAAAGGCTTTGTTTGCTCTCTGATTCTCTGGCCATGGCACAGGGAGTGCCCAGCCTTTTGCATAGTTTCAGGGAGGAGATGTTGTTTTAAGCACTGAAGAAGTGACTTGTGAAGCCTGGAGCAGCAAGGCGTGCTGCCCTCGAGCTGGGATTGACCCTTGCCTCGGTACAAACAGCTTTCAGTGCCTTGGCAGGGAGCCACCAGAGGAGCTGGGGAGTGGGCAGCAGGATTTACTATTCCAGATCATTTGGAGGTGTGTGCTGAGCTACCTGCAGGCAGCAGGTGGAAGGAGGTGCAGGGATGTGTCTGGGTTTGTGCTGAGAGGGTTTCAGCTGTTGGTTAACTGAACATTAGGTGAGTTTAATGTTTTAATAGGTGAAGTTTAGCAATGTGCTTTTGCCAGTGTTGGCAGCATGTGCACTCCTGACTGTTCTGGTTCTTTTGTGCACTATATTTTGGGAGGCTGGGGTGTCCCCCAGCCACTGAGGCAAGTTTTTGGTGTATTTTGGTGTGGGCTGCTGGACTCCTCACACACAAAGTCTGTGCATCCACACCACGCTGTCTCTGAGCTTTGTTAGCCTTCCAAAGCAGCTCAACAACTGCTTGTGCATAGTAAGTTTGCCTTCAGCTTGCTCCTTGAAGGCTGTCCAAAAAAAAAGAGTGGGAGTGGATTGCTGCCTGCAGATTAAACCCCAGATTTGCTCTGGAGAGGCCATGGGAAAGGCAATGCCCAGGAGCAGAGCATGGCCAGGGTGAACTCACCACCAGGGCCTGCAGGTGATGGATGGGCTGGAAGTTGGGGCACCAGCATCAAAGCACCTTCTCTTGGCACCAGGTTTTACTCAGGATGTTCCCTTGCAGATTTACATTGCTGCATAGGAACACTCCTTCCAGAGGATTTTTGGAGGCCGCTGCCTGGCTTGTAGTGTTCCAACTGTCAGTCTGTTCCAACTGCAGTTTGCTCTTTCGGGTGCTGGCTTCCATTAAAATTCTTGCAGAAGGAAAAGTTGGTATTGGTGGAAGGAGGAGGGTGACAACATGTTTCTCTTGGCAGCAGTGTTGTGTGTTCCTGCTCCAAGGGACTGTGGAGCTGGGATGCAAACAGAACCTGCCAGGGGTTTGGTGTGCACAGAGCAGCCAGAGGTTCCAGTGGTACTGAGGGGGGACTGGGGGTGGCAGCCAAGGCTTGGCATCTCCTGGAGCTCCTGTGACACTGAGTGGGGCCTGGGAATGTAGGAGAGCCCGCTGAAACCACCCCACCCCCTTCAGTGGCTTTTGGTCTCATCCCAGCTGCAGGAATCTCACTTCTTTTGCTTCCAAGTGTGCAGCTGGAAAGTCTGAGTGTTTCCTTTCCAGGTCTGTGCCAGTGACGGTGGATATATTGCATCATGGACCTATTGAACAGCCCAAAATGGTTCACCATGTTTGAAATCTCAGAAATTTGAGGTTTCGGAAACCTCAAATTATGGTAGAGCTGCAGTGGAGGTGTTTGCTTTTCCTGAAGTGGCCCTTCACTGTTGTGTTCCAGCACCAACACTTGTTCTGGAGATCAAAGATTGCCATTGCCATCCTAGCTCAGGAACCTACATGCTCAGTATTCACCCCAAAACATGGGAAGATGCAATTTTTCCAAGGAGGATGGTGGTCAGCTGGCAGGGGGGCTGCTTCAGGAATAAGGCTGTGTGGTGTGTTGGGGATCACTTCCACAGACAGATCACTGTTCAGATTTGTAGCAAGGGCTGCTCCTCACCATGGACCAACACTGTGGGCACAGGGACAGGTTTCCTTTGGTACCGCTGTGGGGTTTTGTTGGCTTAAGGTGTATGAAATCACATGTATCCCTCAAGCAAATTCCTGGTTCAGGGAAAGCCTTCCAGTGGTGGGGACATCCATTCCTGCTGCTCCTTGTCACGTGTGGTTTCCATGCTGGCACTGGTGCCTGTGCTCAGTGTTTTCATAGACTTTCTAAGGAAAAAAATCCAGAAGCATTGTCATTGTAAATGTTCAATATTTTGCCAGCTTTAATAGTTTATTATTGTCATCAAATTGACTTAGGACCAAAAAAGCCCTAAAACCTTATAGCTGATACACTGAATTGAGCCTGTATTTAATAAGTTCATTTGTTAGCAAAATTATATGAAATATAACACTTTAACCAAAGATATCTGGACACTAAACTGTTGGAAATGTGTGCTGTGGAGCTAAGCCTGGTTTTCTCTTGCAGGGCAATCACTTTGATCAGTATGAAGAGGGGCACCTGGAGATAGAGCAGGCGTCTCTAGACAAGCCCATCGAATCGGTAAGGCCCCCCCCGACCAGCAGCGTTCCCCGGAGCTCGGCCGTGTCGGATGGTCCTTGATGTGAATGCAGGCAAATCTGAGAGCAGTGGGCACCTTGGTGGCAGTGAGGGGTCATTGGTGGTAAAATGCATGCTGACCTTATGTGGGCCTGGGATTTGATCTTGAAGTAGTCCTAGAACTAAAACCTGAAATTTGAGTTCAACATGATATTTCAGGAATTATTTAAAATAATACATTCTTTCAGAGATATTTATTTTAAGGTTTTATACTTTTCTTTGAGGAATCAGTTTAATTTAAATGGGAACCTGATGGAGTAGGATAGTGAAATACATTTTAATCCTTTTTAGTTTATATTTTTGGAAAAGTACCGGTGTGTTTAAAGTGTTAGAATGACACCTGGCGGCATGGAGACAGGGATCAGTGTTAGTCCAGCAGTCCTTCCCATGGAGCTGAAGCTGCCCTGAGCCTTTCTCTAAAATTGCTTTACCTTGAGTTAGGTGTGAAGACTCCTGCTGTAAGATGAGGAAAAAGTAGGTTTTGTTTAGTTTTGACTTTTTAATCTTCTTGGAGCTTCTTAATTTTTCTCTTTGCAAAGTGCCTTCTGCTGGTTTTAGGCACAGCAGCTTGTTCAGCTTAAACTGGACCCACATTTGACATTTAGCCTTAGCTAAGGTTCATTTGCAGTTTCCTTCAGAAAAAGGAAAACTTGTGGTGAATAATCAAGGGACACTTAGTGGTGTTCTGATTAAGTCTAGATTTTGTTAAGAAAGTATTTGTCAAGTGTTTCTTTTGCCTATGAATTGAAGTTCAGTTCAAGTTTCTCCACATTAGTCAGCCCCTAGAAGAAGCAGGGTTAGCCAAAGCCCACTGTATATTTTTGTTGGTGTGTAGGTTGGTGTTGTGTGTGTTTGTGTGCGTGTTAGATGTTTACCAGAAATTTACACAACTTGGGGTGTTCGACGTTTTTCTTCCGCAGCAGTTGGCCCATATTAGCTAAGCAGCCATGATCTGGTTTGTATTGCACGGTCTGCCTTTTTTAATTTCTTCTCTAGGGTTTCCTTTCCCCTTCTTATTTCTGTTCTTCTGGTCCAGTGAACACTGCATATAGTACCTACTGTCTTAATGTGCTGGCATGATGCTAGATTTAGGCATGGCAGTAATTGATGACGCATGAGATAATGCTGCAGAGATGGGAATTGGTATTCACTCTTCTCCTGAATACTTCAGTCTTACCTTGGGACACGGGGATTTGAATTAAAATGCTAAGCTGGATGGAAATATAATGGGAAATATGTGTTGGTAGCCTACTCTGGGCCACTCTGGAAATTAGCATTTCAAAATAATTCAAATGCTGCTTACAGACTAGACTGGTTACCTGATTTCCAAAAGTGCTTTCCCAAAGAGAGGAATAGAAGAGGTCACAGATTACATCTCTGGTGATCCAGAGGGAAGGATGCCTATGGAAGTGTGTAAAGCATGAGCAGGTACCCTGGGCCCACGTGGGCTCACTGTGCAGATCTCATCCTCCATAGAAGTAATGCTTTGTGCAGTTTGATTAATGCTGAACTGCAGGAGAAAAAAAAAAAGTTAAATTATGGCTTTAATATTTTATTCTTGTCTCCCACTATCCAAATATCAGGACATTTTTAATCTTTACAACTCCTTAGGTAGGTACAGTTCAACCTAATTGAAAACAGTTGGATAAAGAGGACAAGAGAATGGCTTGGTTTGTGAGGAGAAAGAGTTAAAACCTTAAATTGTTCTTTAAAATCAAGTTTGTTCCACTCTTCTTTTGTCTGACCTAAGAGAATCACAGAATCATTAAGGTTGGAAAGTCCCTCTAAGCTCATTGAGTCCAGCCAGTCCTGCAGCCCTGCCAAGGCCACCCCTAACCCATGTCCCCAAATGCCACATCTCCATGGCCTGTGAGCCTTTCCAAGGATGGTGACTCCAGCACTTCCCAGGGCAGCTGTGCCAGTGTCCATCCCAGGATTTCAGAGCTGTGGCTGCTGCACAGGGAGGGGGTTTGGCCTGAGCAAGGGTGGTGTCAGAAACAAACTGGTCACTTCTGAGGTTTCACGTGGTCTTTGTAAAAATACATTGTTGATTCCTTAATTCCCCATCTGGGAAGCAGGAATTACTTTGTTGTGTTTCCTGACACCTGTGGAGGTGATTCTGCCTCCACACTATTAACGGTCAGTGTGCTCTTTGAATTGGCAAATTACACACATTTCCAGAAGGGAGAGTTTCCTTGGCAGAATTCAGGGGGGTACCTCTCCTGCAAGATATTTTACCAGGAAAGGAGGGTTCATTCTGCTCTTTTGGCTTTTTATTTCCCTTCTATTTTATTCTGTTTGCTCACCCAGAACCAAAATTGAGTGGGAAGGAGGAAAGGTAAATTGATGTTTTAGAACTACCACACATCTAAGTATTTTCAGCATTAACAAATTGGATTTTAATCCTTAACCAGTTCTGTTAGCAATCCAACTGGCCTTTTCCAAGGAATCTGCTCAGAGTCGTGAGTGAGCCTGTGCTTCATGGTATGGAAGCAGTTTGGGTGATGAACACCCTTTGTTTATGACCATGGCAGATCAAAGTGCTTCCCAGTTAAAATGTCATTCTTCAGAACAAAGAATGGATTTAGTATATTCTCCTAAGTATGTTCCCTGCAGCTTCCCACATCTTGGTGACAGGAAGGTGCTCCAAAGCCTGCAGGTGTTTGGAGATGGGGGGAGTGTTTCCTGTGCCATGTCCCTGTGACAGTCCCCATGATGTGACATCCATCTCTGCAGCATTATCTGTTGAGAGGTGCTGACTGTACTGCTACAGCATGCAACTCAAAGGTGGCTGGAAAAATAGGTTTGGGAGTCTACAGATCATTACAATGTTGAAACATGTCCTCAATTAGCCTACTGGTGTTGTTGTTCCTGTGGAAATCCTGCTGTGTGCAGCTCATTTAGGCCAAAGATGTCTGCTCTGAAACATGCAACTCTAACCAGAGTACATTTATGGAAAACAGAGCTGCCAGGAGCTAGGGATGGACGTGGCCTGAACGAGTGCCAGCTGTTTTCCATTACTAAATTGGAGAAAGTATTTCATATCAATGGACTCTTCAGAGCTACAAATACTGATATTTTTTTTCCCCTCCCACAAGTAACATTTTTTTCTTGTTGTGCTTTGAAAGATGCTGCACTTACACTGGCTGTTCATGTCAGTGCAGTCACTGATGTCCTTGAAAAATCAGAGCACTTCACCCTTTTTTCTAAACTCAAGAAGCTGCATGCATTTGTTTTGGGGCATTTTGAGTTCACTGAGTTGAGGTACTTGAATGGGAAGTCACAAATTATTGCAGCTTTAATAGAATCCAGATTTTCTCCACATTAATTCCTTATCTCTACTTGTTTATTGAGTCTCTTTGCTGTGAATTCCTGGTTTTCCTCATCCCAGCAGTGCAGATGGAGTAGGAGACAGCCCTTAGAGCCCCCAAGAAGCAGCCCTGGCCCCATGCAGGCAGTGTCAGGGGTGGACCCACGCCGTCACCGCTGCAGGTTGGAGGCCAGACTGGGAATCACCCACTTATGCTGGAGCTTGTTAGTTTGTCCTTGTCCTAACTAACAAATGTCCTTTCCCCTCTCTCTAATGCTGCTCGGTGCCATGAGGGTGCCTTGAGCCCCCGTGCCAGGCTGCAGTCGGTGGTGCTTGGGCACCAGGGGCTGGCACAGCCTGGCCGAGCCGGAGCCGGGTTGTGGCACTGGAAATCTGTACAGATCTGTGGACTCCACTAGTTCCAAAGTGTCATTTGATGAGGCTGCTGATTTGACATTTAGCAGCAGCCATATGTGGACAGCGCTATAAATAATGTGCTTCTGGAAGCTGAATGGTGTAGCATTACTATTTGGCTTTTCTCTCTGGTCTTCATTGTGTCATCTGTAGTGAGCTCTAGGTTTTGTTTTGGGAATCTTTTCAACCTCTTGTTTGCATGGGTTCACCCAGTAGCATCTGATCCTTGCTTATAGATTCCTCCATACACAGTCAGCACAGCTTACAATCCACTCAAGAGAGGAATGGTTCCTGCCCGAGCCGGGATGAGTGATGGGATCGTGGGGATCTCATGGAAAACCTGTGCTAGGCAAAACTGCTGGTGTGGGTTACATCCCACAGGCATCATCAAAACCTTGGGCTTCTACCCATCTTTTAATTGTAAGCAATTTTTTTTTCCTATTGGCCAAACTGTTATCAGAAATTTGTGCTGGGGATGTCCTGCTCAGGAATCACTGATCTGCATGGAAAGCAAACAAGGGCATCTTGTCAGGGCACAGGATGGGGATCTGGCAGGCCAGTTAGGGCTGCTGGAGCCCAGTCACTTTGGATGAGGTTTTTCCAAAGCACCTTACCCAGCTCTGTGAAGGTCTGGTAGACCCAAGGCCTTGCATTTCCTACACCTTTGGAGAAGTTCTGCTTTGTCATTAGAGCAGAGCTCTCCATCAGTGCTGCCCAGCTCCAGAGCTGGCATTGTCCCACCCAGAGCTGCTGAGCCCCTCTCCCTGCATGGAGCATCCCCCAGCCTGTGCCCACGTGGTCCAGGAGAGCTCCCTTGCTCACCCAAACACCTTTTGGGAGACTTATTTTGGTTGGCCCCATAATTTTTATTGTGGCTGTAATACAAGGAGCTCCCAAATGGCAGCAGAAGAAAGTGATGAGACTCATGGCAGCCCTCTGCTGAGAAATGAGCGCTGTCCTCCCAGGGCTGTGGTGTTTCTGTGCATCACTGCAGCTCTTTTGTAGGAAAACTGCTGCATGTGAGGACAGTCTGTTCAAAAGGAGTGACAGCTCCTGACATGGGCAGGAAGCTTGCTGTGAAAAGCCCCATCTCTTCTATGTGAAAGTAGCTGTACTTCACAGAACTTTCACTTAAAACTGCACTTTAAAAAAAAGCTGTCAGCTGTTACAACATTTGTTGTCCCATGTCACATTTTGGTCCCAATATCCCTGGATGCTCCCTAGAGAGCAGACAGGCTCTCACGTGGGACTAAGCAAGCCTGGCCTTCCATTATTTAATTTTTAGGGCAGGATTTTAATTTTTGCACTGAAGAGCAGTTCTGTCAGTCTGCCTCCATCAGAGGTCTGGGTTAGCCATTGGAAAAGGAGGGAGGAGCTGAACATGGCCAGAAAGGAGCAAAGTGATGGCCAGGTCTCAACTCAAATGTTAACTTTAAATTATTACAGTTGTTCTCCTTATTCAGTGCAACAGAAGATGCTCCATTTCAGTTGAGGAGGAGCTAAAATTAGGGAGTAGTTCCACTGCATAAACAAACAAATGGAAAAGTTTGGAGCGGGGAGGGAAACAGCCCCTTCCTGGGAACTGAGACAGGGCAATGTTCATAATCCCAATTTATGTCAAACAACTCGGGACCATCCTCTTGAGTGGGTCTGTAAAAGTGGTGCTAATGTGTATAACCTTTCTAAATTTTTCTTTTTCCCTTTAACATTTGTTTCCCCCTTCACTGTCAGTCACAACACACCGCTCTTGAATCTCCCAGCTGGTCTTGACTTGTTGAATTTATTTTATGCTTTCACTCTTCTTTAATAAATACATTACTTGCAAGCAGTGAATTGAAAACAAAGCAAAAGAAAAAAACTACCATTAGTGATTGGACAGTTTCTTACTTTGTGTTACATTTAACTGTTCTTTTGACAGCCCAGTTTTTAAAGCCAGGTTCGTATGGAAATGCTTTCACTCCACTTGCACTGCTTTTGGAATAGCGTTCTGCTTCATCTGTCTTTATTTTAGTGCATTCATAACACACACAGTCAGCACAATGTCTCATCTCCCCTTGGCCAAGACTGCAAAGTACTCCTTGTCCTTTGAATTCTTTTGGTTTTTTCTTTGTTTTTTCTTTGGTTTTTTTTCCCCCTTTTGGAAAACGCAGCCATTTTTGTCAGCACCAACTTTTAGATTTAATGGTCCTTTGTTCAGGGTAGGGCAATCAGTGCTTTATCCCAAACATTTCCCAAGCTGCTGCCCCTCAGTGCCAGGATGGGGCACTCTGTGGTCCTTGGCATTGGCCTGCAGGTAAGTGTTCCTGTGTTCCCAACAGAGAGCCTTCTCCATGGTGCCTGTGGTGGGGATCCTGGTGGGGATCCATCCTTGTTTATTTTTCTTTCTTTCGTGGTTTATTTTCCTTTTTTTCTCTTTTTTTTCCCTTTTTTTCTCTTTTTTTTTTTTTTTTTTTTTTTTTTTTTGCATTTGACCTTTTATCCCCAGAAATTTCCTTATGTCCCCTAGTTTAATTTTTTTTTCCATGTAGCCCTAATTATGTCCTGGGGCAGAGCCAGAAGTGTGGGAAAAATGTACATTATTCCTTGGGAAATACAGGAATATAAAAATGTCTGACTTTACTAGGATATCAGAAAAAAAATCCAAAATTTGTACTTGATAACATCGTTTTGAGGAAAAATGTATCCATGCAGCCAATATCTTTGGGAAGTTGTGCCTTTCAAGCTGATTCACCAAAGTTGTGCAAACCCTGTGGTCGTTTTCTTCACTGTGGAGTGACAAAACCTACTCTGGTTTCTGTTGATTACTGTTATTTAATTAAAGAAACCTGCAGCATATAGATGTAATTATTTTTTGGATTCCATGTACCACTCAGTGTTCTGGAGTCACATCCTGTTATAATTCAGGATATTTCTGCGATACCTTAGGTTGTGGTTTGCCTGATGATAATTAATAATCAACAAGTTCCTACCTGATTTTTATTTTTATTTTTATTTTCTGTGGTTGGAAGGTGAACAAGGTCCCAGCCAAGAGTCCTTCTCTGAGGAGCTGGTCACTGCCTGTAACTGGGTGAACTGGTCACTGAGGGCGAGCTGGCAGATTGAGGTGGTTCGAGGGTGCTGTGAGTGCTCTGCTCTTTGTCTGGGGGCAGAAACCCTGCAGAAAACACAACAATTTCCACACTGAGCCCTGCTCAGCCCCATTGCCAAAAGCTGACACTTAATTGCTGCGTCAGTACTTTTCCAGTTATTCCAAAATAGCTTTTTTTTTTAGGAAGATGAGACATTATGCTTATTGTTTCCCCTACATGCACTAATGGTTCCTTGCTGTTAACTTATTGCTAGGCCTGTTTCATTCTAACATCTTAGTATTTTTGTTAGTTTACATGTGAAATGCATCACCCAGTCTGTGCTTGAGCTCATTTTATTTAATTGATTTTATTTTTTTTTGTTTTACTAACCTCACTGTTTTTTCAGTTTAATATTGGCTGCATGCTAGTTTATATATATATATACATATATAAAAAAAACCCAATCAAGTCTAGCCTGGATTTTGCTCTGATTGTGTTTTGGTTTCTAGTGGTGGGGCAGTCTTGCACTTACAACTTACTCAGTATTATAAAAGCCTGACACACAAACAAAATGACTAAACACATTGTAGATTTTCTTTACAAAAAAAATCTTAAGTGGTGCTGTCTAGGTGATGGATATGATTGTATAAATAGCTTGATTTTATGCTTTTTACTGTCAATTTTTATTGGTACACTTTATTTTCTTCCACATTGCTTTTTAGTTTTATTATTTTTTTATTTCTTTTAAACGTGATGCACAAAAGTTGCCCAGCACACCATCAGAAAGTGACCGTCCCCAATACCCATCCCCCTGGAAAAATTCTAGCCAGCAATTTTTGACATTTGTCTTTCCCTTTATTGGGCATATATTGCCTTTTCAGTAGCATTTTTTTGCATGCATATATATGTAGAAAAATCTCTTGCTCATCACATGTTTTAAATGTCAGTGGGAAGGGAAGAATATATTATTGGAATATTTTTGGTTTGTTTTCTCTGTTCTGTCTGTCAGGATAATATTGGACATCGCTTACTCCAGAAACATGGCTGGAAGCTGGGCCAGGGATTGGGAAAGTCACTGCAGGGTAAGTCCAGTCCCTTGTGTCTGAAACCTTCAACTCCAGCCTCGGTCTTTAACAAAATGATTTCTGCTTTTTGTTCCTAGATTAGATTTTCTTTCCATTATTAATATATCCAAACAATTGCACTGTTGAGTTTCCTATTCGGCAGTTTGCAAGTGGGAGCTGCTGCCTCCCTTGCTGGTACAGGTTAGAGTTGTGTGTGTGCTGGATGTGTGAGAGTTGGTGTGGAGGAAGGAGAATTCACTTTCCACACTGACAGGGAGTGGTGCTGCTTCCAACTGTGCTGATGTTTTGGTGTTAAAAATGAAAGATTTGAGGTAGTTCCCATGATGTGTCAGCGCTCACTGGAGTCAGAAGCCATTAGAAGGCCAGGAAAGGGCCCACTGAAGATGGCAAGTGGTGGCAGAGGTTCTCTGGATGGGAGAGGCTCACTCCTGGTTTCTCCACAGGACTGTCACAGGTTGGATTTATTCCTGTTCCCAGCAGTTTGTCAGGGATTAGCAAATCTCAGTGGGTTGGCCCAGCACACACCAGACCTTGCTGTCTTGAGCCTGAATCCTTCCTGTGACACTGAACCCCATTTCTGTAGGAACCTGTGGCAGTGTTTGAAGCTCAGCTGTGCCCTGACCCCTCAGTAACTCACTCATGTTCCTGTGCCTGTAGTCTGAAGACCTGGGAGTTTATAATCCATGTTCCATGAGTGAGCCCCTTAGAGATGGGGGTGTCTGTACTGTGGAGGACTGTGCAGAGAGGTAATGAATTCCCCAAACTCTGGCAATGCTTGTTAATCCCTGGACTAAGGCTCTCTAACCTCTCAGGCAGGGCTGCCTTGCAGGTTAATGCTTCTGGCTTCCTCTAACGTGGTTTATTGGAGTTCTCTGGTTTATGCATGGCACTCTCCTGTCCTCTTGTGTCCCTGCTGGGGCCAGACCTCCGGTGGGGTTGTAGCTGTCACCTCTGGGCCTTTCCTTTGGCACGTGGGATGTGCATCACAGGTGGAACTCGGTGCTCTGTATTGCTCTGTGTGTCACCAGAGTGGAAACACAGACTTGAAAGAAGGAAAAGCCTTGTCCCAGCCCCAGGTGGATCCCAGAGCACAGCCCAAGGGTGCTGCAGGCTCAGATGTGCTGGAGTGAGCTGGATTATGGGGCTCGGTCTGGAGTCAGGGCAGGGGGTGGTGCTGTCACCATGTCCCATGGGCCCAGCAGGAATTTGCACTTTGAGCCTTGTCCAGATTTAGATGTTCCCCCTGTGCCCCTCTCTGTGCTGGAGCCGTTCCAGATCTCTCACACATCATTGGAGCTCTGCTGGTTGGGAGCAAATCGTGGATGTGGGCTCTGAGGGCTTTCCTGTGCCTCCTGCATGGTCACAGGAGTGACAATAACCCCCAGTTTAACCCAGTTCAGTGCTGAAGCCTTCCTAATGCAGGCTTTGGAGCATGTGCAGGAATTTCAGCCCTTCTGGGAGGTAGAAGTGCCCTGTCCACCTGCCAGCCAACTTCTCCAGAGGTCTGGGCAGGCAGAGGGTGTGGAAGGGAGAGGCTGCTGCTGCTCCAGCTTTTCTCCTCATGAGTTCTCAGCAGCCAGAGCCTGTGGCATTGGTGATGATTGTGTTGAGAGTGTTTAATTCATTATCCAGTGACCTTTCTTCATGAATCTTAGATTGGCCCAAAAATCCAAATACAAAATGTCAGGAAGGAAACATTTGCATCCAATTTTAATCTTATTCTAAAAGTTTGAAGAGACATTTGATGTGCAGTGAGAAGGGAGGAACAGAACAGAAGTTCTTCCCATCTTCCACACTCCCCTGTTCAGGAAAGACCAGGAGAGGTTTCTGAAGAGATGTAGGTGTGTTCCTGTTAAACTCTTCCTGCTTGACACTGCTTGAGCTAAAATCTTACACAGCCTGTGGTGAGGAGGTGCAGCAGAAACAGAGCCCCTTCAAGCAGCCTTGAGCTGTGGGTGTGGTTCTGACCCTCTGCAGAAGGTCCTTCCATCAAACCTTCAAAAATTTGGGGTTGCATGTATGGAATTGATACTGCATTCAGCTACTTTCTCTGCACTTCAACTTAAAAGGAAGTGGATGAGTTCAGTGTGCTGAGTTTTGTGATGTTGCTTTTAATTCTAGATCTTCGTCTGAGTTGGGGCTCCCTCTTTAGTTCTCTTGAATCCCTAAGTGATTCATCTGGCAGGCAGAAATGTTTCTTTCTTGTAGCCTTGTGGTGTTCAGCAAGAAGCTCACGCTGCAGGACTTTACCCTGTGATGGTTCCTTCATCCTGAGCACCCACTGGGGGATGGAATCCTGTGGTGAGAGTGCTGAGCTGTCTCTGGGTGGTACCTGCAGCAGCCTAAAATCTACACTTGCCAATTGCTGGTGGTAAAAACCTGCTGGTGTTGTACACCATGGCTCATTCGCAGGAAAATTCCAGAGGGGGAGGAGTTTTGTACCCCCTGGGGCAGCTGCCTTGTGGTGTAATACTGAGAAAAGCTGAGCCCTTGGGTAGGGAAGCACAGAGCCCATGCCCTGAGTGATGTGGCTGTCACCAGCTGTGTGAAACATCTGCATCTTTCACTGCATTTGGGCTGTGTGCTTAGTGCAGCACCAGGCAGGGACAGTGCTGTCAGCTCTGACCACGCCAGTCCTGCTTCAGAGATACTCCTCAGGAATTCAGCAGAGTCATCCTTCAGCTCATCTCTTTCCCTGATGTTTTTCATCATATTTCCCCACAAATAACTTGTGTTGTATTTGGAAATGGTGCTTCAGCTTGCTAACAGCCAGTGAATATGAAAAAGCAGGAGAGGAGGTTGCCAGTTGACAGGGATCTTTATTAATTTGGAAAATATGGCTTAGGGAGCCACTTTTCCATAGAGATATGGGATGGCTGTGCTCTGACAAATGAGAAAATGGTGATTGCAGCCTGTTTTATCTTTGGGGGAATGCCTGTAGTTGATAATCCAGGATTTTGTGTCTCCTGGAGAAATAAAACTAGCAAAAGATCAGTTAAAAGCGTTGCCTGACCTTCGTGTGAAGTCCTGTGCTAAATGAGCCCAAGGATTGTGAATAAATTAGGAGTTACATAAGTCAGGAGGGGAATGAGAGGGCTGAGGGAAATCTGAATTCAACCACACTCTAATGATTTCTCTTGGAATGAGTATTTCCCATTAAGTTAAAGTAGTATTATGAAAAGTCAGGAGACTGACTGACGTGCAGAAATGGGATAATTTGAATGGTACATTTGAAAATATTTTTATAAGCTCTTTGCCTTTTCCCTGTCAATTTTTTGAGGAATCTTGTTTGAAAAAAATAATTGTGCTGAAAACTTCTGGATTTTTTCTTTTCCTTTTGGACTTGTGTGTTTTATATGAAGTAATAGTACTCTAGAGGTATATCTGCAAGACTGGGACCAGTAGTTTGATCTCATTTAATTAGATCAGGGGACACTGAGTAGGTTGTCCTGCTGCTTCCTGGGTCATAGCTGGGCCTGGGGAGGGTGGGCAGCTCTGCAGGGAGGGTTTGGAGAGGGAAGGAGGAAGGTTTGATGTTTGCTGGCCATATGGAGGGGGCTCTGAGGAAGGATTGACCAGCTCTGGTGGACAGGTCCAGCTCATCCTTAGCCAGTCTGGGTAACAACTGCATTCAACACAGATTTGCTTCTCTGAAGTTCTCTGTTGTAAACATGCTTGCCTGATTGCAGCCTTGACCCTTTGCAAACAGCCCCACCACCAGTATAGATGCAGTTACAAGTTCCCCTACACCACAAACTGTGTCCAGTATGATTCATTTGAAATGTTTTAAGGCATTGATTTCCTGCATATTCCCACAGTATTCCCAAGACCAAGATTCTCCTGATCTTTTGTGGTATCTCTGAGAGGTGAATCCCAATGCAGTACTTTGCTATGGCAACAGAATCACAGGGTTTGTCATGGCAGAGCTGCTCCCCAGTGTCTCAGCTGTGAATCAAACAGCTCAGGTAATGTGGGGGGCTCAGTGTAGCTCTGGAATTCCTGTGCTTGCTCCTCTCAAGGGCTCAGGCAGCTCATTCAGTGCTTGGTTATTGTCATGAAAATGCTCAGAGTGAAACCAAAAGGAGTTTCAAGGTGGGTGGCTGCTGGTCTGTGCTGGGATTTGGATTATCTCCAGTACTCAGGAAACAGAAGCAGCAAGTGGTTCTGTTTAGGGTAGGGATGTCCCTTTTGGGACAGGTCCTTACAGTGGCAGGAACTTTCCCTGTAGCCTTTGGTCCTGAAGAAATACCTTCTGTCCCCTGCTTCCTCTGCCTATTTAGTAATAACTTCCTTCATGTTTGCTTATGTTTTTAGCCAAGTTTTGGCATCATTTCAGTGTAACTGTTCTGGAAGAGCTGCTTCCATCTCCCTGGGGAGCAGCTCTGCTGATGTAACACTGAGAGGAGAGGGCAGGGCCGTGCCTGTGTCTCTCTTGGCAGTGCCATGCAGGGCTGGGGACCCTTCCTGCATCCTGGTTCCCTTCCACTCAGACTGGAACAATAAACCTGCACAGACTGTCAGGGCAGCGCTGTTCCTGTTGACCAAGGATTGTATAAATCATCCTGGTGATACAGGGAGCAGCAGTTAATAGAAAGTGCTTTGGGTTTATTTTGTCCGTTCATGAGTACATCCAGCTAGGTAGCAAAGTCAGGTATAACAAATTTGTTAGCAAATGCTAAAATCCAGTTCCTCCATCAAGCTGTATTTTTGTTGCATGGTTTTCAATTAAAAGAAAAAGCACAAGTGGATTTGTGCTCTGACTTGCAATTTCTGTGAGGATAAATATAGTCAGCACTTCCCCCCTCAGCATCACTATGGTGCAGTTCTTTGGCACATTCCTCCCCAAATCTGTTCAGCAAAGGGAAAACATTCCTTCTTGGTCCAAGGGCTGAGCAGGGTGGAAGAGCAGAAGTGTCTGACAAGTGCTGGAAGCTGCTCAGAGCTGCAGGTGAAGCTGTGATCCCGTGGCTCAGGCAGGAAATGTCCTCTCCTGGCAGCCCCCTGGGGTGCTCCCAGCTGTGAGATGGAGCCAGATCTGAGTCTCCATTTCAGGGCATTGCCAGGTGGCTGCAGGCACTGCTTTTGCTGGATGTTCTCAGGCTGTGGGGAGCAATAAACAGAGCTTTGACCACTCAAGCAACTGAGATCAGTCACAAATGTGATCACTTGGCAGCTGCAGCTTGGAGAAATGAGCTCAGGGTTTGAATTCCAAGGTCTTGAATCCTGGTGCTGTCACCTGCTCGCCAAATGGCTTCAGCTCAGATATTCATGTGTTTTCCATTTGTTGGCTCCTCTGATCTCGTGGAGGCAGACAGTGGATGGGTGTCAGGCCTGTGAACATGGAACAATGAGCATCTGAGGGACTGAGGGGTGTCAGATTTCTTTCTGGGTTTTGGAGCTTTGTAATAAATACGGGAAAACACAGGAGAGGCGGATAAAAATGCTTAACAGTGCCTTTATTCATTAGATATGGGTTGGTTTGGCAGTCTTACCCAAGAAATAGCTGTGATCGCTCTCTTATCTTCTTGTATCTTCACATGTCCTCACAGGAACCTCAATCCTGGTATGGAGGAGCATTTCCATGCTTGTGTTTGCAACACAAATCACACCAGTGGTTTTAAGAGTGATGTTTTCCTGTGAATTTAGCTTGAGAAACCTGGCCTGCTGTGGTTGCTGTCATCATATCCATCTTCACTGCTGTGTTAAACCCAGCAGACCACAGACCAAAAAGGAAGTTTGCTCAGTGCCTCAGTGTCCTTTGGGGGAAGCAGTTGCCCCCTTGTTTGCTTCTGGAGCTGTAAGATGCTTCCCTTGATTACAGGTGGTGAGTTTGTGTTGCTTGAGTGGGTGTAGCCAGTGAAATCTGCAGTCGTTGTGCTTTCAGTGCCACGTGTTTGTTGTGACAGACTGCCTTTGCCTGGCTTGGCACGAGGCCTTCTGGCCCTTTGTGCTGGTGCAATGGAAGAGCACTTTTATTAAACTGGGAGAGAGGAGTGTGGGGAAGGGAGAGGCAGTGGCCATGCACAGCCTGCCTCGCTCCTCAGTGCAGCCCCAAATCAGAGCAGGCCCTTCAGCCCTGTCCACTTACCAAGATGAACACAGACAGCAACTCTTACCTTGAATTCCTATCCTCAATCAACCAGGAATTGTGGTTTTCTTCCAACATCTTCTTTGTTGCTCTTTAATCCATTGCTCAGCATTTGGGGTAGGGATGTTTTTTGACCCAGACTCCACTATGTTCCTTTCCCTGCAAAAGGAGCTCTGCTTGGTGCCTCAGTGTCAAACCTCAGCTTGGCTTTCTTGTGGCACCCTTGGTTTGTGTTCTGCAAAGTTCTGAGCTCCCACTGGAAGTTTTCCATGTGATTGGGATGTTTACAACTTGACTTTCTCTCGTCATTTTTCCGCTGCTTAGTAAGGATTAAATTCACAGGGCAGTTTCTGTGTTCTTGGAAAACACTCTCTCCTCTCTGGAGCTTTGTTTGCTACCAAGGATGATGGACCTTTGTTTGAATCTCTTGATTGTTTTGACCCCTTCCAGAAATCTGACATAAACAGGATGAGCTCACAAATCTAATTCCCAAAGAGGACTGGGATTAAAGCTTGCCCTTGTTTGTTCATTTGCTTCTTGCAGCAGTTGGAATGAGTTTGATAACATGGTGTCACTTTTACCCAGCGAGGAGCACCCCAGGCTTGTGTATCAGTGAAAACGAGTGGATTTTCTCCTCTCTCCCCTTTTGATGTACTGAATGAGGAAGTCTGAATTTTCAACAGGACAGCTCTTGGTTTCTCATAGACCCTTAGGGAGCCCAGTGCTGCCAAGGCCACCGCTAACCCCTGTCCCCAGGTGCCACATCTACTCAGCTTTTAAATCCCTCCAGGGATGGGGACTCCCCCACTGCCCTGGGCAGGTTCTGCCTAGGCTTGACAACCCCTCCCATGAAGAAATTTCCCCAATATCCAACCTAAACCTTCCCTGGCACAATTTGAGGCTGTTCCCTCTTGCCCTGTCACTTGTTCCCTGGAAGCAGAGCCAGCCCTCTTTGCTGTATTGAAACAGTCCTGGGAGTGTTGAGTGTTGCAAAATTCTCATCTTGAAAAATGCAACTCATTCATGAGCACAGGGACTCCTCCCTGTCTCCCTCTTCCCAGACAGTGCAGCTGAAGGTGAGCCCTGTCCCTGTGGATCCATTCCTGCAGGTGTTGGTTGCTGACTCCAGGCACCTGTTTCCCTTCAGAGCCTGCAGTGGGGTTTGTGCTGACTGAACAAACCAGCCCTTATCCACCTGTGCTGTGGTCATGAACCTGCCCTGCACACAGCTGAGTGAGAATCCCTTGCCAGGAGCAGCTGAAAGCCCCCTGGAAGGTTGTGTCTCACTGTGGGTTTCAGTTGCAGCATAAAGATAACAAATAAGGAGAAATCTTCCATGTCCAACAAGATCAGATGCTATTGTCTGTGTCCTCTGGAGATGCTGAGTTTATGAAATTCTCCTTCAGTGACAAGTGTGATATCAATCACTCCTCTAGGATTGGATCCTACAAAGCTTGTACCTGGGGGGAATTTCTATGAGGATGTCAACAAAACAAACAGGATTACAGTTCTTGTGTTACATCTGTGCTGCTTACACACTGTGCAGTAGGGACACAGTGGAAGAGATTTGATTGAATTATGTTCACATAGAATTCTTGGGGTACTTTTTTTCATCCTGTTGTATCTGAATGCCCCTTTAATGGAGAAATTTATCTGTTGGGATAGGACAAGAAGTAGATGTTATAGATTAAATAAAGGATCAATTTACATTGGATATTAGGAGGAAACTCTTCCCTGTGAGGGTGGGCAGGCCCTGGCACAGGGTGCCCAGAGCAGCTGGGGCTGCCCCTGGATCCCTGGCAGTGTCCAAGGCCAGGATGGACGGGGCTTGGAGCAGCCTGGGACAGTGGAAGGTGTCACTGTTCCATGGAGAAACTGGTTTTTAAGTTCCCTCCCAACCCAGACCATTCTGAGATTCTGTTGCCATGATGCTGTTTTTGGAGGGAGGAGTTCCTCTGAATCTACAAATCTGATTTTTGCTTTGACTTGTTAAAAACAGGATAAAACATGGGCTGGTGTTGACAATGCTGGCATTTCCAGGCAGGCTCAGATGGCAGCTCCAACTGGGATATTCCCATTCCAGAGGGCAGAGCAGCATCCTTGCCACATCCAGAGCCAGAGCATGGCCCTGAACCCACAGTCCTCCACAAGCAGCATGACCTGTGTCTGATACCAAAGCCTTAGGATGAATTTTCCCAAGATTTATTCATTTAAAGCACCGGGGGGAAGTATTTGCTCATACCCAATAGCTTTATGCAGTTAAAAAGAAGGGGTTCTGGAGAAGCCTGCCTGGCCACGTGCTCCCTGCCACTGCAGGGCTCTGGGAAGGGATGCCTGTCAGGGTTTGTTTGGGTCTGAGCAATTTTTCACAAGCTAGGAGAAAGGTTTTCCCATTTCTTGGGGAGAGGAAAGCAGAACAGGTACAGCAGGTCAGTTTGGGAATCTCATTTCGTTTCTGAGTGCAGGGAATCATTACTAACCTAATTTCCTTTGAGATTGGGTTTTCTAAGGTGTGACTCTTGTGTGAGCTGTTTATTTTTTCCATCCTGATGGAGGTTCCTGCTCTGTCCTCTCCATGAGGTTTTCCCTGTGTGTGGAAGTGTTTTATGCAATAACCCTCTCTGCTTTGGGGTCTGCAGTGACCAGTCTGTGAAGGAGTTTGTGACCTGCCTCAAAACAAAAATGGCACCAGGTGCAGGGGGCTGGGACAGGGACACAGCAGGATTTGCCCTGGGAATCAGCCCTGCATGTGGCACTGCTTGCAGCCCTGCTGAGTGGCAGGAACTGTGGGAATTCTGGGCCTTGGAAGCTCACCTTCCTTTCAAAGCCTGCTGGTACAGGAAAGGCTCAGCAGGGACCCCAAACCTGGGAGGCTCCCAAGATCCAAGCCACGTTTACCTGCTGGGAAGGATCATGGCCAGCAGTAGGACAAACTTTCCTCAAGGAAATTCCTTCCAAGGAGAAGTCATGAGCTGAGCTTGTGGAGTCCCATTTCCCCCTTTGCTGCTCCCCATGTCCCACCTGGCAGCCAGGGGCAAGGGGTGGCCCTGAGCCTGTCCCTGTCCCTTCACCATCGTGGCTTTCCTTGGACAAGGAGCGAGGCCACCCCAGTGCCCAGCAGCAGGTGCTGCTGCCCCAGCTGGCTCCAGGGGATCCATGTGGGGTTGGCACTGCTGCCATAGCTGTGCTACATGCCTGGATATGCCACTTGTCACCTGGATGTCACACATGAGGTTCCCTTCATAATGAAATGATGGTTCAGTTTAAAACAGAGGCATCGCTTTTTGCATGGAATATTCTCCTCTTACCTGCAAGCAGAGTTCCTTTTGGCCCAGAATATTTGTTATTCCTTAAGATCCTGATTTGTTTCCTTTTTAAATTGCCTGCTTCCATGTGCCTCAGAGCCTCCTCGGAGCGGGGCCGTCACCAGGAGCTCTCCCAGCACCCAGCAGGAGTCAGAGCTGCTCCAATGGCTCCTGGTTCTGCAGGGCAGAGCACGGTCATGGGGTGGAGGGGTGAGCAAGAAGCCTCCTGTTATTTTTTTTTTTACCCATCCTCCCTGCCAAACGGCCTATTTTCTGCCCCTAATGGTTTCTGCCTAACAAATGGTGTTTCTTTTTTACAGCGTTATGATCCTGGACTTGTTGTGGTGATGGTAAACTTAGCAGTGGTAATTTTTTATTTTCAGACTGAATTACTCCTTTGTCATCAGTGCACCAATGTTAGGCTTACTTTCTCTGTTGTAGCCATCATCCTTCTGCTTGGTCTTTCATTTTCCTTTCCTTTCCTTTCTTTATGCACACTTGTCTGATCCTTGTTCATTAAAGGGTATTGCTAAGAAGGGATGTTTCTGTTTGTGTTAGAACTGCCAAAATCAGTTTAAACATAAATTTTTAATACTGTCCAAACTTGATTTTTTTCCCCCAACACGATGGGCACTAGCACTTGCTACTGCAATTTCCAAATAGATTTTGAATTAAAAAAAAAAAAAACAACCCAAAAAACTTTGACTGCCTTAGAAGGCAAAAGTACTGATGCATTGTTTGTGTACAGGGGTTTACCAGGCCAATGAGGCTGCATCGAAAGATCTCAATTGCTGGAGAAACAAAACAAAAATGAACCAAAAATACCCAAAACCAAAACAAAAAAGAAAAAAACTTGAAAAAAATTTGTACAATAAATTGTTGGCACTTGGTGCCAGCCATTCCATTTGAGTTCACCACTTACCAGTAAATCCCTGGCTGAGACGTTATGAAAGTGATATTGCACCTAGGAAGTCATTTTTATAACCTGTCTTTAATTTGGTCCTTTTGCTAAAAATTGCAGTCACTGCTTACTGTATTATACCATTGGGCATAAGAGAAACCTTGTCAAAGATGAGCCTTAAATATCCAAAGGAAAGCTCAGTTCCAAACCATTTCAGATCAATGTGATCACTACTTTTGGACCTGATGGATACCTGCCTATCAAATTCCTGGGCATATCAACAAAACCATAAAGCAATGAATTAAATGGATTTATTTCTGAATAAAACCACATGTCTGTACTTTAAAGTTCAAAAGCCCTTCTAGGGCTGTGTTTTTGGCAGGAATTATGACTGATGCTGGCAAAGAGTTCACACCTATCCAGGTTTTCTGAGGTAGTTTTAAAGACTTTAACCTTTTGCACATGTGGATGGCAGTGGAATATTTCGGCATGACTCCAACGTGTCGATCTTTTAGCCCAAAGGTATAATACCTGTGTATGTGTGTATAACAAAAGAGTTGTTTACACCAAACAAGAGCAATAATAAGGGAAGTAAACATTCTGTTTTTTCACTCAAGGTTTGCACTGGAGAAGGTAAGTACTTTGTCAGTGGGTTACATCACAACCACCAGTGCCAGTTGTGATGTAAAAAATCAAAATAATAATTTAAAAAAAAAAAAAAAAGCTGTGGTAGTAAAGTGCTTGTCTGCCCCATTTTGCTTTGTTTGGCTGGTTATGAGTGGATTAAAGATATGTTTTTAAAAAAAATAAATCTCCAGCATAGTTTGATTAGTTGAAAGTCAATTTTCTTCGCAACCAGTCCTTTTCACAGCTTACAGGTGACACGGTGGGGCCAGAGCATCGCTCCAGGGCTGGGGGAGCAGGGACCCACCCCTGGCCAGCCTGGGTGGTTGGGATGGGGAAGTTTGGCTTCTGTGCCATCCTTCTCCTCAGCATTCCTTGCTCGTGGGGAGGGCAAAAGCTGGTGGGAAGGAGGCTTCCACATCTCTTACAGGGAAGTTCTAATTGATTATTCATGAGCTGCAGCAGTGAAATGTCATTAGCAGCTTCTTCACTCTTATGGGAAGATGAGGAGCCTGATGTGGAAGCCTTGAGGAGAAGGCTCAAGTCCTGTTATCAGCCCTGACCTAGGGCTGGTCATGGGGGACCATTAACCATGAGAAGCTTTTACATGATCAGTTAATGTTCACAAAAATGCATTTATCATCCTGGGTGCCACTGGGAGCTGGGCTCAGGGTTGGCTGTAAGCTGTGAGAATGGCTCGTGTTTGGTTCACTGTAGCTTTCTGGTCTCTGCACTCCAAGGCAAGATCTCTAACCACCCAAACCCAATGTGTACAGTGAGCTGTGGTGCTGGGCTGCTGCTGACCCCTCTCTGTGTGTTCCTCTTCCAGGGAGGACAGATCCCATCCCCATCGTTGTCAAGTATGATGTCATGGGCATGGGCCGGATGGAGATGGAGGTGAGCTCCCCTCACCCTGCAGGGCCTCTGGGGAGTGGGAGGGAAAGACATTTACAGTGAGAGTTTGTGCATCCAAGGCAAAGAGCAACTTGCTCTTGAATCAGTGCAATAAGAAAACACTTGTCTGCCAAATGCATCCTTGTCTGCAAAATGCATCCTCTGTTTATCCCTGTGAGCCCGAGTTCTGGGCTCTGGATGCCCCCCAGAATCCCTGGGCTCTGAGGTTTCCCCTCCCCAAAGTGTCATGGGCCTGCCAGAGCCCTCCACATCAGGGGGATTAATGACCTGTTTTACACTTGGGGTGACAAAGCAGGGAAAGCAAAGTACAACTTGCATAGATTCTGTTTCAGCTGAAGTTGTTAAGTTGTGCTTTCTGGTAGATTTGATTGTGCAGTGTATTTATGGACCAAATTGCATCTCTTTATTTTTTTTCCAACAGCTGGACTACGCCGAGGATGCCACAGAGCGGAGGCGAGTGCTGGAGGTGGAGAAGGAGGACACTGAGGAGCTGAGGCAGAAGTACAAGGTACAGAGAGAGGGGAATCAACATCAGAGCCCGTGGGCTGGTTGGGAAGAGAGCTCTTCTGATGGGGCTGAGTTCTCCTGGTTCTGCTGCAGTGATGGTGGTAGGAATTCACTGCTCTTGGGTTTGGTCACTGTGGAGGTGATTTATATTTTAACACACTGGTTATTCACTTCCTGGCATCAACCTTCCTGTTTGTTTGGCTGCTGAGGAGCCCCAGGACAGCAGCAGGGCTTTCTCCATGTGCTTTGCTCCTGCTCTGGAAGGAGCAGTCCTGGGGTGAGCAGGACATGTCCTTCCCTACACCAGGGCTGCCAGATTTTTCGAGTGAGCCTGCCAGGTCAGGACAAAACCTGCAGGTGTAGAGGGGCAGTTACCAGCTGGGGGAGGAGCTCTTTTGTTGTACTGAGTGAGGAGTGAGCAGTTCATTGGGATGTTATTGCATCAATCCTGCTTGCTTTGGAAGGGTAGGACATGACTCCAGCTTGGAGAAATTGATGGACTGGAGCTCTTTGGAAGAATTGTTCAGGCAGCATTAAAAAAAAGATAAATTCTGTATTTCTATGTGATTTACAAAACCTGTGGGGTTATTTTGTAAGCCAGGGGCTGATAAAAATGAGCTGTTGAGTGTGACATGCAGGAGCATTTTTGGATTAGCTGTCACCAGGTTCTCTATGGAGACATGGTCTCTGCTCATCCTTTAATCCACTCTTCTGCTTCCCAGCCCTGCAGTCCATCAGCTCTGAGGAAAGGCTGCTTGTTCAATTGTCCAGAGATTTGGGGAGTACCAGGGTTGAGGAAGAGCCCAAGACATCCAAATGAAGTGTCAGTCTTGCATAAATTTTAATTATTTGAGAAATAATGGGAAAGTAGTTTCAATGCCATTAAAATTAAACAAAACCTCACCAAATCTAAAATTCCATTTCCCCAGTTGAACAGTTAATTCTTCAGGCAGTTTGTTCAGCTATGAAAATTTATAGCCTCCTCTCCTCTTTATTTTTTTTTTTTCTTGAGCCCTTGACTTGCTTGGGAAGTGAACTGCAGGTGTTGGGGTACCCAGGGGGCTGTGGATTCCCCATCCCTGGGAAGGTTGGATGGGGCTTGGAGCAGCCTGGTCTAGTGGGAGGTGTCCCTGCCCAGGCAGTGGGACTGGGTGAGCTTTAAGGTCCCTCCCAACCAAAATCATTTTGTGATCCTGGAGTTCTTGGAGTTTACAATCATCTTTCCCAACACAGCCCAAGCTCTCTTGCTCTGAGACTCTTTTCTCTTCATTCCCTCATCCAGCACAGGTTTTTTCAGGAGCTCTAGCAGGAGCAGTAGCAGTCTCTCCCAGCTCCAGTGGGTTTTTATAAGCTCAGTTCATCCTTATCCCCTTGCATTTTGGTATTAATCTGTTCAAAATCTCTACAGCCATTACTTTTTGCTGCTCCACAGGAGTCCATTATGTAAGTGCCAATGGCAGTGCATCCTGATCAGCCATTCAGGGAGCCTCAGAGAATTTCAGATAACTCTGCAGCCAAGAAGTGTGCTTTAATTCCCTTCTTTTGTACAAATTCTGATCACTCAAATGCCTGGGTTTCATTGTTTAGCCACAGGATGCTTGCTCAAATAAACCTACACATGGCACAGGAAGCCTGTCTGGGATTCAGAGGAACTTTCAACGTCCGTGTTCTGTGGAGCTCACGCTGCTCTGTTTTGCTTTCTTGTCTTCCTGGGGACCTGCCTCAGGCTCAAAACTCCAGATTTGTTGATGTTTTTCTTTTTTTTTTTTCCTTGTCAAGGGCATCTGGTAATTGATGGAAGCAGGAAGTTGCTTCCTTTTTTATGTAGAAGTGCTTGAAATTGAAAACAATCCCAAACATGAGCACTAACATTTTTTAGATTTTTTTTTTCCTCTCCTTGGGTGTTGAATTTTTTTAATATAAATTTTATATAATATAAAACACGCTCAGTAATGTTATTTTAATGCCATTTTGATGTGGTAACTAGGAGATAAACCATATTGCCTTGAACAAGATCTGAAATACAAAGGAAAAACCTTTCAAAGTTGTCTGTCTTAAATGTTTGCAGCCTCCTCTTGCTGAGGAAGGAAGCTTCCCATAGGAGATTGTATTGAAGATGGAAAAAAAGATCCTTAAGTGCTTTTTCTCTAATGTTAGGCTGTTTTTTTATATAATTTCTCTTTATTCCAGTTGAAATGCCTATGGTCAATGGTTATATGGGGAGTGCTGCAGTGAGTACAGTGGGCTTTGTGATGAAGCATTTGTAGCTGATTTTGAGTAAAACCTTCACCTCCTCAGGGTAAACCTTCCCCAGAGAGCTCGTGAAGAGTGGTGATGTTTTATTAATTCTGCTGGGGGGTTGTAATTGATATAGCCTGGCAAAAGGGAACAGCTGCCTAACCCCGAGGTTGCTGTGTCCCAGCATCAGGCTCCGTGTCTCAGAGCCCTCCAGGTGTGCAGCAGCCCTGGGGACAGCACAGGCTCCTTCCACACCTGGATTTCCAGCCAGTGAAGCCACCTGAGGGACTGGGATTTCCCCAGTCCCACAGCTCAGTACATATTCAAAAGCTGGAACAAAAGAGGGAAGGATGTGGCTGTTGCCAGGTGAGACACCTCATCTCTGCCTGAGGTTTGGTTTTCCACCTGTGCAGGTGTTCAGTTGTAGAAGGGGAAAAGACCTTCTCAGCACCCCAGGGCTGTTACCCCTCCCTCACTCCCATTTAATGCAGCTCCCTGTGCCCACTGCAGTGTGCTGAGCCCAGCCTGAGGGACTGGGAGTTCTGCTCCTGGGAATATTTCACTGGAGTGGATTGGGCTCAGCAGGCTCTGAAGGGTAATTCCCAGCCAGAGCCATGTTCCTCCCTCCTCAATTCAGGCAGCCAAGCCAAGATCAAGCAGACATCTCTTAGCACTCCAAATGGAGCAGTGTCAGCTTCAGAGGTGTAAGGTTCTGTTCCCAAGGCAGGGATCCTCCCAGGTTTGATGCCAGTGATGCTCTCTGGGTTAGCTCAAGGCTTTGAACCTCTCCTTGGAGCACAGACAATCCAGGAGGCACCCCTGAGGCAGAGCTGCCTCACCCCATCAGCACTTGTTTGGAGCAGTCTTCTTTTAGTGCTCCTTCTGCTATGACCAGGGGGTGTTCAGTCCTTGTGGGGCCCTTCCAGCACAGAATATTCTGTGATTCTGGCTAACAAATAGCACTGAGGTTGGCAGCTTTGCAAAGTTCTGGAATCCCACCTGTGAATTTGCAAAGGCTGCTGGGTTCAATAAGGCCAAGTGCTGGGACCTGCATTTGGGTCACAGCAACCCCATGGCAGGTTCCAGGTGGGGGCAAAATGACTGAAAAGCTGCACAGAACCTGGAGGTGCTGGCCAGCAGAGGCTGGACACGAGCCCAGGTGTGCCCAGGTGGGCAAGAGGCCATTGGCACCTGTCCCAGGACTGGGGTGGCAGCAGGACCGGGGCAGTGACTGTCCCCTGAGCTGGCACTGCTGAGGGATATCAAGTGCTGTGTCCAGTTCTGGGCATCTCATTATAAGAAGGACACTGAGGGGCTGGAGAGTGCCCAGAACAGAGCTGGGAAGGGTCTGGAGCCCCAGGAGGGGCTGAGGGAGCTGGGCAGGGGCTCAGCCTGGAGCAAAGGAGGCTCAGGGGGCCCTTGTGGCTCTGCACAGCTCCTGCCAGGAGGGCACAGCCAGGGGGGCCGGGCTGTGCTCCAGGGAACAGGGACAGGAGCAGAGGGAACGGCCTCAGGGTGGGCACAGCAGGAATTTCCCCATGGGAAGGGGGTCAGGCCTTGGAACTGCCCAGGGAGGGTTGGAGTGCCCAGCCCTGGAGGTGTCCCAGGAAGGCCTGGATGTGGCACTCAGAAACTGGGCTGGGGACAAATTGGGCATTGGGCACAGGTTGGACCCAGTGATCTTGGAGGTGTTTTCCAACCTCAGTGATCCTGTAATAAATATAATCAATGTACACAAAGTTTTTATTAAGCACTATTTTTCCTTTAAGGACTAACCCATCATCTTCCAGGCTGTTCTACAGAATGCTTAACAGAAGCAATTTTTTGTTAATTTTTCAGGATTATGTTGATAAAGAAAAGGCCATTGCCAAGGCTTTGGAGGACCTCAGAGCAAACTTCTACTGTGAACTCTGTGACAAGCAGTATCAGAAGCACCAGGAGTTTGACAACCACATAAACTCCTATGACCATGCTCACAAGCAGGTAACCAGTTGTAGACAGCACAGTTCATCCATTTTTTGTTCATTGTAGTGGTCTTGTTTGTGGTTAATACCTGGAGTTTCCCTGGTGTATCTGTTTTCCTTACTGGTCCTGGAATAGGTGTTTTATGTCTCTGGGTAAGATTTTTATGCCCACCATTCATTTAAGAACACAAAACAACAGAAGAGCCCCAAGCCCCACTCCATGGGTGGCATCAAGGAGCCCCATTTCTCAAAGACCCAGGGGCAGGGATAAAACTGAGGGATGAAACTGTGCTGGTGTAAAACTGAGGAGAGTACACCTGGAGGTGGATGGCTCCCAGCTTGCTTTGGTAGAGCTTTGGGGAGTGATGGTTCCCCAGATTTTATTACCTGAGTCTGTTCTGTGGAGTTACTGAAAACAGACTAGAAAATAATGGGCTGTATCAAAGGAATCCTAAGAAAGGAGCATATCCCCAATTCTGTAATTCTCAAGAGAAGGTGGGTTCAGAGTGGAGCTGGCTTTTTTCCCAAGCTAGGGATGTACTGTAGTGTCTGCAGGGTGTTTCATGCTGCACAGTAAGTAATGGAAGTTCTTGTGTTAGCCTGATCTGTTTGACCATTTAAGCTGCTAAATGAGATGTAACTGCACAGCAGATAGCAGTGTTGGGCTCCTCCAGGGCTGGAAGGGCTCAGAGGAGGGGTTTGATGTTCCTAATCATAAATTCTAACAACACAATCATCAAAATGCTGGTAACTCGTGGAGGATGTGCTGTGGAGCTTGCAAAATAGCAGTGAAAACAGCTTAAAAACAAGACTGTGGCTGTAGAGTATGATTTTTGTTTGTGTGTATTAAGTGTAGAATATGACAGAGAATCTGCTTTGAGCTAAGGGAGTCTGGTCAGGAATTCTCATGTCAGGGCAGATGGGCTCTGTGAAGAGGAGTGGTTTGGTAGAATCAAGAGCAGAAATTCATTTTTTCCCTTGGTTATTGGGCAAAGGGGTGGTTTTGGCCAAGCTCAGTCGTGACACCTGAGAGCAGAGAACTTCCTTGGAAGGTCTCCATCAGTTTGGCTGAAACCCAAGTGCAGTGACCTGCATTTATATGGGAGGTGGCAGGACCTGTTTGTGTCACATTCTTGGTGTGCTGACACCATGGGATTCCGTGAGCTGCTGGAGCACTGACACGAGCCTGGCCAGGCTCTGAGCTCTTCCAGCAGCTGCAGATGCTGTGGAGGAGGAAACCAACCTGTGGAAAAGGAGTCATCAGCAGGAGTGGCCTGAGAGAAAAATATCTTGTGTGCACACAGGGTGGGGTCATCTCATCAGGAGAAAGAACTTGGGGGTTGCTCGGTACTGCTGATTATTTTGAGAGGAATTATGTTCTTGGATAATTCCATCTATTGCAGTCACTTCAGGCAGGCTTTGGAGAAAATGAGCCTCCAAACTCTGGCTGCATCACCCAGCATTAATTTCTAGTTACAGAGGGATTTAAACAAAGAAGCAATCATGCTTTGCTTAGGGAAAAAAATTGCTTGTCCAGCTTTGTCGGGCTGAAATGTGTGTGACCCCGCTGGGTCAGCGTTCAGGGAGTGAACTTGAAACCCCTGAGACAGAATGAAGTGAATTTGCATAAGGAACTTTATCTCTGCTGTGCTCCCTGCTCCAGGGAGGCTCACACCCAGCAGTCCAGCCTGAATTTTAAAATAGTTAAAAAATAAAATAAACTGTGCTTTTGATAATTTGCACATTGATGTTTTATAGTTTTTCTCTTTGGAGAAGAAGGTGAGGTTATAGAAAGGTGAGCTTAAAGTTTTTGAGGGAAAACATGAACTTTTCCCTAAAAGTAGGCCATCAGTTGGCTTTCTTGGAAAGAAAGGCCATTACAGTATCTTAGTTACAACAACCCAGCTTGGTATACATCATCTGCAAGATTTTGTTGTCTCAGTGGTAATTTTTGAGGCAACAGAGCTCGTTTTTGCTTTTTTCTTGGCTCAGTTTCCACAGCATTTTTGCTTTTAAGTATTTTTAGTTCCACATCCCGCTGACGTTGAAGTGTTTGGTTATCCCTCTGTGGCTCTGCAAGCATTAGGCTGTCCCTGTAAATAGATGTTCCATCCTCAGATCCCTTTCCACTCCCGAGTTATAAAGACACTGTCTTGTATTCCAGGAAGGAACTCGGGATTATTGCCCAACAGGGATGATAGGTAAGTGTATTGATCCCAACCGGATGAATTTTGGACCCACCAAAATTGTGTCAACACCAAACAATTAAAGGGGAGGCTTATTCTCTTTACTTCCTGCCTGTCCTGGTTTCATAGACTATTTGGCTACATCTGAATCAACCTCAACACCAAGTTTCTCCAAAAGGCAGCATTTCCTTACCTGGGAAAAGATCCTTGCATTTATTCTCCCAAACCACTGGCATGTTGTAGCTGTTGTGTTGGAAGTGTGCAGTGTTGTTCTGGAGCTGGTTTTAATTAGGTTGATATTTGATGAGAAGTGCAGCTGTTCTAAGGAGCAGTCACCCTCTGGTCAGCACATGGCCTGTCCCTCTCAGGGGACTGCAGGCAGCTGGAGTGGGTGCAGGTGGCCCTGCAGGAGGGACAATAAGCTCAGTTCTCTCACACACCCTGCAGTGAGCAGCTGGAAAAGGCTGATCTCACAACTTCTTGTACTGCTGCTGATGTCTTTAATGATGGTTTTTTTATCTCTAGGATTTTAATCTAGGAGGCCTGGTAGGTTATGAAGGGCTCCACTCCTGATGATGCCCAGTCCTGACAGTCAGCAGAGTAATAATTAATAATAATTAACAGAGAGAAGGTGGCAAATGTAGAAAGAAAACTCCTGCAGCTACGAAGGGGCTTGGGTGGTGAAGCTGGAGCCAGTGTATATCCCTGGAAGTGTTCAGGGCCAGGTTGGACAGGACTTGGAGCAACCTGGGATAGTGCAGGGTGTCCCTGCCCATGGCAGGGGGTGGAACAAGGTAATCTTTAGATCTTTTCTAAGCCAAACCAGTCTGTGATTTTTGTGCTGCTCTCCTGCAGATCCACAATGTCCTGACCCTTGGCAGCTCCCACAGTCCTAGAACACTCTGGATTCAGTGGGAATGTGTCCTTAAGGCATTACACCTGTGAGGGCTCTTTATTTGCTTTGGGATTTTGACATTAAGATAAAGACCTCATGTTAGATTTGTGTGAAGAGGAGTGTGAGCCCCTTGTCTGGGTTGTGCCCAGTCTGTGTGTTCCTGTCAAATAAACCTGGATGTGCAGGGCCCAGCACCTGAAGCAGCCTGCAGAGTTATGGTTGGAATTACCTTGTGTGTAAGTTATGTAGCATTTACAGTCAGCTTTTACTGTGGGGGGTTTTTAACAACCCAAGAACTTGGAGAATCTCCCACCATCACCTCGTTCTGCTCGTGTGCCTGCTGAGGGCTGAGCTGTTTACTGAGTCACTGACCCAACAGAATCAAAACATTCCCCTTCTGCATTGCCTGTGAAAAACAAACGTGTTCTGAGTGAACCTGTGCCAGGTTCCCTGGGAGAACACAAACCAGCACTGAAATGCAGATTTTATGTAGCTGTTTTTTCTCCTAAGTACGTGGTGTTTTGGAGGTGTAGGTGATTAATTCTGCCTAGCTTCTCTTTGTAAAAGGGCAAAGGGAGTGTATTTCATAAAGAAGTTCTTTGGGAAAGAGGGTGGAACTCAGAACTGAAAGTAGAGATGTGCAGTTCTCTTTGTGCCCTAATTAGCTGCATCTTTGCTTCTCATGCTGAGGGGGAGGGATCTGTTCAAGCACAATAAAATTACCAAGACAGTCACTGCTGGGGTGGAGGAATACTCTGAATGCAAACCCTGAACTTTGTGTTTTGGGGAGACTTGAGATTCCCAAACCTTGGGCCTCCAAGCACAACTTGAATGGAGAAGACTGAGGAGGGAATCCCTGAGGTACTTGGTGTTACAGGGGAGGTTCTTCTGCTCCAGAAATGCTTTGCCCTCAGAAAACCCACCAGTTACCAATGAAGAGTCTGCAGGAGAACTGGAGAGGGACTTTGGACAAGGGCATGGAGTGATAAACCAGAAGGGAATGGATTTAACTGAAGAGGCAGTAGGTTTGGGTTAGAGATGATGAGGAAGTTCTCCCCAGTGAGGGTGGGCAGGCCCTGGCACAGGGTGCCCAGAGCAGCTGGGGCTGCCCCTGGATCCCTGGCAGTGCCCAAGGCCAGGTGGGACATTGGGGCTTGGAGCAGCCTGGGCTAGTGGAAGGTGTCCCTGCCATGGCAGGGGTGAAACTGGACGGGCTTTAAGGCCCCTTCCAACCCAACCCATTCTATATTTTTCCTAACCCACCTAAGAAAAATATTGATTCCTTCTAGGCAGGAAATTAAGATGAAATAAAGCAGCATTTGCAGGCCATTTCCCCTCTGTTCTTTTCACTTCATTTATAAGCGTGCAAAGAATGTTGATGACCAAAGATAAGCCAGGCTTGTGTTCCCACTTCAGGAAAATGATCAAGGTTCCCATCCTTTGAGCTTCTGTTTCATGGTGTTGTTCAGTCCCAAAAGCTTTTGGGGCAAAGAATCAAGCAGACATCAAAAAGTTTAGAAAGCAAGAAATCTGCTGGCACAGAATGAAAAGTACATTATTATTATTATTTTATTTAATGTGGGTTGGCAGAGAGACATGAGAACAATGGCAAGGGAGGAGGGGGCTCTGATGTCATGGGTGCTGCCTCCTGCCTCGAGCCCCAGAGGTGGATCTGCTTTGACCAATCTCAGTGTGAGGCTTGGCATGAAAGTCTCACATCTTCAGGTCTGGTGACAATGCTTTTGTCTTGTGAGAATAACAGGGGCTCTTTCTGCTCTGCACTTTCAGGCAAAGAATGTCTCTCAGTGGGCCTCAGTTCAGTGGTGCTGTGTGGTTTTGTCAGGTTAAATGGAGAAAATCCAAAATCCATTTGCTGCTGGTCCTGAGCCTGTCAGGCTCTGCACCCCAGCTGGGTTCTGGGGAAGTCTTACCTGGTACCATCTCATCAGCAAAATCTGGGGTGTGCTGAGTTTCCTCATGGCCCTGAGGCTGCCAGAGCTCCAGGAGTGCTTGGACAGCCCTCCCAGGGTGGGGTTGCTGGGTGTCTGTGCAGGGCCAGGGGTGGGACTGGATGATCCTTAGGACATCCTATGATGATCCAGTGATTGTCCTGTTGCAGCAGTTCCTGACTCCTGCTCACCCCCCTGGATTTCCCCCCTTTGCTGAGCCTGGGTTGGGCTCTCAGGAGCTTTCCAGCAGTGCTGTGGTGCAGCTGGTTGAAGCTGATTTGTGAGAACTGGAAGGTGCTGGTGGTGTTTGCCCGTTTGGCCTCTCCTGAGGCTTGCAGGGATTGGGAGATAATCCAGCACTGTGGGTCTCTGTGCTGCAGAGCAGAGGCAGCTGCAGATTTGATACCAAACCTGCTCTTTAGGAACTCAGTTTGCAGTCCTGTGGAACTGCAGAGACCATTTTGGAATTTTGTTAGGAAAACTTAAAATACAATTCTTTGTTCCAAAGCTGAGGAGGGTGGCAGCTATTAATAGAGGCCAGGAAGGCTGGAGGTAGTGAACTACTGCCTACAGCATGTGGAAATGTGGAGAAATTTTATGTAAGTGCTGGTGATTTGTGTCACTGCTGGTCACTGCAGTGTAGCCATTCTGACAGCTGAAGTAATAATCCAGCAAAATATTCCTTGGCTTTATGGTCCCCATGCTCCTGCAGTTGGAAAGGGTGTTGCTGCTTGGATAAACTGCTGTTTCCTCAGAAAACACACTGCCCAGGGAGAAAAAAATGCCCCTTAATTTTGAAATCTTGTAATAACATGAAGCATGTGTTTGATTTAATACAAGTTTGGCTCTAATCCTGTTGAAAAAAAATCATTGTCCTGCTAAGCACAATGGGAAGACTTTAAAAGGGAGGATTCACCCCAAAAGTCTGAGTTCCCAGGGCTCCTTGTGGAGGGGAGAAGCTCCCTGAGGGTCGTTGAGTTAAATCCTTGTTGGAATTTCTCCATGGTGCTGGGGAAGGGGCAGTTCCATGCACCTCCAGCCTCACTCACACCCACACATATACTGTGGTCCAAAAAGTCATTTAGAGGTTTTTGGGGGATTAGAATAACACTCTCCTCAGGATTAGATGGAAATTTCTTTAGTGTAAGTTCAGCTTAAATATCTGTTTGGTTCAAATTACTAAATATCTGTTTAGTTCAGGTGATTTCCTGGGCAGGCTGAGACCTGGAAGTGTGTGAGCAGCATTTCAGTGCTCCTTGTGCTCCCTTCACCTGGTGAAATTATCTTTGGATTGCTCCTTCCCAGTCAGGACTGGGGCGCAGGGTGGGCATGGCTGTAGTGACCTGGTTATCCACTCTGAGGGGATGAATCCCTGGATTCAGTGACATATTTGAAACAGTGAGGAGGGGAGAGTTACAGGTTATTTTGAAAAGTTCTGGGTATTTTTTGTTCCTGCAGCAGGTTGTTCTTACACATGAGCAGTGTGGGCTCCTGTTTTCCCCCTTTCCCTCCCCCAGGATGCATTTAGGGAAGGTAATGCAGTCCAGGCAGGTCTCTTGCACACCTGGAGTCATTTCTGGCTATAGATCTGTTGGTTTAGGTCAGTCTAAGAAGCTGAGCTGTGTTCTGTTCAGTATTTTGCATTTCCAAGGAGCTGGCACAGTGCATTTGTGAACTTTTCTATCCTGTATTCCCCAGCAAGACTCTTTTTCCTCCTGACTCCTGTGTGACAAAAAGAAACTCAGCCTTGAGATCTCTTGGTCCTTTGAAAACCAGACCAACTCTTCCCCCATTTTAGAAGTACCAAATCCTCAGCGGTCTTGACACCAGGGCCAGTGGTTTGTCAGCCTCAAGGGCCCAGGTTTGGGTGCAGCTGGGAGTTGCTGTGGTGCATATTCTGGATTACAGTGCTTTGGGGTAGTTCATTTGCTTCACACCTCTAAATTTGAAGTGTTGAGAGTGGGAGGTTTGGGGGAGCAGAGACACACAAAGGTCAGCATTTAATAATGGGCATTTAATTCTGTCTGCATTCAAATTGCCATGTAATGGAGGCAGGAGAGCCTGGGGGCAGCTGCATGTTCCCAACAGCTCTGAGCCCAGTTTGTGTCCTGGGGGGTGATCAGGACCATGCCTGGGGCACAGGGGGCTCTGAGTGCACCATTGCACCTTCCTCTGGGGAGGAAAAGGTCACAGTTCATGTCTGGTGTAAATAGCTGGGTCATACTTTTTTCCAAATGGGTGAGTGATCTCGAGACTTGGCATCAGCCCCCATTAAATAGTTTTGTCAGCTGTTGGTGGCTGTAACTTCCCAGAGCATTTCAGACACACTTTCAAAATCAGCATGAAAAAGCTGATAGCATTGCTCAGTCCATCTATTTTATTTTTTTTTTCCTTCCTCTTGGAAAAAAATTTCCTCCTCAACATTTAACACACACCACAAAACCCTTGAGCCCTTTACTTGTCCTGGTGAAAGTAGCTCTGCTGTTCCAGGTGGGATCATGGCTGTGTCCGTGCGTGTCCGTGTGTCCCTGCTGCAGACCCCGGCTCCTCCCGTGCCCCTGCTCTGTAGAGTAGCTGGCACACTCCCCCACAGCTCTCTAGTCATGCTTGCTTGTTGGTTTTTTGGTTTTCTTTTCCTCTCTTCCACTCTTGTTATATTTTTACTTTCTTTTTTTCTTTGTGATGTGACGTTTTCAGCTGATGTATTGAAAGCAAACCCTTCTAATTTGGGAGTCCAGATCACAAGAGTGAGTTTCTTTCTACTGGTGTCTGTAATTGTATCTTTTCTGTGTGTCCTCCCCTCTGATTTTGGTAACAATCAACCACATTTAGTAAATACAATTAGGTAAGAGAATCCTCTGTCTTGTCCAATCTCTCCCTTTTTCACAAAGCAATGTTCTCTTTACATTGGGCCAGCTTAATTCCTCTAATTTGAGCTTTGGGTTGGTTTCCAGCTCCACTGTTTCTGTGTGTGGCAGTCTGACTCTGCTCCAGGAAAGAGGCAGAGTCAGCCAGCCAGAAGTATTTAGAATTCACCAGTGATTTGTACATCCTGTACAAGAATTGTTCCAAAGTGACTCCTGCTCTGAGTCTCGTTAGTCTCCCAGGCCCTGCATGAAATGCCTGAAGAACATGAAACTTTTTCCAAAAGCTGAGTACAGGATGCGTTCTGGAACTGGGCCCTTTGAAAGTGTTTTGAATTGTGCACCTAAAAAAAAAAAAACATTTAGTCTCTTTAGGATGGTAGAGGTCTGTCTTTGTTGCTTTCTGTTACTTAAACTTCTGTAGAGCACTCTAAAAAAATGTTGTGACTATCCACATATATTCCAAGAAAAACCAGCAGCCTCTTCTCCTAGTGCTGTGAGACAAGGACTTTCCAAAATGTTCTGAAGTCTTGGATGTTTATTTTCTGTTAGAAATGGCTACCTAGACTTCCTCAGTGCTATTAGGGTGTTTGAAATTCCTTGGGATTGGGTTTGCTCCCTCATGATAAGATTTCTGGGGAACTTGGTGCTTCTCCCCCCCACAAAGTATTCAACCCTGAGAAACCCTTCTGCCTTTAGAGCAGTTTGTTTCTTGACCCTCTCAGAACTACTGTCAGGAAAACAAGTAACTGGTTGTGGTGTATGTTGTACTCTGGGTTTGCTTATGAAATCATTTGCATGGGATTTTTGGCTCCTTCTCCAATGTAATGGTACATTGCTTTTGTCAGATGTCATTCCTGGGTAGCTCTGGCACCAGCTAATCCCTCCTGTCCTTTGGCCCATGCTTTTGACTCGTGTCATGCACTGTTTGTCAAGTACATCTGCACACTGCAAGAGCAGCAAAGTAAACAATCCTTCTTCTTTTCCCCTTTTCCTTCCAGAATTTGCTTGTTGCTTCGAAATCAGCTCTGTTGTCCATGCTAAAGAAAACCAGTAGTGTTGATTGGAAAGGGGTATACACAGAACTTGAAGTCATAGCCAAAAGTGACCACCAGTTGTCTTTTCCTTCAGCTGCTGGGAGGATGGCAGTGTGCTCCGTGGGCTTTGTTGAGCTAAGATGCTGTTGCTCCATCCTGGCTCAAGAAATGTCCCTGGGGAGGGGCTTGACACCGCAATTTCCAGTGCTACAGCAAAGAGCTGCTCTTGGACAAACCACAAACAGCTTTGATCTGATCCATCCCTGCTTTCTTTTGCCTCAGAGGTTGAAAGATCTCAAGCAAAGGGAATTTGCTCGCAATGTCTCGTCGAGATCCCGGAAGGATGAGAGGAAGCAGGAGAAGGCCCTGCGGCGCCTGCACGAGCTGGCAGAGCAGAGGAGGCAGCCTGAGTGGTGAGTCTGGGGGGTCCCCAGCACCCCTGGCCTGGGCTGGCATTCCTGCTCTGGGATACTGCACAGGCTTTGAGGGCAAAGCCTCACACTGCTGTGCTTTTGGTAGGAGTGAATTCACTAAACTGCTCATGCAGAGCATTCCCAAATTGCTTTATCCAGCAATACGTCTTCTTCAGTAATTTAATATTATGAAAAACTTTGAGTGGCTGTATATTGATATTTTAATGTGTGTGTCTGGGTGCAAGAGCACTTGAGCTGCATAAGACTGTCTCCACTGAGGGATGGATCCTCCTGCAGCAGGACAGGGACACCAGTAAGCTGTGTTTTCTCTCTCCCCCTGTTCCAGTGCTCCTGGAAGTGGGCCCATGTTCAGGACCACCACGGTGGCTGTGGATGAGGAAGGTGGAGACGACGATGACTCCGCAGCCAACAGCGGCTCCTTTGTCCAGACCAGCTCCGGCCAGGCCACAGAGATGACCACGGACAGAGGCTTCCTGAGCACTGGGCAAGGCACTGTGATGCCAGGCCAGACATCACAGGGGGCACAGGCCATCAGCTTTGGCATTAAGGGCGCTCTGGGAACTCCGCTGCAGAAGATCGGGGTGTCCTTTTCCTTTGCCAAGAAGACCCCAGTGAAGCTGGAGACCATCGCTTCTGTTTTCAAGGACCACGTGGATGAGTCCAGTTCTGCAGATGGGGGAAAAGGTGATGAGAGGGGGTCCTCAGAGGCTGGCAGCCTGCAGAAGTCTGGGGAGGGTGAAGGCACCAATAATTCTGATGGCAAGGGGGAGGACGATGACCATCACGACAAGGACAGTGGGGCTCTGGCCAGCACCTTATCCAAACTGAAGAAGATGAGGCGAGAAGATGGACCAACAGCTGTGGAACCAGAATATTACCACTACATCCCCCCAGCCCACTGTAAAGTAAAGCCCAACTTTCAATTCCTGCTTTTCATGAAGGCTACTGAGCAAACGGAAGCGGAAAATGTGAACAAAAAAAACGCGCACGAAGTGAAAAAGGGGAATTCCCCCAAACCCAAACCCAGCAAGCACACAGAAAAGGCTGCCGAGGGCACAGGGCAGCAGAAGGAGCAGAGTACTACTGAA
Source organism: Molothrus ater (assembly GCF_012460135.2). NCBI lineage: Eukaryota > Metazoa > Chordata > Aves > Passeriformes > Icteridae > Molothrus > Molothrus ater. The sequence continues at coordinate 1,212,756 of NC_050504.2, read as the reverse complement.
ACTGCAGCCCAGCAGGGCAAAACAGAACGAAAAGACATCCCAGAGAATGAAAATACACAGGAGAGCAAGCACCTTCCAGAGAGCAATCCCCCCGAGCCAGACACTGCTAAAGAAGCTCCTCCTCTGCCTCGGGCTGCAGAGATGGCTCTGAGGGACCAAAGCACCCCACGGGACCTTTTTTCCCTGTTCTGAGTAAGGACGAGAGCACGACACTGCAGTGGCCTTCAGAGCTGCTCATCTTCACCAAAGCTGAGCCCTCTGTGTCCTACAGCTGCAACCCCCTGTACTTCGACTTCAAGCTCTCCCGTAACAAGGATGGAAAAGGGAAAGGGGCAGAGAAATCCAAGGATCCAGGGGGTGTTTGTAAAGACAACACTCAGAGCACAGAACCTGGTGAGGTGAGCAAAGCCAAGGAGGCTGAAAGTGTAGAGAACAGTTCTGCTCAAAAAATGGAAAACAAATCCCAGAGCAAGCAGGAGTCCGGTCTGGGGAGCACTGGTAAGGGAGAGGGGGAAGACAGCAGTAAGAGTATAACGGGTAAGAGTAAATCTGGAAGGTCCCATAAACACAAAAAGAAAAAGAAGCACAAAAAGTCCAGCAGACACAAACGCAAACACAAGGAGGAAGCTGAGGAAAAGGCCCGGAAAGCTGAGCTGGGGGAAGAGAAACCCAAGAAACGGAAAAGGCACAGGCACAAAAAAGGTAAATCCTCCCTTTCGACCGAGTCAGACCGGGCGCTGAAACCTGAACTGTCTGAAGACTGCAGCCATTTCCAGAAGAAAAAGCGATGCTCCCAGGAGTCCCAGAGGAAATCCCTGTCTGCTGAGGAGGGAAGCAGCACTAAAAAGGAGGATGGGGGTAACTCCTGCCAAGAGCACGGCAGCAAAAGACACAAGGCTGAGCTGCAGCAGGTGCCTGGTGCGAGGCGGCGCTGCCCGGCTCTGTCCCAGCCCCGGAGCGGCTGCCGGAGCCGGCAGAGCAGCGGTGACGATGACAGTGACGAGGGCTCCCCTGGCAAGCACTGCCACCAGAAGTCCCCGTCGCAGTACAGCGATGATGACTACGAGTCGGGCAGCGAGCACTCCCGCAGCCGCTCCCGCTCGGGCCGCAGGCGCTCCTCGCACAGGTCCTACTCCAGCAGCTCGGAGGCGTCCTCGGGGCACAGCCGCTACAGCCGCCACAGGAGCTACTCAGATGACAGCTACAGCGACTACAGCGACCGCTCCCGCTGCCACTCCAAGCGCTCCCAGGACTCGGAGGATGACTCCGACTACAACGGCTCCAACCACCGCTCCAAGCGGCGCAAATACTCCTCGTCAGAAGATGACTACAGCTCGAGCAGGAGCAGGTCCAGGAGTCGGAGCAGGAGCCGAAGCCACCCCCGAGGCAGGTCGAGATCGAGGAGCCGGGACAGGAGCCGCAGCAGCAGCTGCAGCCGCAGTCGGAGCAAGAGGAGGAGCCGCAGCGGGACTGGGCGCAGCTGGAAGCGCAGCCGCAGCTACAGCCGGGACCGCAGCCGCAGCACCCGCAGCCACTCGCAGAGGTCCCTGTCACGGAAGGGCTCGCGGGGCCACGAGAGCCCCGAGGAGAGAAGGTCTGGCAGAAGGGACTTCATTAGGTCCAAGATCTATCGCTCCCAGTCTCCTCACTATTTCCGGACAGGCCGAGGTGAAGGGGCGCTGCCCAAGAAGGAGGATGGCAAAGGAGAGGATCTGAAAGGATCTAGCTCCCTGTCCCAGAACAGCAGCGGCTCAGGCACGGGGCGGGCCTCAGAAGGGGACTGCAGTCCTGAGGAGAGGAACTCCGTCACTGCAAAGCTGCTCTTGGAAAAGGTGCAGTCCAGGAAGGTTGAGAAGAAGCCCTGTGTCACTGATGAGATGCTGTCAGGGGCAAACAAAGTGGGAATAAAGCTCAAAGATCCTCCCCAGGGCTACTTTGGCCCCAAACTGCCTCCTTCCTTAGGCAACAAACCAGTTCTGCCCTTAATTGGGAAGTTGCCAACTATTCGGAAACCAAACTCCAAAAGATACGAGGAGTCTGGCTTGGAGAGGGGTGAGGAGCAGGAGCTGTCAGATGCTGAAGATGGTTCCCAAGGCATGGAGGAGGGTCAGCTGGCCAGCCAGTCTCTCCTGGAAGATGTGGTGATGGTAATTCAGGACAAGCCTCTGGATGAGCAGAAACGTGATGAAGCCTCTGTGGAGATGCCATCCCTTCCCCTGGACACGCCGGCGCTCCCTGAGTGCTTTGGCTCCGGAGATCTGGTCATGCCACACAACTTCCTCTCAGATCCAAGCGATGGTGATGGGCTGGAGCCTATGGACAGGGGCAACCAGCCAGTCCCAGTGGAAACCAGTATGATGCCCTTAGTTCCAGATGTTGAGCACTTTCCTGGCTACGTGCCTCAGAGCGGGGAGCCGAGCATGGAAGGAGATCGGGAGGGGGGAGAAGATTCCTCTCTAGCCCCGCTGGAAAGCCAGCCTATCACCTTCACGCCCGAGGAGATGGAGAAATACAGCAAGCTGCAGCAGGCTGCCCAGCAGCACATCCAGCAGCAGCTGCTGGCCAAGCAAGTGAAGGCTTTCCCCACCTCGGCCGCCCTGGCACCGGCTGCCCCCGCGCTCCAGCCCATCCACATCCAGCAGCCGGCGGCGGCCTCGGCCACGTCCATCACGACGGTGCAGCACGCCATCCTGCAGCACCACGCCGCCGCCGCCGCCGCTGCCATCGGCATCCACCCCCACCCGCACCCACAGCCCCTCGCTCAGGTCCACCACATCCCCCAGCCACACCTGACACCCATTTCCCTGTCCCACCTGACCCACTCCATTATTCCGGGGCACCCCGCCACGTTCCTGGCCAGCCACCCCATCCACATCATTCCGGCATCCGCCATCCACCCTGGCCCCTTCACCTTCCACCCTGTCCCTCACGCTCTCTACCCGACCCTCCTGGCTCCGAGGCCAGCAGCTGCTGCTGCTGCCACAGCCCTGCACCTCCACCCCCTGCTGCACCCCATTTTCTCAGGACAGGACTTGCAGCATCCACCCAGCCACGGCACATGAAGGACAAAATGAAGGAACCTCGGAGGAAGGAGAATATTTGGCGTTTTGGGAAGGGATTGGAGTCGAGCCAGCGGGCAGGTGAGGCCTGAGCATTTCCTTTCACTCTTGAGCAGCCAAAGAAGCCGGGGGCTCGAGGGCTGGGCAGTTGGCTGCATCCCAGGGAAGTCTCGCTCCGACTCCTCCGCGCACGCAGCAGCACCGCTCCAGAAGAACCATTTCACCTTTAGAACAGCCAGACACTTGGAAAGGCTTTTTTCCCCCCCTGGATTCTTACACTTGGTCATCTTCCTTCTGCCACCTTGTATGTGATAAATGAGGTTTCATACACACTAATAGGATCTCTAAAAATCCTTTTAATGAGGTCATCTAATTAAAATAGCATGATTGAATCTGGCTTGTAATCGGTCATGGAACATCGGGCGCTGCCGTCTGTGGAGGGGCTGGAGGCCTCAGCTTTCAGGCATTGCAGGAAGTTCCTTGGCCCCTGTCTCTGCAGACATGGGTTTTTCTTGGTGTGAGCAGCAAAGGTGGAAGTAAGAGCTTAGTGTAAAGAGGAGGAGGAGCTCTGTGTGTGTGCCCAGAGCTCCCTTCCTTCCCCATCCTGCATCCACGTTCTCCTGCGCCAGGACCATGCCTGGATATCCCAGACTGGAGAGAGGTTCTGGGGCTGGGATTCCAGTCTGGGCTTTGACCACTCTTCTCCTGAAAGGGGGGGGGAAAATCACTCTGAATTCCATCTTCTGTGGGGTTGGGAAAGAGGCACTGGGATGGGAGAGAGAAGGCAAATCCTGTTAGGAATTGAAGCAATACAGAGGACAGGGGAGCGCGGCCTGGATGTAAAACGTGTTCTTTCCTCTGTAACACTGATGGTTTCTTTATTAATTTATAGGATTTTTTTTTTTATGTAAAGAATTGCACTGAACTCTGTAAACAAAGATGCTGCTTTTTGTAGCTCCTATCAAAGGTTACATTTGTAGTATATCGCAATAATATTTTTTACAGCCAGTTCTTAGTGGTACTTGTTCTGGTGGCTTCTGTGTAAATATGTTTGCTGTAGGTGACCCAAGACACTTGTAAAGGTTCAATTTATAGTTTCAGCTAGATGCAGAACAGCTAAGCATGTATATTTTATCAAGCTCATGTATTTTTGAAGTTTTTATGTAGTATAAAATGTAAAAACAAACAAAAAAAGATCTTCATTTAGAATTTTGCAGAAGAAAAAAAAAATCAACAGGTGAGACTTGGGCAAGGTGAGGGGTGTGGGGATAGCAGTGACTCTGGCAGGTTCTGCATTCCTCCCCACCATAGGAATGGGCACTGGAGCAGCCTGGGGAGCAGCAGGAATTCAGGGTGCTCCCAGAGAATAGGAGCCCTTTTTTTCCTTTCCTTTTCCCCCCCTTTGGAAGCAGTAATGTGCAGACCCTGCTGGTGCAGGAGGAGCCTTGGGACTGCTCCCATCCCACGCAGAGGGTTACCCCAGCTTAGTCCATGAGGGATTTCCCAGTTCTCCCAGTATCACCCAGCTCAGGTGACAGTGCCCGTGGGAGCTTCCTCGCCCCAGTGCAGGCAGTGTCCCATCCACTGCTGCTGTCCCCACTCACAGGGCACTGCAGGTGTCACAGCCCTTGGGCCACCACCACTGGAGGGAGGGATTTCAGAGCAGTGTGGGGATGTGGTGACATCCCTGTCCCATTCCCCATCCTCATCCTCTTCCCTGTCCCCTCCTGGAGTGCAGCACGAGGCCAGGCAGAGTCAAAGGATCAAAACCCCCTGAGCTCCCTCACCGTGTAAATGAGAAATTGGAGCAGGTCAGAGTGACAGCAGTCACAAAAAAGGGACTCAATTTCCTGTAAATACCAGACAATTCAGTGTTACTGTCAGAGCTGAGCTTCATAGGGCCCATCTGTGCCCTGGTCCCACTGCACTGTGGGCAGGGATTTGTTTTTGGACTTCAGGATAGCGCTAAAATAATTAACCTGTCATTACTTACAAGCATAAACAGACTGTATTTAACTTTGTCACATAAGATATATATATAAATATATATATATGCTGTAAAATGAGGGAAAAAAACCTTTCTAATAAACCAATGATTTGTGGAAAAAGAAACGTGATGCTGTGTGGTGGTGGGGAGCTGCTGTGCAGAGCATGAGCCTCTTTTCCTAACCAAAGACCTGGTTTGATTAAAGGAAAAAATCCACCCCCCTGCATGCCAGCAGGCCCCAGGGGTCCAGGGTGCCACCTGCCCTTCCCTGGCGGTGGCTGATGAGGGATGGTGCAGCAGTGCTGAAAGAAACAGGAAATGAAGTAATTGGACAGAAGAAAGGATTATAATTGCCCTCAGGGGCTCTGGTGTGGGCTCCAGCTGGGTTCAGATGCTGCAGCAAGCTGGGGGCGAGACCTCCCGAGGAGGAGCAGCTGCCCCTGAGTCCGGTGTCCTCTCCCGGAGCTGTGCCACGGCTTTGGGCAAACCCCGCTCTCCTCAGCCGCAGCTGCTCCGCAGGGCTGGAGCCGACCCCGCTCCAGGGGCCAGGGTGCCCTGCAGGGACCCCCTGTGCCCCCCAAACCCCCCGAGTCCCTGTCCTGTCCTGCTTCCCACTGCAGCTTCAGAGACGGAGGAGGAAAGCCCCGTTTCACACGGGCTGGCTCCCAGGGAGCTGCTCCGGGGCCTCTCCCGGCCACGGGTGCTGGGTTGGCACCAGGAGGGCCCAGAGACCTCGGGCACTCTGACTGTCCTTAATTAATAGAGTTTAAATTAATTCTGTAGGTGGGTTCAGGGCTGATGCCGCTGTCCAGGCTGGGCTGAGCCCCGCGGCTGCCCCCGGCCTGGCTGAGGGCACAGGGGACAGAGACAAGGACGCGCCTTGTTCACTGTGCCCGCCGTGCCCCCGGTCCCTTGCCAGAGCCATTGCCCTGCACGGCGCTGCTGCTGCCCCGGCCCTGGCAGGGTTTGGGGTGTCCCTGCCCTGGGAAGGGGACACTGGGGGTGATGCCCGGTGCGGGCGGGCTCGGTGCTGTCAGCTCCATCCGGCTGCCGAGGGGAGATCGGGGGCGATGCAGGGGCCCTGTGCCCTGCTGCCCTCCCCCCTCGCCACATTTCCGCTGGTAGGGACTGCCTGCACCCCGAAATAGCCACCCCGAGACTGGAACCCCGAAACAACCACCCCGAGACTGGAACCCCGAAATAGCCACCTCGAGACTGGCACCCCGAAACAGCCACCCCGAGATGCCCATCTCGGACAGCCACCCCGAGACTGGCACCCCGCGGGCGATAGGCTCAGGCTGCTGTGGCCGTGTCCCCCACCCTGTCACCGTGTCTCCCGGTGGCACTGCCACCTCCTGTTCCCCGCCCTGCTCCGGCCACATCCGTCTCCCCCGCACCTCTCCGGCTCCCTGCAGGAGCGGATACGCGTCCGGGGGGGCCCTTCCTGTTCCCCGTTCCTGCTGGGCCCGGCCCCAGCTGCGTCCCCCGAGATAAGCCAGGGACACTCCGGCACGGCGGCTGTGGCCACATTTTGGGGTAACGATGGGGCTGCTGCGGGTGCTGCTGCTCCTCGGGGGGCTGCGCCTGCCCCCCACGCTGGGGCTTCTCCAGGAGCCCCCCACCATCTACGAGGGGCCCCCCGGCAGCTACTTCGGTTTCGCCCTGGATTTCCACCGGAGCGAGGGAAGGTAGGGAGGCACCGGGGGGTCGGGGTCGGGCACGGCTCACGCCCGCCGACCCTGACACCCGCTCTGCCCCCCAGGCCCAGCGTGGCGGTGGGAGCCCCCCGTGCCAACACGTCCCAGCCCGGCGTGGCTCAGCCCGGCGCCGTCTTCCTCTGCTCCTGGCCCCCCGACAGGACCCCCTGCCACCCCCTGCTCATCGACACTGCGGGTGCGTGGGCTCCGTGGGGCGGGGAGCGGGCGCGGGGGGTGCCAGCTCCGCACATTGCCCCTCTCCCGCTCCCTCAGGGGACGAGAGCGAGAGCCAGGGCACCCTGGAGCTGCGCACCTACAAATCGCACCAGTGGCTGGGAGCGTCCGTCACCAGCTGGAAAGGCAACCTGGTGGTAGGTGCATCGCGGGGGATGTGGGCAGCCTTGGGTGGTCACGGGGTGGGCACCCAGCCCGTCCCATCGCCGTGCCCAGGTCTGTGCCCCGCTGCAGCACTGGAACGCTTTGGAGGGGCAGCACGAAGCGTTCCGCACCCCGACGGGCACCTGCTTCGTGCGGAGCCCGGAGCGCGACGTGTGGTACTCGCCCTGCCGCGACCGGACCATGGCCAGCACCTACCGCCAGACGGGCTACGGTGAGGGGGGAACGGGGAGCGGGGGGATCCCAGGCCGGGATCCCAGCCCCGCGTCCCTCTGACCCTGCCCTGTACCCGCAGCGCACGACAAGCGCTACTGCGAGATCGGCTTCAGCGCCGCTGTCACCCCGGTGAGAGGGGATGGAGGGGCTCGGGGGACTCGAGGGACTCGGGCACCTTAGAGGGATCGGGGGGTGCCCCCCGGGATGCTCAGAGGGGGCTGAGAGAGACGCAGAGGGTGCGGCCAGGATGGTACCCGGGCGTCACGGCGGGGGATGTTGGGGTGGGGATGCTGAGCTGGGGGATGTGCAGTGGGAATTCCGGGAGGAGAGGTCCTAGGAGTGGGGGGGACATCGGGGTCGGGGTGCCGGGCTGGGAGATGCTGGGCTGGAATGTGCCAGGATGGGAAATACCAGGGTGGGGGATATTTGGGTGAGGATGCTTCGGGGGGGATGCCGGGGTACCCCGGGGGGTGCTGAGCCAGCTCCTCCCGCAGGATGGGACGCTGGTGCTGGGTGCCCCCGGCGGGTATTACTTCACAGGTGAGTCCTTCCTGCTGGCGCTGCTCCCGGCGGGGAGAGGTCACCCCGGACATGGGGTACCCCGTAAGTGCCACCCGCAGTGGCACTGCCAGCCTGGGGCGGGTGCCCCGTCAGGGCTGGTGCTCCCTGCCCCGGTGTGCCCCAGGGCTCGTGTACTCGGTGGAGCTGGACAAGATCCTCAGGCGCTTCCTCGGCACGTCCCTGCTGTGGCTGGGGAGCCCGGGGCGCCCCACGGAGCCGGTGTTCGGGGACTACGAGGACGGGTACCGGGGTGAGCAGCGGGCACGGGCACCCTGCCCCACTGCCAGCTCCTGCTGGGATACCCTGGGTCACCAGTGCCCACCTCCCTGCAGGATACTCGGTGGCTGTGGGCGAGTTTGATGGCGACCCCAAAACCAAAGGTAGGGCTGAGGGGTGCAGGGAACGGGGGTTGATGGGCCTGGGGCACCCCGGGGCTCCAGAGTGACCTTGTTCCCCTTCTCGAGGGGGCTGGACAGGGCGTGCCAGGACAGGGGTCCCGCCCATCTCTGTGCCCTCATGACCCCATGTCGCACCAGGGGTATCCCTGTGCCCACCCCAATGCCGGGGGTATCCCCGTGCCCCCCTCAATGTCCCAGGGGAGCACTCAGGGCTCTCATCCCTCACAGAGTACGTGGTGGGGGTCCCCAACAAGAGCAACACGAGGGGTGAGGTGAGTGCTGCGGAGTGCCCGGTGCCAAGGGACACCAGGGGACACCCCCATGTGTCGCCCCGGGCTGGACCTGGCGTCTGACACTGCCCTGGGCAGGTGGAGATCTTCACTGCGGGGTACACCCTGCGCCGGCTGCGGGGCATCGCCAGCGAGCAGGTACCCCTGCCCTGTGACACCCCCACACCCCCGGTGCTCCACAGCACCCCAGCTCCCCCCGCCCACTGTGCCCCTGGCACCCCCCGGTGCCACCCTCACCCTTTCCAGGTGGCTTCGTACTTCGGGCACACGGTGGCAGTGGCCGATGTCGATGGGGACGGGTGAGAGCAGGGACAATCGTCCCCCCCTCCTCCACGGCGACACCCAGGGGTGCTGCCCCGTGCCTGGCACAGCGCTGGGTGCCCCCAGCCCCCAAACCCGCGGACCCTGACCCTGACCCCGCGCCGGGCACAGGAGGGACGATCTGCTGGTGGGCGCGCCGCTGTTCATGGCCCGGCGCTCGGACGGGCAGCGCAGCGAGCTGGGCCGCCTCTACCTCTACCTGGGGCAGCAGCGCCTCGCCGGGCCCCCCCAGACCCTGACGGGCACCCACCCCTACGGCCGCTTCGCCGCCGCCATCGCCAGCCTCGGGGACCTGGACAGGGACGGATTCGGCGGTAACAGCGCGGCGGGGCGGGCATGGGGCTGTGCCACCCCCGGGGCCGCGCCCTGGGGGAAACTGAGGCAGGAGAGCGCGGGGAGGGGGGGGTGTTCACGTCCCTTCTGTCCCCAGACGTGGCCGTGGGCGCCCCGCACGGGGGTGACAGTGGCAGCGGGCAGGTCTTCATCTTCCGCGGGCAGAGCGAGGGGCTGGCGCCGGTGCCCACCCAGCGCCTCGACAGCCCCTTCCCCGGCCCCGCCGCCTTCGGCTTCGCGCTGCGCGGTGCCACCGACCTGGACGGCAACGGCTACGCGGGTACAGCCCTGGCACGACACCGCCCTGGCACCGCCCTGGCACCCCGGTGTCACCACCCCGGCACCGACCCTCTGCTTGTCCCTGCAGATCTGCTCGTGGGGGCTTACGGGGCGGCCAAGGTGGCCGTGTACCTGTGAGTGCCCGTCCCTGCCGTGGCCCGGGGCTCCCTCTTGGGTCCCCTGGCACCTCAGCAATGTCCCCCTGCCCCAGGGGACTACCCGTGGTGGTGGCCCGGACCCAGCTGAGTGTCCCCGACGGGCTGAACCCTGAGATCCTGGACTGCTCCCTGCCCAACTCCAGCGTCCCTGTCAGCTGGTGAGGGGACACTGCCATGGGGACACTGCTACGGGGACACTGCCATGGGGACATTACCGCTGGAACACTGCTGTGGGGACCATGGGGACACCACCTTGGGCACAGGACAGGTCTCTGAGCACTGCTGGTGGTGTCCCCCCGCAGCTTCCACGTGGAGTTTTGTGTCAGCGTGACGGGCCAGGACATCCCTCGGAGCATCCGTGAGTGCCAGTGTCACCCGGCAGGCACCGCTGGCACAGGGCCACCGATGGGCTGTTACCGCGGGTGTCACCAGTGCCACCTCCCGTTCCCCACCAGAGCTGGAGGCTGAGCTGCAGCTGGACCGGCTGAAGCCCCGGGCATCGCGGAGGGTCCTGCTGCTGCGGGGACACCAATCGTCCTGGCAGGAGGCGCTGCTGGTGGCACCGGGGGCACCCCCCGTGTGCAGGAACCTCACCGCCTACCTGCGGGTACGGGCACGGGGACAGCGCGGCAGAGGGAGGGGACATCCAGGGAGGGGACGGGAATGGGGCTGTGGCATCGCCAGCCAGGATGGGGACAGGGCTGGGGACAGGGTTGGGGATAGCAGTGTCTCCCTGTCCCAGGAGGGCGGCTAACAGGGATGGGGACAGTGATGGGTGGGCCCTGGGGTGGGCATGGGATGCCCTCTGGAGTGCTGTGCCCATGGGTGTCCCCAGGACAAGGCTGAGTTCAAGGACAAGCTGAGCCCGGTGGCCCTGAGCGTGGCTCTGACGCTGCCCAGAGAGGCCCCGAGGTTGGTGCTCTACGGGGACACCCTGGTGCAGGCACAGGTAGGGGGGACATGGCTGTGGGGGGACGTCACCGTGGTGACACGGGGTGGGCTCATCCCCACCAGGGCACGTGTGGGTACCCCCAGCCTGGCTGAGCTCAGCTCTGGGGTCCCCAGCTTGTGCCAGTGTCCCCAGCACCCCCTGGGATTGCCCCTGTTCCCCTCCCACTCTCCCCAGTTTCCACTCGGACGTGGCCCCTACCCTCCCCACTGTCCCTTATTCCCTCTGGAATGTGCTCCCACACTGTTCCTGCCACTCCCTGGCATGCCCGTCCTGTTCTGCCCTCTGTGCTCATCCTGCAGTCCCCAATCCCTCCTCTGGATGTCCCCTCTGTACCCAGCACTGTCCCCATTCCCAACCCCGAGATGTCCCCTCTGTTCCCTCTGCCATCTCCAGTCCCTCCTCAGGATGTCCCCTCTGCTGTCCCTGCTCCCTCCTTGGCGTGTCTCAGGGTATGTCCCCAGTCGTCCCCGTGGATGTCCCCTCTGTGTCCCCATTCTTCCCTCTCACAGATGTCACCTCCCTCCCCTCCATCCCTGGAATGTCCCCTCTCTGCACTGTCCCAAATCTCCCCTCTGGCCCCTCCACCAGCCCAGTCCCACCCCGGGATGTCCCCAATGACTCTCTCACCTCACCCTGGATGGGGGGGTCCCCCTGTCCCCTCCCTGTCCCCTCCCAGACCCACATCATCCTGGAGGACTGTGGCGATGACAACCTCTGCGTGCCCGACCTGCACCTGGCCGCCGACACGTGAGCACCGGGGAGGGGGGGCTGAGGGGGTGCCCGGTGTCCCCGCGGGGTGCTGAGCCCTGTCCCCGTGTCCCCGTGTCCCCCAGCCCCAGCCAGCGCCTGCTGATCGGGGCCGAGGCCGTGCTGTCCCTGCGGGCCAACGCCACCAACGCGGGCGAAGGCGCCTTCGAGGCGGAGCTGAGGGTGCAGCTGCCCCCGGGCACGCACTACCAGGCTGCCCGCAGCACCATCCCGGTGGGTGTGACCGGGGGACAGGGCTGGGGGGTGACCAGGGGCGTCACAGGGGTCACCAGGGCTGGGGGGCACGTCCTGCTCTTGCTGGCCATCACCTGCCTCTTTGGGGGTGCCCGGTGGGGATGGGTGCTGGGAGATGCCCAGGGTGGGGGACTTAAACTGTCCTTGGTGCTGTCACCTTCCGTGAGGGTGCCCGGTGGGGATGGGTGTCAGGGGGTGCCCAGGGTGGAGGGGCCAGAGGGGACATCCCAGAGGGGAGATCTGGGACAGTGCAGAGTAGAGAGGGGACATTCCAGGGAGAGACCTGGCATGGAGGGGAGGGAGGTGACATCTCCGAGAGGGAAGAATGGGGACAGCAGAGGGGACATCCAGGGAGATGATTGGGGACATGCCCTGAGACACACCAAGGAGGGAGCAGGGACAGCAGGGGGACGTCCTGTGGAGGGATTGGAGATGGCAGAGGGACAGAGGGGACATTCTCAGGGTTGGGAATGGGGACAGTGCTGGGTACAGAGGGGTGACCCAAATCGGGGGGCTCACACTGTGTCCTTCATCCTCCATGGGGTTGCCTGGTGGGGGTGGCTGCCCAGGGATCCTGGGCTGGGGGTTCCTGTCCTGCCCTTGGTGGCTGTCACCCTTCACAGGGTCCCCACTGGGTGTTCAGGGGTGTCTGGGGTGTGGGGCTCAAGCCCTGCCCTCAGCTCATGCAGGTCTCCCGTGTGGCTGGTTCCTGGTGGGGTCCATGACGTGTCCGCACCCCATGTCCCCACCCCACAGGGACAGGAGAAGCTGAGCTGCAACCCCAAGAAGGAGAATGGGACCCACGTGGTGCTCTGTGAGCTGGGCAATCCCATGAAAGCAGGAGCCAGGGTAAGGGGGCAGGGGGGTCCCTGCTGTGCCTGTCACCCACTGGGGCTGGTCACACACCTGCCCCTCTCCTCTGCTGTCCCCAGATCACCGTGGACATGGAGCTGAGCGTGTCCGGGCTGGAGGACGTGGGGGATGCCATCACCTTCCACCTCCAGCTGCGGAGGTGACACCCTGCTGCCCCCCGTCCCCCACCCACTGCAGGGACACTGTCACCTCAGACTTGGTGTCCTCAGCATGTCCCCAGACTCAGTGTCCATT